>NC_138895.1:43839318-44144318 GCF_965194825.1 Balaenoptera physalus | reverse complement strand
TTATTATAAAAATGCCTTGAATGTATGATACATCCTTTTGACAATTTCATCTTCTTTAATCTGTGCTGTGACTTTTCTTTCAGTCTAATGAATCTTATAATTCTTATTTGAGGTAATGTTTTTACAGTATTATTCCAGTAAATCTTTACAGTAGTAAGCTCTAACTTGAAATGATTGAAAACAAATTACCATACAAAATGTAATTTATGTTATAATCTTAGCATGGTACTACTCAGAATTGTTAATGAATGTTCAGTTTGAATGCTGACTTTGTACAGCTAAATCAGTTTTCCAGGTGTGTTCTGTGGAACATTAATTCTGTGAAATGTTTTTAGCCAAGTTATGTGTTCAAAAAAGTGCAATATACATCTTTTTTGGTGGTTAGATTCTAGCATAAGTGTGGAAGGTAAAAATGTATACTATATAAAATTGCCCTTGAAAATTTTTTTGCTACCCAGAAAGTAGTGTAAACACAGTCTGCTACAGTCGTATTTTTCTCCAGCAGTGTTCAAGATTGTTGTTTCGTTGCTTATGTCATGTGACAAATTTGTTAGCATGTAGGGACTGAGTAGAATAAAAACCTTATTTTACATATTTTTAAACAACAGAATTACACTCATTGCAGTGAGTTTACTGCAGCAGTTTTTCTGAGTCAATCTTGTTTAATTTTAATCTGCAAAAATTAAAGTGAATGTGGTTCTGCTCCATTTTCATTGCTCCATCTCCCCACCTATGCAATTATAATTAGCATAGTACAGTTTATGGGAATTTCTGTGTAAAGAAGACTTGTTTGATGACTGAACTCTTTTTAGAGGCTGTTTATTATTATCTTGCAGAGTATCTTAGGGAAATTCTGAGCTAAAGCTTTTTTCTTTTTCTTTCTATATTGAGACTTTTTTGAGTTTTTGACTACTTACCAACTTACATTAGCAGTTTTTGCTGAGGACAAGTTTCACTAAGGGGAATATATAATGGCAAATTCTGTTAGTACCAATGGAATACAATTGAAGCCACCAGACATCCTACTATAGAGAACTATTTGGGGCTGTGAGTTTACTTATGAAATGTAATGCTGGAAAAACATAGGAAAGAGTGTTTTTATTTTTAAAATGTAGACTTGGTTCTGTAGAAATACTATTTCATCCAATATATTAGTAATTTAGATCGTGCCTAGTTATTCTTGCCACCTTCTTGTCCTTTCTTATCCATTTGAACTTAAATGGATATGTTTGTTTTTTTACAAGTTATGTTATAAACCTAGGTATGATTTATAATGGCATTCTGAAAAAGTTAATGAAGCTCTTTCATTTCTAACAAATGCCAGATTTCTAAAAATATTCAAATTAAATATTTTCCTTTTTTGTATAATGCGACATCAACTTGGTGTTATTTTATTTTTGAAAGATTCACTCTACCCTATTGCCTCTTTACTTACATGAAAATGTTTGAAATATGAATTATTTTCCATGTGCCTTCTTTTAGAGTAATGTCAAGTTTTAAATAGATATGTTTAAATAATTAAGTGTGGTAAATTGTAATTAATATATACTGTAGATGATAGTGGTTAAATGCGTTGTTAATACATGTTCTTTTAAATACATGGTAATACATTGTACTGATTTGTGTACTCTTTGTGTGCCATAAAACAAAGAATTCAGTACTATAGAGGTAAATTTTTTTTGTTGCGGCATAATTGAAATACTTTTCTTTAGGTGATATAATAGATGCCAAATGTACCATGTCTAAATTTCATAATATATTTATTTTTTTCAAATGTTAAGATTCACAAATTCTCAAAATCAATTAAATATTTGATGGTGACTTTGATTGTAAATAGTTAAAAATAGATGAAATGTGGTTGCAATACTGAACAAATACAAAAGAGTAAATTCTTAAAATATGCAACCTAATTAAACATTAGCAGTCATGCTAGATCTTGTATATAATTTTGAGAAATTGGTTCCGTATTTTTTAATGTATCTTCTTAAAGTTTCATTAAAAGTAGCAGCTATAAAAAAAAAAAAGTAGCAGCTATAATGTGAATTTATATAATTTATTTTTAGTTTTCCATTCCTTTGTAAATAGTAGAAAGCAAAGTAAATAAATAAATAAAAATAAAAATACCACCCAAGTTAGCCCAAACAATTTAAACTAAAATGGATGTATCATTAGACTTACACTTTGTTAGTAGATCTTTCATAAGTGTGAATTCACCTCTGTTACAAAGATTGAGAAATCCTTCAAATGTATAGAAACGAAAGAATTTTATAGTAAACATTCATATGCCTACCACCTACATTCTACAATTAATGTTTTGCTATATTTGCTTTATCACATATTTATCTGTCTATCCATCCATAAATTTTTTTTTTTTTAAGAAAACTTATTTTAAAATAAGTTGCAGAATTAGTTAGAATACTTTACCCATAAACACTTCAGCATGAGTATTATGAACTGGAGTTCAATATTTATTTGTGTGTGTATGATTTTTTAGGTAAGATTTGCAAACAGTGAAATGCACAAATCTTAAATGCACCATTTGATGAGTTTTGACAAATGACTACACTGTGTAGCTTAAACCCCCATCAAGATTTAAAAAGTTATCACCCCAGAAAGTTCTCTCCTGCCCTTCCTAACCAATACCCTGGTACCTCAGGCAACCACGGTTTTTAAAAAACCACTAATTTTTAATAAAACATAGATAAGTTTTGCTTGTTCTATGACACAATATAATTGAGATCATGTAGTACAGACCCTTTGTTTCTGTTTTTTTCACCCGTCTTAATGTTTTTAATATTCATCCATCTTCTAATCAGTAGTTCATTGTTTTCTGTGGCTGAGTAGTATCCATTTTATAAATATACCACAGTTTGTTTATCCATTATCTTTTGACGGACTTCTGGGCTATTTCCGGATTTTGGCTATTATGTATATTATTGTATAAATGTGTCATGGACTTAATGCTGGATTAAGGAAGATATATGTTTAACTGTTTAAGAAACTGCCAGACCTTTTCTCAAAGTGATTGTACCATTCATTTTACACTTCCCTCCATAGTGTATGGATTACTATTTTTTTAAATAAAGCTTTGCATGTTCATTGACTGGAATGTCAGAATCGAAATTGATGAATAACTTTTTTTGATATTTAAATGAGTTTAAAATGCTGGGCAGATAGTTTAGATATCTGGGAATATTATAGTTTTACTGATTTTTTTTCTATTTTAGCACTTATTGCCACTTATTGCATATATGCTTTGACATGAAGTACTGAGAAATATGATAAAATGTATATATAGTCCCTGCCATGCTCATGAAGTATCATTCTGAAAATGATCTTTAATGCAAAGAAATACCTTCTAGGTTTATTTTGTACGTAATGATACTTGTACTTAGTTGACCTTCATTCTGTTTTAAAGAAAACTATGGATGATTACTAGTTTGAAGTAATTTGTATATTAATGTTTGTATATTCTTTAGTGTAATAAAAACTATATGTTTCAAATCTTATATTTATATTGCAGTTATATGTTAATGCATATTAAAAGTTCTGGTAGCTTTTGGTAATTTTGAAACTCAAAAAATACAGTCTGCAAGAGTATTTACATTTTTTATTGAATTTGATGATATATGAGACATTTAAAATTTGTTTTGCTCTGTTGAAAACAGTGTGTGTATTTAGAATTGTTAAAAAAAAAAAAGAATATTAAAGGCTTGGGTTTATGGAATGTATAATTAAACCATGCAACCCTAAAGTTATTATGCTTAGGACTCATTCATTAAGATGATAATGTCTACTATTAATATTAAAATGACAGTGTCTCCCCCTTCCTCTTTTATCAAAGCATGGTTTTAAGCACTTCTTACCTTGTGAATCTTGCTGTAGGCATTCAAGCCTCTTGTTTATGAAGACCGTTTTTGGTGTTTATTTGGGAAGTAAATTACAGGGTCAAGGGGGAAATAGATCAGAACCAAGTTCAGAAACAAAAATTACAGGTAGAGTGGAATTGTTAGTGGTGGTTAGTCTGGGATGTAGCAAATTAGTCATTATTTTATATATTGCAAGTAGTCTAGATGAAGGCATTTATGTTCCATATATGTTTAATTCCCAGTTATCTTCATTCTACTTTTTTGCAGTCATTCACCCTCTCCCTTCCCTGCCCTATAGCCTACATTTAAAATGGGGCTAAATGGGAAGGGACTAGTGCAAGATGATGATGACGGTAGTTAACATTTAGAGAGAACTTACTGCATGGCAAGTACTGTTCTAAGCATCTTATATATATTAGCTAATTAGATGAAATATGGTTGCAACAAGTCTGTGAGGTAGGTATTAGTATTACATTCATTTGGCAATTCATAAACTGGCAGAGGGGTAAGTAACTTGTCCAGGGTCACATAGCTAGTAAGGGGCAGACTCAAGATTCAAACTCAACCAGTCTTGGCTTCCGAGTTCATGCTTTTATCTTTCTTCTGTTCTGCAAAAGAAAGGATATATCTAATTCTGAGAATATTATGGTATTTCAAAGTGATTATAAGAAATTCTGGATTCTTAGAATTTAACTACTGTCTTTTGTTCTAGTCAGGTTTTTTTTTTTTTTCTGGGGGAAGGTTTGGACATAACAGCATAACAGTCAGCTCCTGAGAATATAACAGGATATTTGACTCTAGGAATGTTTTTCCCAGCCATTTTTGATGAAGACACAGTTTTTATCCCCTCTTTAACAGCAATCCTGAGGAATTGCACTTTTCTCTTAGATAACCAAGTAAAAAACGGGAACAAATTTGAAAAATGCAGAAGGATATTGTCAGTCTTTTATTTAGTGCACAGAGACTGCTACTGGTAGAAATAGTGTAAAAAGAAAACTAATTGAAATTGTCCAAAATTGCACATCACAAATTTTTTTAGAATTAAAAAACTGATCAAAGCATCCCGTCTTTTTCGTTAATGCTAAAACCCTCAAAACTTTATCTGGAAAAATCAAGGTTCGTAAAACAACAAAAATAACACATGACAACTAACTTACCTAAAAACTGGTAACTTTTTTTTGACTAAAAACTAATGGAGTAATACAATCTTCATAATATTTAGGCAAAATCTGATTTAGCAAAACTGTATTTGGTAGAAATTATAGTTATAAAAGAAAATTCATGTTGGCAAAAGTTATAATCAGGAAAATACTATATATAAAGAAGTGACCGATGAATCAAATTTTTGTAATAACATTTACTTGGAAAATAATCCTGAATGTACAGTATGTACAATGATGCAGCTGGGTTCAAAGTTAATTTCTAAGGCTACTTTCTCAATGAAAATTAATTTTAAGGTAGTTCTTTTTTTTTTTTTTTAACATCTTTATTGGAGTATAATTGCTTTACAGTGTTGTGTTAGTTTCTGCTGTATAACAAAGTGAATCAGCTATACATATACATATAGCCCCATATCCCCTCCCTCTTGCGTCTCCCTCCCACCCTCAATATCTCACCCCTCTAGTGGTCACAAAGCACTGAGCTGATCTCCCTGTGCTATGCAGCTGCTTCCCACTAGCTAGCTATTTTACATTTGGTAGTGTGTGTGTCGATGCTACTCTCTCACTTCGTCCCAGCTTACCCTTCCCCCTCCCCGTGTCCTCAAGTCCATTTTCTACGTCTGCATCTTTATTCCTGTCCTGCCCCTAGGTTCATCAGAACCATTTTTTTTTTAGATTCCATATATATGTGTTAGCATGTAGTATTTGTTTTTCTCTTTCTGACTTAACTTCACTCTATATGACAGACTCTCGGTCCATCCACCTCACTATAGATAACTCAATTTCATTTCTTTTTATGGCTGAGTAATATTCCATTATATATATGTGCCACATCTTCTTTATCCATTCATCTGTCGATGGACACTTAGGTTGCTTCCATGTCCTGGCTATTGTAAATAGAGCTGCAATGAACATTCTGATACGTGACTCTTTTTGAGTTATGGTTTTCTCAGGATTGCTGGGTCGTATGGTAGTTCTATTTTTAGTTTTTTAAGGAACCTCCATACTGTTCTCCATAGTGGCTGTATCAATTTACATTCCCACCAACAGTGCAAGAGAGTTCCCTTTTCTCCACACCCTCTCCAGCATTTATTGTTTGTAGATTTTTTGATGCTGGCCATTCTGACCGGTGTGAGGTGATACCTCATTGTAGTTTTGATTTGCATTACTCTAATGAGGTAATTCTCCTTTAATTTAATATTTTTATAATCATGAAGGAAAAATGTACCTAGAATCAAAATGGCAGTTTTGAAAACTACCTGTTGTTATGGGAATATGGTGATGACCAAGATCAAAAGAGACCTTCCTCTCAACACTTTATAGTTTAGTGGGGAAGGCTTACATTAAATCATTTGTCACATAATTAATTGCTGAGTTAATGCTGAGATAATAATGCAACTTGATGTAGTTTGGCAGTCAGGGAAATTTAAACTGTATGGAAAACTGAGTAGAAGTTAATTTAGATCAGTGTGTTGGAGGAACAGAGGTAGAAGGCCCTTTGGCTGGAAGTAGTGTTTTCTTCAATACCTTTAAGACAAATGGATGATCAGATTTACATTTAAAAATAGATATAGTAAATATGGAAAATGGCTTTAGGGAGTAGAGGTGGCAAGAGAACACTTCAACAGAACTGTTTATAATAATGGTACAGTAGTCCAGACCAGAGATGATGACTTGGAAAGAGTAGAGACAATGCAGAAGGCAAACAGTACACAGCTTTGTGAACCATGAAGGGGATAGAATCATCTGGATTTTGTGGTTGATTGGCTCTGGAACTGAGAAAATGAAGAATGTCGTGGATGATTTCCAATTTTTGGCTTGAATAAGGGTGGTAGTACTTTCACTGAGAAATGGGAAAACTGAAGGAGGAGCAGTTTTTGGAGAGAAGAGAAGTGGACCTGGTGAGTTTGAGATGTTTATGAGACATTCATGTGGATCCAACTGGATATACTGGTATACTTACAGATCTAGAATCATGATCTGGGCTAGAGAAAAAAATTTAAGTTAGTACAGGGAAGGTATTGAAGCCATGGGAGTAGATGAGCTAATTTAAGGAGAATTGGTGCACAGTGAGGGGAGGAGGGCCTAGAACTCAGGTCTGAAGAACTCCAATAAACAAAGGTTAGACAAAAGAGTAAGAACTGGCAAAGATGTTTAAGACACAGCAACCAAAGAAGGAGGAGGAAAATTTGAAGTGTGTTAGCAGGTATAAAAATGGAGTTCAATATGTCAAGATAGAAGTGGTCAACATTGTCCAATGCTTTTTGAGAATTTTGGTCAGGACTAAAAAGTAACCTGTGGATTTATTGACAAAGAGCTCCTTAGTGGTCTTTAACAAGGCAGCTTTGGGGGAGGATCAGACTGGAAGCCAGATTGGAGAAGTTGAGGAGTGACTGGGAATTTGAAGAAACGGAAGGAGTTAAGTGGGTGTTTGGATGCTTGAAGTGGAAACATGGGGGCAGGCAGCTTTTTCAGGCAGTATAAGTTCCCTTTTTATGCATGTGTTCTAGTTTATCCCTGAACATAATGCATCACAGAATAACTTTAACTTTATTTTTCCATGCTGTGGCCTTCTGTGATTTATTGTGGGGAAAGGAGTTTAGCAAGTGGGAAGTCAAGAGTGATCTTTCTAAGAGCTCTTTATTACCCCTAAAATAATGCACTAATTATCCCTCCTCATTGTTTCTCTCATTAAGTTTATCTTAATGAGAAACTAATTCTCATTAAGAAATAAAAAGAATCAACCTTTGGACCTGTTGCTAAAACATAATCATTTATTGAGTTACAGAATGATGTTTAATAATTTCTAGTGAGTGGGCTTATTTCCACCTGGCACATTTTAATCTGTTAAATGTTACATGTTGCCAAAACATAATAGTTTTTTTTTTTTAGGGGGGAGGGATAGGGAGGAGTGTTTAAATGACATGGACTTATTTAAAATTTCACAAGTTATTTAAAATTTTATTACAATAGAAGGTATAGTGAATTCCTTATATTAAAGAAGATGTAGATGGATTCTTGATTCTTCTAGCACAGTCAACACTTTTTAAGTATTAGCCTTTAACATACTAAAATTTAATAGTGTTTTATATTTTACTTTAATTTTGACATAATTTCTTATAATTCAGGTTCTCTTTAATGCCTGTTTTCTACTCATAGACTTCACTGAAATTTTGTAATAAGATAAGAGTTTGGGTTTAGACTACATTTTGGGCAATCTAAGTTGTTGGACGAATGAATGTTGAGGGTTTTCAGATCAGATTGAAAATTCAGTTTAAAGAAATGAAACTTATTTTAGGTGCATCCTTTATAATGTGAAATTAGAGGAGTCAAGCAAAGAGGAGAGGTAAATATATATAAAAAACTCTCACCACTAATAATGAAATTCAAATAATAATGTTAAGTAAATGCCATTTCTGTCTATTAAATTGGTAAAGATGAATGTTTACACAAAAATCTGTACATAAATATTCATAGCAGCTTTATTTGTGATAGGTAAGAGCTAGAAACACCTCAACTGTCTTTCAGTATTCCATACAATAATAAGGAACAAACTTGATACAGGCAGCAACTTGGGATGAATCTCAAACACATTATGCTGAGTGGGAGAAACCAGCTTGAAAGGTTGTATACTGTATGATTTCCATTTATTCGACATTCTCAAAAAGACAAAACTATATTGGTAGAAAACAGATCAGTAACTGAATAGGGTTAGGGTGTGACTAAAAAGGAATAGCATGAGAGAGTCTTTTGGAGTGCTAGAACATCTATATCCTGATTGTGGTAGTGTGTAAGTAAATTTATACCTGTGTTAAAATTTGTAAAACTGTACAGCAAGAGAAAAAGTCAGTTTTACTGTATGATAATTGTAACAAAAAATAAATACAGTTAGAGAAAAATTGGTAAGGTAATATATTATGCTGATATATAGTAGTGAAGTGGATCCTCTCGGTTGGTGGGAATATCATTGGTAATGTCATTATGCAGATATTAAACACCATTTTACTTTTTTTTTTTTTAAATTACACTATACTAGGTGTGCTTTATTTATTTATTTATGGCTGTGTTGGATCTTCGTTTCTGTGCGAGGGCTTTCTCTAGTTGTGGCAAGCGGGGGCCACTCTTCATCGCGGTGCGCGGACCTCTCACTATTGCGGCCTCTCTTGTTGCAGAGCACAGGCTCCAGACGCGCAGGCTCAGTAATTGTGGCTCACGGGCCCATTTGCTCCGTGGCATGTGGGATCTTCCCGGACCAGGGCTCGAACCCGCGTCTCCTGCATTGGCAGGCAGATTCTCAACCACTGTGCCACCAGGGAAGCCCCATTTTACTTTTTAATTTAATGATATGGGAAATGTATTCACAATAATATATCAAAAGAGGAGGCTAAAAAACTCTACATCATAATTCCTGGTATATTAGAAACATGTTTTCCCCCAAAGAAGTATATAAAATTACCCTTTGTTCAAACACCCTCATTATGAGAGGAAAGCCGGAAACTGGAGCCACTGCACTTAAGTCCTTTGCCTGCTTGACTGTTCCGTTCAGGATTACAGCAGCCAGAATCCTTTCTGGGGCTGATAAGAGGTCACTGGGCCAAACAATTCTGAACACAGCTGTCTCAGCTGTATATCAATCGTTTTCTCAGAAAAAACTTTGATGGTTCTGAGGATAATTTATTGTTTGGAGATAGTCAAGATTCACTTTCTAAATCCATGAATACCAATGATGAACATATGCATTATCTGAATTCTAGTAGTGACAGTGGTTTTTCAGGCTTTCAGGAGATTGGTTTACCTGGCTTGAAGTTGTACAAGTGTTTTTTTTTTTGTCATACGTTTTCTCTCTGGTAAATACCTTCCAGTGGAATGACTGGTTATAGGAGGCGTATGTTTAACTTTCTAGGAGTCTGCCAAACTGTTTTCCAAAGTGATTGTACTACTTTACATTCCTTCCAGTAGTGTGTGATATTTCTAGGTGCTCTACATCTTTTTTTTTTTTAAGTTATAATTGACTCTACATCTTTGTTAACACTTAATATAGTCAGTTTAAAAAATTTTAGTCAATTTAGTGAGTGTGTGGTGTTATCTCATGTTTTGAACAACTTTATTGATTTATAATTCACATACCATATAATTCACCCATATAAAATATATAATTAATAATTTTTAGTAGTATATTCACAGTTACGTGCAACTATCACCACCATTGTAAGATGTTTTCAACACTTCAAAAATAAATCCTGGGGACTTTCCTGGTGGTGCAGTGGTTAAGAATCCGCCTGCCAATGCAGGGGACATGGGTTCGAGCCCTGGTCCAGGAGTATCCCACGTGCCGCGGAGCAGCTAAGCCCGTGTGCCACAACTACTGAGCCTGCACTTTAGAGCCCGTGAGCCACAACTGCTGAGCCCACGAGCCACAACTACTGAAGACCTTGCGCCTAGAGCCCGTGCTCCGCAACAAGAGAAGCCACTGCAATGAGAAGCCTGCGCACCATAACGAAGAGTAGCCCCCACTCGCCGCAACTAGAAAAAGCCTGCACACAACAACAAGACCCAACACAGCCATAAATAAACAAACAAATAAATAAATTTATTAAAAAAAAAAAGAAATCCTGTACTCTTTAGCTTTCAACCCACCCCACCATGTCCCCCCGCCCCGCACCCCCGCCCCAACTCACCCTCACCTCCCAGCCCTAAGTAACCACTAAACTACTTTCTGTCTCTATAGATTTCCCTGTTCTGGACATTTCATATAAATGGCATCATATAATGTGTAGTCCTTTGGTGACTGGCTTCTCTCACTTAGCATAATGTTTTCAAGGTTTATACATGTGTAGCATGTATCGGTATTTTAATCCTTTTAATGGCTGAATAACATTACATTGTAGTGATGTACCACAATTTGTTTATTCATTTGTCAGTTGAATGGATATTTGGGATGTTTCTACCTTTGGGCTATTATGAATAGTCCTGCTATAAACATTCATGTACAAGTTTTTTGTGTGGATGTGTTTTTCTGTCTCTTGAGCATATACCTAGGAGTGGAATTGCTGGGTCATATGGTAACTCTAATCTTTTGAAGAATTGCAAATCTGTTTTCTAAAGTGGCTGTACTATTTTACATTCCACCAGCAGTGTGTGAAGATTCCAATTTCTCCACGTCTGCACCACACTTTTTATTATCTTTTTGATACTTATCATCCTAGTGGATGTGAAGTGTATCTTGTAAATTTATTTATTTATTTATTTTTGGCTGCATTGGGTCTTCTTTGCTGCACGCAGGCTTTCTGTAGTTGCGGTGAGCGAGGGCTCCTCTTTGTTGTGGTGCGCGTGCTTCTCATTGCGGTGGCTTCTCTTGTTGCGGAGCACAGGCTCTAGGCGTGTGGGCTTCAGTAGTTGTGGCACGCAGGCTCAGTAGTTGTGGCGTGTGGGCTCCAGAGCACAGGTTCAGTAGTTGTGGTGCACAGGCTTAGTTGCTCCACGGCATGTGAGATCTTCCCGGACCAGGGCTCGAACCCATGTCCCCTGCACTGGAAGGAGGATTCTTAACCACTGTGCCACCAGGGATGTCCATATCTTGTGTTTTTAATTTGTATTTCCCGGATGACTAATGATGTTAAACATCTTTTTTTAAAAATATTTATTTATTATTTATTAATTTATTTTTTGGCTGTGTCGGGTCTTAGTTGCAGTGTGTGGGCCTCTCTCTAGTTGTGGTGTGCGGATTTTTCTCTTCTCTAGTTGTGATGCATAGGCTCCAGGGCAGGTGGGCTCTGTAATTGTGGCGCGTGGGTGCCAGAGCATGTGGGCTTTGTAGTTTGTGGCATGCCGCCTCTAGTTGAGGTGTACGAGCTCAGTAGTTGTGGCACGTGGGCTTAGTTGCCCTGTGGCATGTGAGATCTTAGTTCCCTGAACAGGGATTGAACGTGCGTCCCTTGCATTGTAAGGTGGATTCTTTACCACTGGACCACTAGGGAAGTCCCTAAACATCTTTTTATGTACTTATTGACTATTTGTATATATTCTTTTCTGAATTAGCTGTTCATGTTTTTTGTCCATTTTCTATTGATTTGTTTGCCTTATTTTTGAGCCATAAGAATTCTTTATCTAGTTTAGTGACGAGTCCTGTGTCTTATGTATGTATTGTGATTATTTTTATCCTCCTGTGGCTTACCTTTTTTTGTCTTCCTAATAGCATCTTTTAAAAAGCAAAATTTTTAAATTCTGATAAAATTCAACATATACTTTTTATTTTTTATGTTTTGTGCAGTTGTATTCTAAGAAACCTTTGCCTACTTCAAGATTATGAGTATCTTCTCCTACATTTTCTTATACAAATTTGTAGTTTTAAATTTTACATTTAGGTCTGTGATCCATTTTGTGTTAAATTTTGTGTACAGGGTGAGTTAATGGTTGATGTTCATCTTTTCCATGTGGATATCCAGTTGATTCAATAACATTTGTTTGAAAAGACTTTTCCCATTGAATTTGTTTGCCAGCTTTGTTGAAAATCAGTTGGTCATCCACGAGGCCACTATTTTGTTGCATTGATCTGTCTTTTTTTTTTTCCCCAGTACCAAAGTATCTTCATTCTTGTTACGTGACAGTAAACCTTGAAATTAGATGGGATAAGTCCTTTAACTTTGTTCTTTCAAAAAATTCGTTTGATTATTTCAGGTTCTTTGTGTTTTCTTATAAATTTTAGAATCAACTTGTTAATTTCTACCAAAAGCATCCTGGGATTTGATTGGCATTGTGTTGTATATAGAAATCATTTTGGAGAGAATTGCTGTCTTAAAATTGAAATTTCCAGTCCATGAAATAGAGGCTTTGTTTATTTAGAACTTTGTTAATTTCTTTAGCACATCTTTAATTTTCAGTATAGAGGTCTTAGGTGCCGTTTGTTACATATTTTCCCAAGTATTTCATGAATTTTTTTTTTTTTTGGGTGCTACTGTGAACGTAGTTTAAAAAATTTTATTTTCCAATTATTTCTTGCTAGTCTATTATGAAAACAATTTATTTTTACATATGAACCTGGCATCCTGTGACTCTGCAAAATTTGTTTCATTAGTTCTAAGTCATTTGTTTTTAGGTTCCCTGTGGATTTCTATGTAAACAATTTTATCATCTGCATATAGGTACAGTTTTACTTCTTCCTTTCTGATCTTTATGCTTTTTGTTTTTATTGCCTTATTGCATTGGCTAGGACTTTCCAGGACAACATTGATTAGAATTGGTGAAAATGGGCATTCTTTTTTTTTATTCCTAATCTCAGGGTTTTTTCTTTTTCTTTTCCTGTTTAAGTAGATGGTGTAGTTTTTAAATTTATTTTTATTTATTTTTTACATTATTTCTTTCTTTATTTTTGGCTGCATTGAGTCTTCGTTGCTGTGTACAGGCTTTCTCTAGTTGTGGCGAGTGGGGGCTACTCTTTGTTGTGGTGCGTGGGCTTCTCATTGTGGTGGCTTCTCTTGTTGCAGAGCATTGGCTCTAGGCACGTGAGCTTCAGTAGTTGTGGCACGCGGGCTCAGTAGTTGTGGCTCGTGGGCTCTAGAGTGCAGGCTCAGTAGTTGTGGCACACTGGCTTAGTTACTCCGTGGCATGTGAGATCTTCCTGGACCAGGGATCAAATCCATGCCCCCTGCATTGGCAGGTGGAGTTTTTAACCACTGTGCCACCAGGGAAGTCCCATTAAGTAGGTGGTGTATTTTAAAAGATAAAGTAATCATTTGGTTTTTGTTTTGTAAATTCTATTGTTTTGATAGCTTCCCGGGGTCAAGTGTGTATTTGGTAAAAGACATAGTGAATAGCTCTTCAGTAATGGGGGAATGAGATTTTCCTCTCTTCAGCCGGAATAACTTTTATCTAGCCATTGAAAATATAGTGTACAAGTTAGGTGAGAAGTAAGAGCTAGGGCTCTCAGTATGAGGGTGGTCTGTATTCCTCATGGAAGTGCTCATGTTTTAACTGTAACGGCCAAGGGGAAAAGAGAAAATAAGACAGAAATAAGGGGAGATTTTGTCTTTAGTGTCAAGTGTACTTTGAATTAATAGATAACTTTTAGTGTTTTTGCTTCAAAACACTAAAAGATACCATTATATAGAATATTATATGCATGCCTTTCAACCTATACTGCTGTTATTCTTTGTCTTATTTTATTATGTTTTATCTTTTTTAAGTTGAACTATAATTTACATGCAATAAAATATATAGCTCTTAAATATCAGTGATGATTTTTGCTAAATGTATATATGCATGTACCTGTCACTCAGAACAAGTTCTTTTATTTATTTTTTAAAAATTTGTATTGGAGTATAGTTGATTTACAATGTTGTGTTAGTTTCAGGTGTACAGCAAAGTGAATCAGTTATACATATACATATATCCACTCTTTTTTAGATTCTTTTCCCATATAGGCCATTACAGAGTACTGAGTAGAGTTCCCTGTGCTATACAGTAAGTGCTTATTAGTTATCTGTCTTATATATAGTAGTGTGTATGTGTCAATCCAATCTCCCAATTTATCCCTCCCCTCTCCCCCACCCCCGCCTTACCCCTGGTAAGGGTAAGTTTGTTTTCTACATCTGTAACTCTATTTCTGTTTTGTAGATAAGTTCATTTGTACCCCTTTTTTGGATTCCACATATAAGTGATATCATATGATATTTGTCTTTCTCTATCTGACTGACTTCACTCAGTATGACAATAGAGCAAGTTCTTCTCTCCTGCCTCTTTCCAGTCAATTTCCCAACTGTAGAGGCAGCAACCACTTTCTGGTTTCTATCACCATAAATTAGTTTCCCCATTGCTGGAGAATTTTCTGTGTTAGATTGTTTGGATGTGTTTTTGTAAGGTGATATTGGAAATGTTTTCAAGAGAAGTATAGACTTTTGTAAGAAACTTTTGATTTCCTGATTATATACTACTGAATTCTCAGAATCAGTGGTCCAACCTGATTGCTCCCTAACTAGGAGACAAGAGAATTTTAATGAAATTTAGTCTGATTGCTACTTTACTGTTAGGTTTTTCTCTGAGAGAACTCTGTGATCTTATATTACTTTTCCTTGATTTCGTCATGTCACTGTTAATTAAATCAGTTATTTATTCAAAATGTGATTATAGATCTTTTTCCATGGATGCTGAAATTTTATCTTTAATTAGTAGAGTTTAAAATGTTGCCAGTGATTTTTATGTTATTTTACTTCAACATAGTTTGTATGATGATAAGAAATTTGCATTCATCGTACTCATGGTAATGTTAGCCCATGACATTTGCAATTTCCCAGTTTATAAAATGCTAATGTGTATGAAACAATACTTAATATAATCTAATTTACCTGTGCTTTTATTTGTTGAATGATCTTACTATTTAAATATTAAAGTCATCTTTAATAATGTGGTTTTTATTTTATTTTTTATTCTAGTTCATTTAGCCCCTAAAGAAATAACAGTGTCTAAGGGACAAGAAGAGGAACCTGATAGCCTAGTTAAATATTTCAGTGTTGTTTGGTGTAAGCCTTCAAAGAAAAAACACAAAAAGTGGGAAGGTGATGCTGTTCTTATTGTAAAAGGAAAGTCATTTACATTAAAGGATTTGGAAGGCAAAGACATTGGAAGAGGTATTGTGATATTACCTGATGTTTATGATTTGGTCTAAAATTAATATATATCTCTGGCTACAAAATTGAAATGTAATTGGGTTTTATAAAGTTGTTCCTTAGTTGACTTTCATATCTAAATTATCTCATAAACATAAAATTATCTCTTAATCGTGAGTCTGACAGTCTTATGTATACTCAGTGAGATGAATCTCATCCCATGGTTTCATTTTCTCCAAAAATAAAATGGCCAGCCAGGTATATACAGTTACATTGGCATTTTTGTGAGATTAAGCAGTTTGTCTTGGTGTGTTTTACATCTTTTTTTTTTTTTTTTTTCCAGAATGCTGAGTGATTAAAAGTTAAAAAGATTTTGGTATTAGGAGTGGAATGGTATTTAACATCAATGATACCTAAAAAAAAATTTGAAGATAGCACGGAGATAATGACTAGACATGACCTAGATTAATACATCCAAATTGGAGGTTACCATTATTTCTGTTATAAAATGTTGCCAGCATGATTTGTACAAGTTAGCCCACAAATTCAGAGTACCTAAAACCATTATGGTTTTTTTGCATTGTCTCTTACTGTTCAGTTCTGAGTGTGGCCCATAATTATAAAATCTGTTCTACAAGTTCACTCATTCATTTGAAAACACCATAGTTTATAGCTTTCAGTAACTGTTATGTGCTAAGCACTATGCTAGGAGTAAGCATTCAAAGATGGATATAGCTTATAGTTTAGTGGGGACAGGGCAATGTAGTTGATAATCAGGAAACACTAAGGTAATTGTTTCAATGAGAATTTTTGCTAAGCACAACACGAGCATATATAGAAGGACCATTTAAGTTGACCTTCGAGGCTAACGGAAAGCTTCATAGGAGTTATTGTTTAAGGTAATATTTGAAGGATGGATAATTTTGTAGGGGATGAGAAAGGGGCAAGGCATATGTACAGGTTCAAAGGCAAAACTACTTCAGTGTTTCAGGAATGTAGTATATGAAGGGCAGTGACAAAGAGGCAAGAGTTGAGGCTGAATGGAATTATCTGCAATAGAATTTTTTATTATAAAAATATTGAACAAATGCTATATATTCACTATTATGCTTAGTGTTTAGAGAAATTTAAAAAGAAAAATTACAGTACACATTCCATGTTGTTGGTTAGGGTAGATTGAGGCAAAATTTTTGGAGAACTTGTTTATACCTATTTAGTGAAATTATATTCTAAAGCCACCTAGAGAGGTAAAAATTATCAAAACTACCCTGGAACATCTGTTACCCATAAGGTATAGTATATATGGTTTTGAGTATGTATAGTTTGTAATAAAATGATCTTTCAGTTGCAAGTAGTGATAAATGCAAATTAGGTTATAAACAGTGGGTTTTTGCTCTGACTACCCAAATACAATCACCTACGGTGATTTTAAAAAATGCCAGTGCTTAGGCCTTGACCTCTGAGGCTCTGATTATTTGGTCTGGTTGGTGGGAAGAGGGGCTGGACATCCATATATTTTAGGTTTCCAGATGATTCTCATATCCAGCAGGAGTTGAATCCACTGGTTTAAACATTAATGGAGGTTTTAATTGGCTTTCAAAGTGAAAACATCCAAACATAAGACTTGGTTGCTTAATTATAACATTAATAAATATATCAACCTGGAGTTAATCTTGCAAGTTATTGCCTATAATGCAAGCGGTTTTTCTTTTAAATAAATTGGATATACAGCATTTAAATATTGTTAATGTAGGAACAAACACTCTAAGAAAACTGAAGGCTGTAATGCTGAAATTGCTAATAGCTTGTGATAATGTAGTCAGATTCAATTGACTGTCATTACACAATACCCAGAAAAGAACAAGTGTGGGAAACAGAGTTCAAGAGTTTAAAGAAAGTCTTCTGGAGACTTAGAGATGTTTGAGACAGTCATCACTATGGATCAAAGTGAAATGAGAGATCTTGGAATTAGAGACTTTTGAAGATGCCTCAAAATTATGTTTATTCTTATCTCCCATTTTCATGTGATTAATAGGAATTGGATTAGTAGTGTTGGATTCTATATGAAGATAAAACTGTTCTCTTCCTTAGTGTGGAGAGATCAAGACTGTTGTTGAATTGAGATAGTTTGGGAAATGGAGGGATGGGTCTTTAGCATTGAGGAACTCCAGCCAAATAACTTCTTCCTATATCAGACCTCTATCATAAATAATTGAAGAATGTATATTATGTAGTTACCAATTGGCATGGATTGTAACTATTAGCCCAATCTTAATAGGGAATTGTAGCAATTTCCAGCTAGTTTAAAAGGGTCATGTCATGTTTTCTAAAATGTGATGATCTTTTATTTTTTGTTTTTAGAGACTTTAAAAAGTTTTTGTTGTACACAGTTTTTGCCCCTCCTAGTGGCACAAAAACCATGCATTTAATGTAGACAAACATAGGAGTCTAAAATTCCCTCACTCTATCTGGTTAATGAGTTCATTTTAAACAGACTCTGACTAACTTACTCATATTTATATTGCATCAGCACCTTACACATGGCAGCACTTAATAAATGTCTGTTGAATTAATAATAACTCAAACAAGTTTGATATTATAAAATATCCCACTTTTTATTCAGGAGGTAGAACTTGGACTGTCAGTGGCCTCTATGACAAATGTATTTTTACTGTGCTATCTCAGGTGGAACAATACAGTACTAGTTGTGGTAGAAATTATTTTTATTGCTAGTTCTGCACATTTCCAGCTGTTTCTAAGTGGAAATAGAGCTGCCCTGGTATTTCTCTTGTTTGTTCACAAGAAAGGAGGGTCCATATAGTATATCAAACTCTTTTCTTGGCTTGATTTTCTACAGACAGCAGATGGCAAAACTGAATACAATAGGCTGTATTTTCAGTAATTAAGAAAAGCCTTGCCTCTCTAAAACTTGCCTAATTTTTATAACTATATAATTATTTATGCCTTCTTATTTTTGCATGTATGTGTGTGTGTTTTTACTAAAATGATAAATTATATTTTTTTATTCTGGCTAATGGTTATATGAGGCTATTTGAATTCCAAGTAGTTTTTATTCTGTACAGTTACAGGAAGAAGACTCTGGTTACACTAATTAAGTCATTTTAGAGTGTCAATAAATTAAATTAATTTTTTTCTTCTCAATTTAAAGGCATTGGATATAAATTCAAAGAGCTTGAAAAGATTGAAGAGGGCCAAACAATGATGATTGGTGGAAAAGAAATAGAAGTCATGGGTATAATCTCTCCAGATGATTTCAACAGTGGCAGATGTTTCCAGCTTGGAGGAGGAAGTTCTGCTGCCTTACCTTCTTCTCAAGCTGTGAAGAAGTGTTTCTCTAACCCTTTCAAAAGTGTCTGTAAACTAAGTTCAAAGGAAAAGAGACAAAACAGTTTCCAAAATTGCAAACCACGCCATGACCCATATGCACCAAGTAAGATTTCAAAACTAATTTGAGTATTATGTTTTTACTGTCTAAAGATGTTTTGGTATGTGAATTTAAAGTTTAAATTTTGTTTTAAAGCTTTCAGGTAAAAGTATATATTATTGTTCAGACATACAGTCTGACATAAGGGATAATGTTGAAGTTGAGTAACAATATAGTGTGAGAATTATTTCATAAGTAAATGTACAATTGAAAGAATACAGTAATCGAAATACTATACATGTGTTAAAGGAAAATTGTGTAAATTGTAGATGTATACACACATACATACATGTATATGATTTTGAGTAAAAGCTGATATCTTTAGGAGGGAGAAAAATTAGTAAATTCATGAGTTAGGAATATTTTTGAACTTCCGTTTTGAAGACCATATGCTTTGATCACGTATATTAGTGATTAGTGATTTAATTCAGTATTAAAATATTGAAAGGTCAGTTGTCATGTAAAGAATTCAAATTTTATTCACGAGAATTCAGTTCATCAAGTTAATTTTCACATTAATGAATTTAATTAAAAAATTACATAAAAAATAAAACCATGTCTGTATATGACTTTTTAAAATTTGATTGTTCAGTCAACAAGTATTTTTTGTGTGCCTTTTATACATTGGGCCCAGAGGTGAAACTGTCATGACAGAGCTTCTCATTTGGTGAGGAGACAGACAAGAAATTTGAATTATAGTGTAGTAGATGTAGAAGTTGGAGAATAGGCTTTTTTCGTTAGCAGTAGTAAAATAAAAGTATTAAAATAACTATAAAAATAACTATTAAAATAATCATAAATAAAAGTATTAAAATAACTATTTTCCCCTCTTGCAAGTATTATGGAAACATAGAATTTTTTAAATAAAGGGACCTTTTAGGTAATTTAGACCAATCCCTTCACTTTGCATTTGAGGAAACTGAGTCCCAGAAGGATGAACTGACTTGCTTGAATTAAAATAACTATTGGCATAATTGAGATTAAAACCCCCAAATTAAAAATTCCTAGCTCTATTCTAGCTTGTTTGAGACTTAATTGAAATTTAGAGAGTGGAAGCTTATGCTTCTGATTTTTCTCTTTATCTAAATATTTTGTCTGTCCTGCTAGCTCTTTTAATAAGCCACCTTCTCTCCTTTATTCTCATTTCTCTTTGCCTTCCTGTCATGTAATAATAGAGGGCTGTGGGGAACTGAAAAGAATACTGTACTTAGTCAAAGACCTGAGTTAGGGTCCTGGTTTTACCACTGAACTAACTGGTTCTTCAACCTGTTGGGGGAGTCACTTCATTAATATTTTTGCCTCCTCATGTGTGAAATGTGGGTTCTAATAACTACCATAGAGACTTAGACTGCCTGGTATATGTCGTGTATGATAAATATTTGTTGACTGAGTGAATGAAAAATTTTATTGTGATAATTTATATATATGTGTATATGAGCATGTGTGTGTGTGTGTGTAAGCAAGCCCTTTTTGTAAATGGTAAATAGTTGATTATTCTCTCTTTTTTTAATCTTTGTAAGGTTAGGACTAAGTTGTACACTTAAAACTAAAGCATGGCAGATTTTGTTAGCATTGAATGATGCCTAATCATTGTGAAGGTAGAGGAGCATCTTAAGATTTGAATTGGTGTCCTATTGCTGTGGTGCTTTAGGTTTTATTTTTCTTGAAGCTGGGTACTTTGTTAGATGACTTATGATTCTATGGTCCTTCTTGCTTGAGCTGTGTATCATCTTTACCTCTATCTTCTTATTTTCCCTTTGTCCTTTTTAAAAGATAGAAAAAAATGGGGCCATTTCTTGGTTGGAAATCGACAAGGCATACACTCTTGCTTTGTTACTGGGATATAGAGGAAACCCAAGGGCCAAGTTTTCCATTTTTTAAAAATAATTAATTAATTAATTAATTTTTTATTTTTGGCTGTGTTGGGTCTTCATTTCTGTGTGAAGGCTTTCTCTAGTTGGGGCAAGCGGGGGCCACTCTTCATCGCGGTGCGCGGGCCTCTCACTATCGCGGCTTTTCTTGTTGCGGAGCACAGGCTCCAGACGCGCAGGCTCAGTAGTTGTGGCTCACGGGCCTAGTTGTTCCGCGGCATGTGAGATCTTCCCAGACCAGGGCTCGAACCCATGTCCTCTGCATTAGCAGGCAGATTCTCAACCACTGCGCCACCAGGGAAGCCCCAAGTTTTCCATTTTTCACTCCCTAGTCCCCTACCTGCCAGGAATTAAACTCAAAAATGAGAGGTGAATTCCTGGTTGCTCAGAAACGTGGGAAGATCACAGAAAATTTTCCTCTGGGTAATTGCTATCAGTAAACACAACCAGACTCTCATTCCTGTGACTATGTATTTCCACATTGATGGTTATTTATTTAATCTCCTTTTTTCTTTCGGCCATGCCATGCGGCTTGTGGGATTTTAGTTCCCCGACCAGGGATTGAACCCGCGTCCTCGGCAGTGAAAGCGCAGAGTCTTGAGCACTGGACCGCCAGGGAATTCCCATATTTGATCTCCTGGAACCCATTTTTAAAAAATCTCCTTTTCTCATCTTTGTTCTTCTCTTTTTATCTTTTTGTTTATTTTTAAAAATTCATTTTGTTTAACCATGATGTAGACATACAAATATATCCAAAAAATTATTTTGATGAGTTTATTTTCTGATTTCAGATTTATCAGTTGAGACTGGCTTTCTAGTTATGTTTGATTTTGTTTTTTTGGGTGACTTTTAATAAATCTTTTAAATTGTATTAGCATATATCTAAAGAATTACATTGTTATTTGATGGTTACTTCATGCTGCTTTGCAAAGATTCATGAATTTTACATTTATGAATGAAGTAATTAACTTTAAGCAAATAATGGTGGTGAAGTCAATGGAAAATTTGTCATTCTTTCTCAGTTCTTCTGAATAATAGGAGTAATGGTCATTGTTAGTGGGTACAAGAATGAAAAAAGGGAGCCTTTATATTAAATTTGGAAAGCCTTTCCAGAATAAGAAGCTGTGAGCATTAACAAGAGCATCTTGGCAAAATTCCAACCTGTGCTTTCAGTTGGAAATAGTTCTCTTTGCTCTGAATACTGAACTACTAAGTGTTGTGGCTGAATTGTTTATTAGACAACAGTGAATTTCAGTGGTTTCAAAGCACTTTGGGGCATGAAGTTTGGAAAGCTCTTCACAATTCTTTGCATGAAATCTTACATCGATAAGGCAAGAGATTTTATTTTTTTAATTTTGTACCTTTGCTTAGCATTGATGTTACTGAATTTCAAAGTTTTTTTGCCACAAATGATGGCAAATAGTTCTATCTTCTGAGTAATTAGAGCAAGATAGTGTAGTTACTGACAGAGTGAAATTGGAATACATTTATAATTATACTTTTCTCTTTTTCTTAAGATTCCCTTGTTATGCTACGACCAGATAATAATCACCAGTGGATGTTCAATAAGAACTGTTTCCCTGTTGTGGATGTAGTGATAGATCCTCATCTTGTATTTCACCTTCGACCACATCAGAAAGAAGGGATCATATTCCTTTATGAATGTGTGATGGGAATGAGGTAGGAAAATAATTTGTTTAATCTGAGCTTTGATTTAACCTGTAACATAATGGTTTTCTAGGACAAGCCAGATATATAATGCGTCTCAGTGGGTACAGCGTATATTTTAGTTGGTAGGAATGGCAAATGGTACTTAATGTGTATGTTTATTCCGCAGGTAGTTCTTGATGGATGCTGTGTGCCAGACATCTTTCTAGGAACTGGGCATACAGCTTATGAGGATTTTGCAAAAAGGTTTTCTTCTTATCTCACCTCTACTTACACACACAAAGAAAGAGTCCCTCCTTCCCCCCCACTTTTTTTAAGCAGATTTTTTTAAAAATTTATTTTTAAAATTTATTTTTGGCTGCGTTGGGTCTTCGTTGCAGTGCACGGGCTTTCTCTATTTGCGGCGAGTGGGGGCTACTCTTCATTACGGTGCACAGGCTTCTCATTGCAGTGGCCTGTCTTGTTGCGGAGCACGGGCTCTAGGCTTGTGGGCTTCAGTAGTTGTGGCATGTGGGCTCAGTAGTTGTGGCTTGCATGCTCGAGAGTGCAGGCTCAGTAGTTGTGGCTCACTGACTTAGTTGTTCAACAGCATGTGGGATCTTCCCGGGCCAGGGATCGAACCCGTGTCCCCTGCATTGGCAGGCGGATTTCTAAGCACTGCACCACCAGGGAAGTCCCCCTTCTCCCCTTTTAAAATTGAGTTTTCTTAAAGAATTGTAGTCGAAGTACAGTTGAAGTATCAATAGAAGACACACACATACATACAAACCAGACAAAGGGGGTAAAAAAAAATCAAAGGTCTCTGCTAACATGTTAGTTAACATGTTTCCTTCCAGTCCTTTTTTGTTTTGTTTTTAATGCATAGGACCTTGATTTTTACATTGGTTATTTACGAGGGAGTTGGGAATGTAAATTCCCCCAAACTCCAAGAACCCCTTGAATGATGACAAGTTAAGGGAAAACTGTTTCCTAGAAACTTTCTAGATTCATGTTCTTTCTCAAATCTGTTCTTCCTTTTGGAGATCTTATCTCACTTGGCCTGAGAATCATCTTTGATTTCTTCTCTCTCACCTTCTCTATCTAATCAAACCTAAACTTTTGATTATTTTGACTTCCCAAATATCATTTGGGTCCTAATTGTTTCTGGCACCTCACTGTAGCAGCTCTAGTAACTGGTGTCATAAAATTATATTTTATCTGGACTACTGCAATGTTTTCTAACTTGTGTATCTGCTTCTGATACTTCTCAGATTCATTCTCCTTATCACCACCAGCTTGATTTTTCTGAAGACAATTCTGAACATGGCATTTCCTTGCTTAAAATTATTATAATTCTCAGAACTTAGAGCAGTGTTTCCTAATCTGTGATATGCACTTTACTGGGTTGTGTATGGAATCATTTTAGGTATACATGGACAAACTTTATTTTTTACTTTTAATAGTAGCATATTGAGTTAATGAATAATTAGAAAGAAATAGCACATTAAACTTTTTGTTTCACAGATAAATTATGCTTAGAAAGAGTTTTCGAATAAATCTAAGTAAAAAAGTGAGTTGATTTAGAGAAAAATAATAAATAATAACATATAGTAGCACATGTATGGCAAAAATTTGTAATGGTAGTCATGAAAGACTGATGTTTGGGAGATGCTGACCTACAAGGTACAGTCTGAGCTTTCAAGGATAAGTATCCTCATCTTCTGTCTTCTTCCTGTCTTGCCAGCTTCCTAGCTTATATTTTCTTGCTTGGAATTCATTCAGTTCAAGCTCCAGCTATCCTGATCTACCTGATTAATGTAGTGAATTCCTATTTACCTTTAAAACTCTGCTCAAGTTTCGTCTTCTTCAAGGGAAGTCTTCCTGTTCTCTTCCCTATACCATGATGATGGACGATGGATGGTGGATGATGGATCACTATTTTCTCTCTGCCACTCACTATGTCTCAGTTAGCTGGCATCTTGCAGTGGCAAATTGTTGATCTAAAATAATAATAGTGGCTATGATTCATGTTTGTAATTTTTTCTCTACACTTTGGAATGGAGAACATATATAAAATTGTGTGTTGTTTTTTTTTTTTGGCTGCATCGGGTCTTAGTTGAGGCATGTGGGATCTTTCGTTGCGGCGTGCGGGCTCTTCGTTGCAGTGCGCAGGCTTCTCTCTAGTTGTGGTGTGCAGGCTCCAGAGCTCGTGGGCTCAGTAGTTGCGGCATGCGGGCTTAGGTGCCCCGTGGCATGTGGGATCTTAGTTCCCCGACCAGGGATCGAACCCGCGTCCCCTGCATTGGAAGGCAGATTCTTAACCACAGGACCACCAGGGAAGTCCCCTATAAAATTGTTTTTGGTTATTATTTCTACTAGTAAGAAATATAATGGATTAACAAACTACACTTATATTTTTGGTAATATCCTTAATTCCTTTGGATTTTGTAACTTTTAAAATGTATATCTAATACCTTCAAAGAGCTTTAAAAACTATGAAGTGGTATAAAATACCACTTACTTATATTATTATATTCCTTAGAATATTTAATTTTAAATTGCATTAACCAAGTAGGTTTGTTGGATGAGAGTTTTACTAAATTACATGTATTAGATCAAATAGTTAGTGTTTAATTTTTCTTACAGCTCAAGGAGCTATTTTGGTTGAGGACTTCATTTACTGCCAGAGAATCATAAATACAGACCAATAGATCTTTCTGGTTTACATTTCAATATATTTTAAACTGTTTTGATATCTAATACTGAAACTGATAAAAACTGCTCAACTGTTGGTGATGAGAAGCATGGTTATAGTTAAATTATTCAAAGGTAGATATAAAATTGGGATTCATTTCTAATCTCTAAATATAGATACATGATAGTAACAGATGATTTAGATTCAACTCTGATTTCAAGTTGTTTTAGTAATTTAGTTGACAAATATGTAATGAATATAATTAGCAAAGATGCAAAAGAGAGATATGTCATAAATCAGCTGATTGAAGAGCTAGAAAAAGTGTTTAGTGGGGACTAGAATTCATCCTACGTACAAAATATCAGCTTCTGGTTCTTGACTAATAGGTGATGATGTTAGGGACATAAAATATTTTCCTTTTGTAATTGAAGGAAGTATAATTGTTTCTAACAGGGTGAATGGCAGATGTGGAGCTATTCTTGCTGATGAAATGGGTTTAGGGAAAACACTGCAATGTATTTCGCTCATCTGGACTCTACAGTGTCAGGGACCCTACGGTGGCAAGCCAGTAATAAAGAAGACACTTATTGTCTCACCTGGAAGCTTGGTGAATAATTGGAGGAAAGAATTTCAAAAATGGCTAGGAAGTGAAAGGATCAAGATATTTACTGTTGATCAGGTAAGAGACTTTTAAAAGTTTAGCCCTGGTCATTTACTAAATCTCTAGCTTTTCAAATCAATACTGCAGTTTTCACTCTCTACGTAGCAGTTTTTCAAGTGTAAGTAACTCTGACCCTTTGCAGATAAATGGAATCTTGCCCTACAATTTGGTCATGGGTTAACATATTCTAATACCTAGTTAATGGTTGTCAGGAATACGCTGCTTAAATTTGATTTCACACAGGTTTTGCCTGTGATTTGTTAAATATTATATTTTTTTTTTAGGACCACAAAGTAGAAGAATTCACCAAATCTCCATTTTATTCTGTTCTTATCATCAGTTATGAAATGTTACTTCGTTCCCTGGATCAAATTAAGAATATAAAATTTGATCTTCTAATTTGTGATGAAGGGCATCGTTTGAAGAACAGTACCATTAAGACAGCTACAGCCCTCATTAGCCTCCCCTGTGAGAAAAGGATAATTCTAACTGGTCCGTATTTACTTTTGGGTAGATATGATGGTATTTTTGCCTAGTGAATATGCAAAACTTGTAATATGATGTTTGGCATCCAAAGAATTGATGGTATTGAGTGGAATTCATACTAATAAACCTATGTTAGTTGAGTCTTGGTAGGATTCTGAATTATTTAAATCCTATGTAATGTTCTGCAATCCAGATTTTGGATTCTTTGAGGAATAAACACAATGGTATCATGGTAAAGAAGGTAGGAGATGGGACTAGACTGCTTGTGCTTGGTTTCCAAGTCTGATATTTACAGCTGTGCAACTTTGGGCAAGTTACACTTCTCTGTACCTCAATTTCCTTATGTGTGAAATAGGGATACTAAGACCATCTACTTCATAGAGTTGTTGTGAGGGTCAAATGAGTTAATCCATGTAAAGGTCTTGGAAGACTACCCTATACATGGTAAGTGTTTAATATAAATATCCTTTATTTTTCTATGTTTGTGCTGTATGCATATGGTTTTTTGCTGGCCAAAGCTTCTGGCCCAGATTGTCTGGAAAGATGAGATAGACTGTGTGTAAATACAAGAATCCTTTTCTACCCAGTCCTTTTTAGCTTAAGGCCTAGACTAGAATTATGCCTGAATAACTCAGTGTAGCTTTTCTCCCACAGCTCACTTTGGTCTTATGTGGTAGCAGAGGAAAGAAGAGAGTTGTATTCATTACTAAGGTTTACAACCCTTCCGTTTTCTACTTAAGGCTCTATTTCCCTATCATCTTTAATCCTTTTGGAAGGGATGGGCAGGGCATGATTATCCTTATTACATCATATCTCATTGTGTCCTTCATGTGTCCTATATGCATGTCAGAGCTCTCCTCTGAAGTTTAAATGAGGAGGGAGAAAGGATGTGACCAACAGCTTATTCCTCCATTCCACATCTTTAGGGTAGAAGTGTGCCCTGGAGCAACAGAGAAAACTCCCCCTGTTGTGCTCTCATTGAGTTGGGGTGTGGAGGGTACCCATCTTTAAGTAATTTATGATCATTTGACTTCCAATTTGTGAAGAAGGATTGTATTAACCATTACCAAATGTGATTTTTAAAACTATATGTGCTTTTTAGAAATGATTTTGGGAACTGTTAAATGACCTTTACATTCTTCACATTTAGTCACTTAAAGATAATAAAGATAAAAAGGACAGGGATCAAATCTTACAGTTATATCTACCCCAAAATGTAGTAGATGGTCAAAAAACGTTTGTCAGTAATACTGGTGATAGGGAAACCAGAGAATAGAAAAACGGACTTTGAACATTTAGTAGAGGCTGTTTTTTAAAGAAAAAAATGAGTTGGGGAAATGGAAAACTTAATCTAGGTAATTTCTGTATCTTTGGCTATTTGAGAAACTAAGTGGATTCCTTATACTTTTTGACTAGCTTTTGATTTTGAGATCCTTGGGGCCAGAAAAGCAATGGAAAGAAAGATTTAGCTGAATTTAGTTACACTGTGTTGGGAGAAAAAAGCAGAGACTGTTTTTTTTACTGCTCAATGTGGGGTCAATATTGCTTATTTAAAGAGTAGTAACAGCTATGGAGTTAAAAAGATTGGCATTCGAAGGGGAAAGAAAAAGAAATAAAAAGGGAGAGTGAGAAACTAAGATTACTTTTAGGTAATAATAATAGAATAATAAAAAAATAATAGAGTCTCCTCTATTTGAAAAACAGATAATGTCCTTTAGCAAAAACGGACTTACTAATATTCTCAGTTATAAGCAAATACCAATTCAACTAGCATTACAAATTAAATTTAATATTTTCAGTAGAAAATGATTCTGGGACTTCATTCAGAAGGACTGTCCTGATGATGACCAGTGAGATTGTTTCCTTTGAGGAATTAGCATTGCCCCCTTTATTCGTACTTTGTCTTCTTTATCTTGTTTCTGCTTTCCTGTCCTTGTCTCTGTTGCTCCTGAGCTGTGAATGTAGGTGAAAACTAGCACTAACTAACCTCTTACATTTAGAAATACTTGTAGTTGGTTTTATCTCCTTAGAATTGCCTGAATAAATTCTTCTTTTTTATAGTGGCAGGATATCTTACTCCCAAGGTGATTTGTGTCTTATTAGGAAGTAACATTTGTATATGAGTATGTACAGTGCTACATACATAATAGGTGCTCAGAAGCTATCTAAGAATCAAATGAAAGTAATTTTGATTTTGTTTCCTGCTGCTATCTAGCCCAGTGCTGTGAAGAATATTTAGTTAATATTTACTGGAAATTTTAATATTAAAATTAAATTAAATTAAATTAAAATTTAATAGAGGTGTATTAGACTTCTAGGGCTGCCATAACAAAATAGCGCAGACTAGGTGGTGGTAAATTTCTTCAATGACAGAAATGTATTTTCTCACAGTTCTGGAAGCTGGAAGTCCAGTGTCAAGATGTCAGCAGGTTTGGTTTCTCCTGAGGCCTCTCTCCTCGCCTTGCAGATGACCATCTGCTCGCTGGGTCCTCTCATGGCCTGTTCTCTGAGTGTGTGCATCCCTATGTCTTTCTCTCTTCTTGAAAGGATACAAGGCATATTGGATTAGGGCTCCACCCTTATGAACTTCTTTAACCTTAATTACCACCTAAAAGGCCCTGTTTCCAAATATAGTCACATTGGGAATTAGGGCTTCAACATATGAATTTTGAGGGGACACAGTTCAATCCACAATATCTTATTATGTTAGATATCCTTCGTTAGATGTTAGATATCCTTTCTTTATATTATAAAAAAGAAAAATCTGAGATTTGAAGCAAAATTCTCATTAAAAAGTGAGAGTTAAAAATATATACCAGACACAGACACACGCAGATACATACACATATTGCTATATTATAGCATGCTTAGAAACTAGAGAATGGAAATCATCCTTCAATCTCAATTTCTTAATGAGCCATTAGCATTTTGTCATTTTTCGTTATTCACACACACACGCATGCACACATGCACACAGAGAACATACATACATATTTCTTTTATATATACATACAAAATCCGTCTTTATTCATAGACACACATGCACATCAAAATACACTTAATGTAAACATTTTCCTATGATACTGCATAATTTTGAAATGTGGTGATGGATATCTACAAGCACATACTTTTCTGTATAGATTCTTAGAAGTGGAATTACAGGACCTGAAGGAAAGATACATGTATGAATATGTATAAAGAGCTCTTAGAGCTTTTTATGGAGATAATAGATGCGGATATAGCTGTAGGTTATTAGCAATGTTACAGTACTTAGGTTGGGTGGTAGATTTATGTCTCCTTAAAAAGTAAACAATAAAACAAAGAAAAAGCTTTTATTGCTGGGATAGAGGTAGGGAAAGAGAAAGAGTTCTCTCAATTTCCCCAGAAGTTTCACTTCCATAGCCCTGAAAATAGTGTTAGTAAACATACAAACTTTACTTGAAAATCTTTATAGTGTTTCCTTTTTTCTTGTCACAAGACTTTGCTGCTTGACTTTTATTAATGTTATATTATTTAGCTTCTTCTACAGGTTCTGCATAGTCTAGAATTAGAAAAGAATACTAAAAGCAGCGAACTGGGGACTAAACTACTTCTAGACAACATTTGTGACAACTCAGAATGATACTATACTAGTGTGTTGGCTATCTTGTAGGCCCTTCTTTTCTTTTCTTTTCCTTCTTTACTCTTTTTCCTTATTATTTTCTGCCCTAAATCCTTTTTCTGATCCCCTTCTTATGTTCTGCCTTTCCTTTTTCCAGTTTTGCTTTTGCCTCTTTCCCTTGTGTATCAGTTGGTGTGATTTCAGGTGTAAGTAACAGATATGTGGATCAAATGTGCTTATTCTCCCACATAACTGCAGGTCTAGAGCTAGGGCATGTTCCAGAGATGGGGATACATCAGTTCAACAATGTTGTTAAGGATTCTGATTCCTTTTGTTCTCTGCTGTGCCATGTTTGGTGTTGACTTCATATTCATGCTTGTAACAAGTGGCCAGAGCAGTTGCAGACATCACATCTAGATGTGGTGATATTTAAGGAGAACAGGGGCTGGCTCTGCCTTTATCTCCATCTTTAAGGGTGAGGAGACTATCCCAGGCTCCTCCCTGACTCCTTTTATATCTCATTGGACAGGATGGGTCACATACTGTTGGTGGAAACTGTCGGTGCCCCACGAGCTCCCCTTTTCTGGACTGTTGGACCCACCCCATAGCTGCTGGGACTCTTGATTAAACAACCCATGTCTCCTGCCTTTTCTGGAGAATTATCATTGGTTGAGTGAGAGGTCCTTCTCTCCCCTGCAGCTTGGTCAATGATTGACTCGTATAGAGGAGCAAGTAAAATGCCAGCTCCTTTGCCTCAGGATAATTTCAGGAGCAACTTCATAATGCAGTTTATGCTCTACGGCTCCCTGTAATTTTGCTCAAGCTAAATTGTTAGTTTCTTCCCCTGCATTTTCTGATTCTATTATTCCCTTTCTCCTGAGAATAATTTCTCCATAAATCATGTGTACCCTAATCCTTATCTCAGGCTCTGCTTCTGAGAACCCAGTCTAAGACAAACCCTTTCTTACATCAGTCATTGACGAAGGGGTAGAACTACCATGATTAGCTTGGATTCATCATTTGGATGACTGTCTGGAAGCCAACCACAATGATCCTTGTACCTTTCGTTCCCTTCTTTCCTTCTTGCTTTTCCCATTCCCCCTATTTTTATTAATCATTGTCATGGATATTCTTTTAAAGGTTTAACAAAATGCGTACCAATATAAATATATTTTCTCTAATTCTGTGATGTGTCTAAAAAAATTTAGAACTAACTAGGTGTATTAAAAAAAATTAGTAAGCATTGGTCCAACCTCGAGTCTATGTATTTACTTTCAAAGGAAGTGATCATGAAACTCCTTAACATTGTAAAAATTCGTGTTGTCTGTTACTGAAATAAGTGCATTTTTATTTACTTCTATTATTTATATCTTTGGACAACTTTTTGTAGTCTGTTATTTGAAACTCATCTGAAATTATGCTGTTTTACTATGCTGATATATGTTCACTTGATACAATTATTGAAACATGCTAGTGTCTCTTTGAAAATTAGTTAGCCAAATATTATTGAGTATGTAGTATGTGCAGGGTATATCAATCTGTTACAGTCTGCGTCAGTCTTTAGGATCAATGAAGATCCCAATTTTATCCAATAACTTTGTAAGGTATTAATAATAGGTACCATTCACTGTGTCTACTAAATGTCAGGCACTTCACATCCATTGTCTTTACTTTTCATTGTAATACCACTGGGAAATTATTATCTTCCCACTTTTATAAGTGAAAAAAATCCCGAGTTTAACTTAAAAGAGCTTAAGCAACTTTGTCCAGAGTCACACAATTATAATAATAACAACTAACAGTTATGGAACGTTTATTGTGCTGCAGGCACAATAGTATATGAATTAACTCATTTGATCCTCACAACCCTGGGAGCTGCTATTATTATCCTAATTTTACAGCAAATAAAATTGGGGTAAGTAACTTTTCAGGGTTACTCAGAGAATAAGTGATGCAGGTAGGATTTGAACCCAAGCAGTCAGACTCTAGAGCCTATACTCAGCCAAAATGCTGTACTAAATAGACTTCAGTTCACAGTTAAAACCAGAGTTAAAATTTTGTACGATTATTAATTTTTGAAACATGATTTAGCTGGTCTTTCTTAGTTTGAGACTTTGCTTGTATTTAGTGTTCTTAGTGAAGAGAGTACAAATTTCTATAAAGACCTGATACTGTAAAACACAAACTTGACCTCTCATCACTTTTATCTCTTTAGGTACCCCAGTTCAGAATGATCTCCAAGAATTTTTTGCATTAATTGATTTTGTAAATCCAGGAATATTAGGCTCTTTGCCATCTTACAGAAAAATATATGAAGAACCAATTATTAAATCGAGACAACCTTCTGCTTCTGAGGTATAATTTACTTCAATAAGTAGTTTAAAAATGAGCAGTTTGGGAAAATCATTCATAACTTGGGTATTATTTTAATTTAGGAAAAAGTAAATTAGTAGAGTGATTTTTAAAATTTTACCCACAATTGTTCAACTCCTTTTGCATTTCTTACTTTAGAAAATGACCCTATCACTTTAAAAAGATTCATAAATAGTCACTTCACAGAAAATTATAAATGACAGTAAAACACATAAAAGCGTTCATCTTTACTGGTATTGAAAAAGGTAAACCAAATAACCATGAAGTAACTTTTGTACTTTTCTACTGATGTTTTAGTTGGTTAGATTTACATTGTAATAGCAAGTGTGCATAGGAGTACTATTCTCTACTGACTGGAATATAAACTGGTACTACTGGAGGATAGTTTGGCAATATGTATCAAAAGCCTTAAAATTGGGTATAAAAATTTACTGAGCATTTTCCATGAACTAGGAACTATATAAAAAATAATGATTGGGCTTTCCTGGTGGCACAGTGGTTAAGAATCCACCTGCCAATGCAGGGGACATGGGTTCGAGTCCTGGTCCAGGAAGATCCCACATGCCGCAGAGCAACTAAGCCCGTGCACCACAACTACTGAGCCTGCGCTCTAGAGCCTGTGAGCCACAACTACTCACACCCACGCGCCTAGAGCCCGTGCTCTGCAACAGGAGAAGCCACTGCAGTGAGAAGCCTGTGCACCTTGCGCATCACAATGAAGAGTAGTCCCTGCTCGCCACAAATAGAGAAAGCCCGCGTGCAGCAACGAAAACCCAACACAGCCAAAAATAAATAAATAAAATTAAAATTATATATATATAAAAGAAAAAATAATGATTTATGCATATATTTAATAGGATGGGAAATGTTTATGATACATTATTTAAAAATAAAATCACATTCATTTATTTACCCAACACTTACATATTAAATACCTAAAGTGGGCCTTTAATTGCTAAGTGCCAGACACTGGGGAATATGGTGATAAGCCAGACTGGTTGGTTGTTCCCATGAAGCTCTGTAGTTTGAGATCCTGTTTTTGTTACAAATAAAAATAAAACATCTAATATATTTACATATTTATACAAACAAAATGGTTTTGAAGATATACATAAAAACTCTTGGCAGCATTGGCTGTTTCTGGTTGATGAAAGTTGGCTTTAATTTTCTTATTTTTGCATAACTATATTTTCTGACCTTTCTCCAGTGAACCAATTATTTTGTAATAAAAATTGAGAATAGTTTTAAAATATAAGGGAAATTTTCTGTGATTTATATAGAAACAAATATGTGCATATGGGATTTATTTTAAGCTTCCCTGTGAAGTTCTATACGCTCAAAAGATTCTATGTAGAGAATTTATTTATTTATTTTTATTTTTTTGGCTGTGTTGGGTCTTCACTGCTGCGTGCCGGCTTTCTCTAGTTGCGGCGAGTGGGGGCTACTCTTCGTTGTGGTGTGCAGGCTTTTCATTGCGGTGGCTTCTCTTGTTGCGGAGCATGGGCTCTAGGTGCGTGGGCTTCAGTAGTTGTGGCATGTTGCCTCAATAGTTGTGGCTCGTGGGCTCTAGAGCTCAGTCTCAGTAGTTGTGGCGCATGGGCTTAGTTGCTCTGCGGCATGTCGGATCTTACCGGACCAGGGATCGAACCCATGTCCCCTGTATTGAAAGGCAGATTCTTAACCACTGCACTACCAAGGAAGTCCCCTATGTAGAGAACTTAAACATAAATTTCATTCATACTGTATTTTGACTTTAAAAATGTACTATTGGGCTTCCCTGGTGGCGCAGTGGTTGAGAATCTGCCTGCCAGTGCAGGGGACATGGGTTCGAGCCCTGGTCTGGGAAGATCCCACATGCCACGGAGCAACTAGGCCCATGAGCCACAACTACTGAGCCTGCGCATCTGGAGCTTGTGCCCCGCAACAAGAGAGGCCGTGATAGTGAGAGGCCCGCGCACTGTGATGAAGAGTGGCCCCCGCTTGCCGCAACTAGAGAAAGCCCTTGCACAGAAATGAAGACCCAACACAGCCAAAAAAATAATAAATAAATAAATAATAAAAATAAAGGAGAAGCAAGAAAAACTACAATCCTGCAGCCTGCGGACCAAAAACCACAGTTACAGAAAGATAGAGAAGATGAAAAGGCAGAGGGCTATATACCAGATGAAGGAACAAGAAAAAACCCCAGAAAAACAACTAAATGAAGTGGAGACAGGCAACTTTCCAGAAAAAGAATTCACAATAATGATAGTGAAGATGATCCAGGACCTCGGAAAAAGACTGGAGGCAAAGATCGAGAAGATGCAAGAAATGATTAACAAAGACGTAGAAGAATTAAAGAACAAACAAACAGAGATGACCAATACAATAACTGAAATGAAAACTACACTAGAAGGAATCAATAGCAGAATAATTGAGGCAGAAGAACGGATAAGTGACCTGGAAGACAGAATGGTGGAATTCACTGCTGCGGAACAGACTAAAGAAAAAAGAATGAAAAGAAATGAAGACAGCCTAAGAGACCTCTGGGACAACATTAAACGCAACAACATTCGCATTATAGGGGTCCCAGAAGGAGAAGAGAGAGAGAAAGGACCAGAGAAAATATTTGAAGAGGTTATAGTCGAAAACTTCCCTAACATGGGAAAGGAGATAGCCACCCAAGTCCAGGAAGCGCAGAGAGTCCCATACAGAATAAACCCAAGGAGAAACACGCCGAGACACATAGTAATCAAAGTGGCAAAAATTAAAGACAAAGAAAAATTATTGAAAGCAGCAAGGGAAAAACGACAAATAACATACAAGGGCACTCCCATAAGGTTAACAGCTGATATCTCAGCAGAAACTCTGCAAGCCAGAAGGGAGTGGCATGATATACTTAAAGTGATGAAAGGGAAGAACCTACAACCAAGATTACTCTACCCGGCAAGGATCTCATTTAGATTTGATGGAGAAATCAAAAGCTTTACAGACAAGCAAAAGCTAAGAGAATTCAGCACCACCAAACCAGCTCTACAACAAATGCTAAAGGAACTTCTCTAAGTGGGAAACACAAGAGAAGAAAAGGACCTATAAAAATAAAGGAATTCCGTTTAAAAAATATATATACTATTATTTAACGAACAATGTGTAATGATTTTGAAAGAGTCAGCAGTGCCTTGTGCCATTAATTTCTTGTAAGCTTGGTTTTAGGATCACTTACTTGTCAAAATATTTTCTTCCAAGAATTTGCTCTGTTAGTGCTTTGATAATGATTTTAAGACTACGTACTGTTACAGTCTTCTCATAAAAGCTTAGTTTCAGACAATTCGGTTTGTGGATTATTGATTTCCAGTGGTTCTCAATGGTGGCAATAGCCAAATAAACAAGGATTCAGAGACTGTGGCTCCACTTAATTAAATGATTATGCTAAACATTTAAAGAGATGATTGTTGATTTTTCTATTCTAAACTGTATTTCCTTTATTTAAAAAAAATCTGAAGGGAAGCAATTAGTAAATGGTTAATCATTAAAAAATGTTTAATGTTCATTTAACTGCATGTTCTGGGTTGGCCGAAAGGTTCGTTTGATTTTTTCTGTAAGACTTGGCTCTAGTAGTGCTTAGTTGTCTTTAACTTCATTTGAAAGAATTTTGTTAGATTGTATTGTGACAGCTGTCATATCAGTGTGCATTAAAAAAAAAACTTACCAGAATTGGTGATTTTTTTGTGTAGCCATTTTAATATTGAAGATGAAAGAGAACAGCAACATTTTTGGCATATTATGCTTTCTTATTTCAAGAAAGGTAAAAACACAACTGAAATACAAAAAAAGATTTGTGCAGTGTATGGAGAAGGTGCTGTGACTAATCAAACGTGTCAGAAGTGGTTTGCAAAGTTTTGTGCTGGAGATTTCTTGCTGGACGATGCTCCATGGTCGGGTATACCAGTTGAAGTTGACAGCGATCAAATCAAGACATTAATTGAGAACAATTAATCAACATTAAACCACATGGGAGATAGCCGACATACTCAAAATACCCAAATTAAGCATTGAAAATCATTTGCACCGGCTTGGTTTTGTTAATCGCTTTGATGTTTGTGTTCCACATAAGTTAAGCAAAAAAAAAAGAAAAAAAAAACCTTCTTGACCGTATTTCCACATGCAATTATCTACTTAAATGTAATGAAAACATTCCAGTTTTAAAACAAATCGTGACAGGCGATGAAAAGTGGATACTGTACAATAATGTGGAACCGAAGAGATCACGGGGCAAGTGAAATGAACCACCACCAACCACACCAAAGGCCAGTCTTCATCCAAAGAAGGTGATGTTGTGTATACGGTGGGATTGGGAGTCCTCTATTATGAGCTCCTTCTGGAAAACCAAACGATTAATTCCAACAAGTACTGCTACCAATTAGACCAACCGAAAGCAGCACTCGACGAAAAGCATACAGAATTAGTCAACAGAAAACGCATAATCTCCATCAGGATAACTCAAGAACATATGTTTCTTTGATAACCAGGCAAAAACTGTTACAGCTTGGCTGGGAAGTTCTGATTCATCTGCCGTGTTCACCAGACATTGCACCTTAGGATTTCCATTTTTTTCAGTCTTACAAAATTCTCTTAGTGGAAAAAAATTTCACTTCCCTAGAAGACTGTAAAAGGCACCTTGAACAGTTCTTTGCTCAAAAAGACAGAAAGTTTTGGGAAGATGGAATTATGAAGTTGCCTGAAAAATGGCAGAAGGTAGTGGAACAAAATGGTGAATATGTTGTTCAATAAAGATCTTGGTGAAAATGAAAAATGTGTCTCTTATTTTTACTTAAAAACTGAAGGAACTTTTTGGCCAGCCCAGTGGGTATTTTGTTTTGTTTTGTTTAAAACACTTTTAAGTCTGCTGTTTTTCCATAGGAAGAAAAGGAGTTAGGAGAGAGAAGAGCAGCTGAACTTACTTGCCTCACTGGGCTCTTTGTCCTTAGAAGAACCCAAGAAGTCATAAATAAATATCTCCCACCTAAGATAGAGAATGTAGTCTTTTGCCGACCAGGAGCCCTACAGATTGAACTTTATCGAAAACTGTTGAATTCTCAGGCTGTCAGATTCTGTCTTCAAGGATTGTTGGAAAATAGTTCTCATCTAATATGTATTGGAGCTCTTAAAAAACTGTGCAATCACCCCTGCCTTTTGTTCAGCTCAGTAAAGGTAAGTAGTGTATGAACCTGTGTCAGGAATATGAGCTGAGAGTTCTATGTCATGTGAACCTAAGAGGGCAGATGGGACTAATCCCTGGGGTTGCATCTGTGGGTTTTCCAAAAGCTATGCAGCCTCTCCAGTGTGTTTCTTCTTTAGAGTTTATCCAGCCTTCTACTTGTTCTTAAGAGCATGCCCATATTCATAGAGCTGAACGAGGGATGAAATGGGCTTGAGGCTCTGCCTTCTAGAGTTGGTGCCCCCTGCCCTTTGGCGCCTCATCTAATGCTCGGTCCTGGTTTCCCTTCCTGTTTTATATTAATATAGCCAGTCAGTTTGTTTGGAGCTAACAAATACAAAATTTACCATTAAGAAATAATTTATTTTTTCCTCATTATAAAAGTAATACATGGTTGTTGTATGAAATCTATAAAATTCAAAAAATCACAAAGAAGAAAATAAAGATCATCTACTGGTTACAATGTAAATTGGTACAACTGGAGACAGTTTGGCAATATGTATCAAAAACCTTAAAATTTTATGTATCTTGTGACCTGGCAATACCACTTTGAATAATTTGTTATAAAGAGATAAAGCTCTCCAGCCACAGAAAACCACATTTGGTATTAATAATCTTAGTTAATACTTATTAAACACCATGTACCAAACACTAAGTACTTTTCCAGTATTATTTTATTTATTCTTTACAAAATTCTATGGAGTAAGTACTATTATTACCATCCCCATTTTTTGGTGAGGAAACAGACTCAAAGATATGCATAAGTAGTCTTTTCTAGAGGAACTTAATTCTAATGATGCTATGCTTATTATTTAAAAAATCTATTATTATTATTATTATTACTAAATAAATTGTGGACATTTCCCCAAATTAGATGCCTTCTACAAGTATGATTTTTAATGGCTACATAGTTGAGCTGACCATTTGGATATTAATGAAAATAAGGCAGTTTGGGGTATAGTGAGAGTTTTCTGTTTTGGGGTTAGAACTAGGTATCAGTCCCTACTCTACTACTTGTTTAACTAAAGGCAAGTTTAACCATGGCCAGGTTGTGTCTGTGAGGCTTAGTTTGTCTTAACTGAAAGACAGAGACAATAATAACTTCCTGATAATGTTATTGTGGCAATTTGATGAATTTTTATTACAACTATAACTGAATATTACAACTCATAACTGAAGAGTATTAGGTTGCAGAGAGTCAGAGAAGAGATTGCCCTGTCTAGTTGATGTGAGAAATCTAACTGGTAAATCTCTGTGATGCACCTCCATGCATCAGGCTGTCTTAGCATAAAGATATTATCTGTTAGTTGATTCTTAATTAGGATTATACATTACAGTCTTCAGGGAAGCTTTTAAGACTACATTTGTCCAGCCTAGGCACATATGAGCCGATTCAGATTCTCTGAGAGTAGGACCCAGTCATGAAGATTTTAAAAAAGCTCTCCCAAGTGATTCTGATTATGTGTTCCTGGCTAAGAACTTGTGCATTAAGATCATTCATCTCCCTTGTATTTTGATTTAATATTCACCAGACAACTTTCTGCTAATGATTTGGCTTCCCCATGAACCTTTCATAGGACAGAATGCATAGACCAGTTGGTTTAAACAGGCAGGTCTCATTTATAGGTCAATAAATTTATATTCTGATTTATTCAGTCTCTTAATTTGGTTAGATGGCTAACCAAATGGCTCTTAAATGGCTCATTTCCCTAGAGCTTAAGCATATGCAAGTTTCTGAACATGAAAAGCTGTGGATTAGACCCTGGGTCTATGGTCCTTTGATAACCTCGCCAAGGTGTAGGCATTTTAGGAAACCTAACCCAAAGCAGCCAGCAACCATCTCTCCTCTCATGTATATCCCAGTTATGTAAATATCTTAGGGTTCCAAGTATTTTTAATCAAGTGACTTTACCCAAACATTGCTATGTTATGGGAATAAGCCAGATTAAAAATAGTACTTTGTGCCCAGCATTTTATACTACTTGATTCACTGCCCTTAAGATGTTTCTAGTATTATTAAAGAAGGATTACAACACACATTAAAACATTAGGGAATTATTAAAAAAATATATAGTTAATTGAACAATTAAATAAATTCAAAGTTGAAATGTACTGTGTAACCATAAAATTTAAAAGTCAATGCCCCCCAAAAGGGGGCATGTGAGTAATCAGGTGGAATTTGCATTGGGTCCTCAAGTATTTATAGGATTGGGATAATTGGGCAAAAAAAAGATGGCGCATTCCAGGCAGGGGTAGTAGGTTGAACAAAGTTTCAAGAACAATGATAAATCTGGTAAATGTGGGAGAGAGTGAGGAGAACAGCCAATCCCAGAAATTTTATCTAAAAAAGTGATGCAGTCATTAACAAATGTATTCTCCAGTATGTGTTCACATGTCAGCTAGGCAGTTTGAGGGGGAATTTCAGAGGTGGTGATAATCTCTTTGGAATAAAATTACATAAAAACTATTGGTAAAATAAACAAAATATTATAAATAACAATAGATTTCTCTGTTAACTTCTTGGCAGAATTGTTCCTTCTTTTAGAAGAAATTGATAAGATTGAGCGGACTGTTGTGCTTGATTTTGAGTATCACCTGGGAGGTGCTGTGTGAGTCTGCAAACTGGGAGAGAAAAGTAATAGCAGGGAGGGAAGGAGGGAAGAAGAGAGAAAAAGAGGTAGCAATGATGAGAAGTCTCAGGGTTTTGGAGAGGATGGATTTCCTAGAACTGTTTGCCCTCTATTTTCCTCCTGTTTATTTCTCTGCTACCCACCTCCCCATCAGTCACACATCGGCAATGATACTGTGCTTGTGGGGTTCAGGGAGCAGGCATTTGGAGACAGCATAAGAACTGCTCTGTAATCAAAAATGACCAAATTGTGACCTATGGAGATTTACATAACAATTAGATTGGGCTTTTCAGGTAGCTGTTAATCTTCAGCTTTTTCCCCATAATTTTAGCATTTTTTCCCTCCTGATTAAAAAAACATGAACCGGTGTTGACAGTCATCCTTTTGAACAGGAAAAAGAATGCAGCTCAACTTGGGATGAGAATGAAGAAAGGAATCTATATGAAGGCTTGATAAATGTGTTTCCCACTGATTACAACCCGCTCATGTTTACTGAGGAAGAGTCAGGAAAACTACAGGTGCTGTCAAAGCTCTTAGCTGTTATCCACGAACTTCGTCCTGGTGAAAAGTAAGAAGTCAATTTAATAAACCACTTGTAAGTGCTTATGGAATTCGAGCTTAGACACTGTCCTTATTCCCTCCTCTCACTGCCTCTTTTTGAAAAGAAGAAAACATTAAAAATAAGTTGTTTTCTTCTTTGGGGGCATGGTTAGCTCCCAGTCTTTTGTAAACTTATCATTAACAGTGTGTCTGTAAGTTTTTATTTAAGAAAAACTAAATGTAAATACATATATTTTAAAAACCCTAGAGATGTCTTTTGATATTATAACACCTAACTCGTTTGTTTATCACTTTCAGAATCCTTTGTTCTTTTTCTGTCCTGAAATGTTGATACTCCTGAGAGCTTTCTCTTCAGCCTCCTTCTCACTCTAAACACCCTTCCTGGTTTAGCTCTACTCCTCAGTTTCAGCTATCATCCACATAGTGTTGATTCAAAATCTATATCTCTAGTCCAAGCCTCTCTTCTAGTTTCCACATCCTTCTTTCTGTTTAATGGACATCTAAATCTGTCTGGACCTCAACTTCTCATGAACCAAACCAGCTTTATCATTTTGCCATTGCAAGACTGATCCTTTTTCATTATTCCTTGGCTTGATGAATGGTACCATAATGTAAGCAAAAAACACTCGTCATTCTAGACTTACTTTTCTCCTTCATTTTCCCAATGTCATCAGTCACTACATTCTATTCTATTGATTTTATTTCTTTTTTTTTTTAACATCTTTATTGGAGTATAATTGCTTTACAATGGTGTGTTAGTTTCTGCTTTATAACAAAGTGAATCAGTTATACATATACATGTGTTCCCATATCTCTTCCCTCTTGCATCTCCCTCCCTCCCACCCTCCCTATCCCACCCCTCTAGGTGGTCACAAACCACCTAGCTGATCTCCCTGTGCTATGCGGCTGCTTCTCACTAGCTATCTATTTTACGTTTGGTAGTGTATATATGTTCATGCCACTCTCTCACTTTGTCACAGTTTACCCTTCCCCCTCCCCATATCCTCAAGTCCATTCTCTAGTAGGTCTGTGTCTTTATTCCTGTCTTACCCCTAGGTTCTTCATGACCTTTTTTTTTTTTTTTTTTATTCTTAGATTCCATATATATGTGTTAGCATACGGTATTTGTTTTTCTCTTTCTGACTTACTTCACTCTGTATGACAGACTCTAGGTCCATCCACCTCACTACAAATAACTCAATTTCGTTTCTTTTTATGGCTGAGTAATATTCCATTGTATATATGTGCCACATCTTCTTTATCCATTCATCCGATGATGGACACTTAGGTTGCTTCCATGTCCTGGCTATTGTAAATAGTGCTGCAATGAATATTGTGGTACATGTCTCTTTTTGAATTATGATTTTCTCAGGGTATATGCTCAGTAGTGGGATTGCTGGGTTGTATGGTAGTTCTATTTTTAGTTTTTTAAGGAACCTCCATACTGTTCTCCATAGTGGCTGTATCAATTTACATTCCCACCAACAGTGCAAGAGGGTTCCCTTTTCTCCACACCCTCTCCAGCATTTATTGTTTGTAGATTTTTTGATGATGGCCATTCTGACTGGTGTGAGATGATATCTCATTGTAGTTTTGATTTGCATTTCTCTAATGATTAATGATGTTGAGCATTCTTTCAACACTCCCTAACACCATACACCATTCCTTAATCTCAGGAATCCATTTCCTTTCAGGTACCAAGATTTTTTAATAACTTTTAAATTTTATTTAAAAAATTTAATTTTAAAAATTAAAAAAATTTTTTATTGACGTAGAGTTGAATTATAATTTTGTGTTAATTACCACTGTACAGCACCAAGATTTTTGTTTTGATTCTTGTAATTACTGATTGGGTTGTGGTGGTCTCTTATAAACTATGTCCCTCTTACTTTCAATCCCATTGCATATCAGTATTGCCCTAAATTATATTAAATACAAATGTGAACATGTTACTCCTTTTCTTAAAAATCATTCAAAGATTCCTAGTTGCCTTCCAGAAATTTCTAAACTATAGCACATTGAGCAAGACTCTTCATGACCTGGGTGGTGCCTCCTTTTCCAACCTCATACCTCTTGACTCCTTGACACTTACAATATGGTCCAATCATACCATACTATTTGCAAAACCTGTAATTTGCTCTACTTCTCACTCTCTGTTCTTACCTGTTTCAGGTTCCTATGCCTGGTGTACCTCCACTTCTCATTCTTCTGGCCAACTTTCTCTTCTTTAAGACTCAGCTTGGATGCTTTCTCCTCTTAGAAGCCCCTGGCCTCATATTGAGTTAGATGCCCCTCTTCTGTACTCCCTTAGCATCCTGTACCTCCCTCTAATGGAGCTCTTCTCACATTATATTGTAATCATTAGTTCTCTTCTGTGTCAGCACCTATAGTGCAGGGACTATGTCTTAATTATTCTTGTAGGAAGTATTCAAACTGTTTTTGAATTAAGGCAAAAATACAGAGAAAAGATTGCAAAATAATAATTATATTTAATTGTCAAGGAAGCTACTTAACCTCTTTGGAGCATTAATAGTATCATTTGACTTGTGAATTTTTAGATTTATTTTTCATAATAATGAAGTGACTAAAATAAGGAAACTTTCTATGAACTCTTTAATACAGTTGATTAAAATGTTTTATTAGATAATATTTTATATATACAAGAGTGTGTAATGTATGTATATATATGCAGATTGTGACCCAGTTTGAACTTAGAGTATGAACTTTTAGTTAGACTTTTATTTGCATCTTGTCTTCACTGGATTCTGTTTTTCCTTTTTTTTCTGAACATGGGATAGGTGGTTATTGTTGGACAAGGAATATGAGTGAACAGAATTTTAGAGGAAATGAGAAGAGATCAAGTGTGACTGTAGGTGTGAGAATTTATCCTTGAAGATGTTCTAGAGGAAAGTTCCCCTCTTGTGGTGGGAAGGAAGGAATGAGGAAGAAAAATATAATTTGGGGGTAGGGGTTAGGTTGGAGTCATTTTGACTGCTTGTGGATCCTAAGAAAACTGAATCCTGCCTTGTCCGATGAAATAAGAAGTAGCACTTCCATCAGTGGCACAGACTGTTCTGTTGCTTCACATTATCTGAAGAGATGGACCTTTCTTTTTAAATTGTGATAAAATACACATAACATGAATTTACTATCTTAATTATTTCTAAGTGTATTGTTCATTAGTGTTAGGCATACTCACACTGTTGTGCAACCAATCTCCAGTACTCTTTTCATCTTGCAAAACTGAGCTGTACCCATTAAATAACAACTCCCCATTCCTGCTTTTTCCCAGCCCTTGGCAACCACCCGTCTACTTTCTGTCTCCATGAATCTGACTACTGTAGGTACCTTATATAAGTGAAATCATATGATGTTTTGTCTTTTTATGACTAGCTTATTCTACTTAGCATAGTGTCCTCAAGGTTCATCCATGTTGTAGCATGTCAGAATTTCTTTCCTTTTTAAGCCTGAGTAATGTTCCACTGCATGTATATAACATTTTGTTTACCCATTCATCTGTCGATGGATAGTTGGGTTGCTTCTGCCTTTTGCCTATTATGAATAATGTTGCTGTGAACATGGGTGTACCAACACCTTTTTGAGACCCTGTTTTCAATTCCTTTGGATATATGCCCAGAAGTAGGATTGTTGGATCATATGATAATTCTCTTTTTATTTTTTTGAGGAACCTCCATAATCTTTTTCGTAGCAGCCACACCATTTTACATTCTCACCAACAGTGGACAAAGGTTCCAATTTCTCAACAACCTTGCCAGCATTGCTATTTTCTGTTCTGTTTTGTTTTGTTTTTGACAGTAGCCATCCTAACGGGTGTGAGATGATATCTCATTGTGGTTTTGATTTGCATTTCCCTAGTAATTAGTAATGTTGGGCATCTTTTGATGTACTTGTTGACTATTTGTATATTTTCTTTCAAAGGTGTCTATTCAAGTCCTTTGCCCATTTTTTTTAATTGGGTTGTTTTTTGTTGTTGTTGTTGTTAAATTGTAGCCCTCCCTTTTTTTTTATGGCCAGTTGGGTATAGAGGCCAGGTTTTCCACATCTGAGCTGCCTATGCACAAACATCTCCTAACCCTTTAAAATATGTAGCTAGAAGTTGCTCACAGTGTTTTACTTCAGGGATAGTATTACTGTCTACACCTGACCTACTGTGTTATTGTTAACTAGAACTGGATAGTTCTATTTTAGGTCTATAGGCAGAACTCTTCTACAGTGCTTTTGTGCATATTGAGATGAATTAGAATTGGGTGGAGGTGTATCTGAGAACTCCTGGCTTGTCTGGCTGGTGGCCCTTTTATGGAATTTTTAAAAAGAATACTTCAAAATTTAAAAAGTTCCTCTTCCCTCCTGGCTGTTGCATTCACGCACTAGGCTTCATGGCTTGGAGAGTAGAGTTCATGCCAAATTCCACCCCCTGTGCATCTCTTGGTTGGACACTCTTGTGCTGGGTGCAGCTTGCACTCTACCTGACATGGCAACCTTGCCTACAGATTTCAACTCTTTTCAGGGACAGTATCGTGACCATAAAAATAATAGCCTTGTTTGAAAGTGGTATGTATGTGAGGGGGGGCTCTAGACCTCTGGAAGGGGATTGTCCAAGACTCTTTACCAAGGTAGTCACCTATCCCATCAATCTACATCTAGCCTTGTAAGAACTTGTTGGGGGAAAATATTCTAAAGCCAGATTTCCTCCAGTCCAGTAAAGTTGTATCAGAAAAACTATGTTTAGATAATGTTATTCATCCCTGTAATAGTATAGAAAAGGAAGGAAAAAATGACTGAATTATTAGTATAGGAATTTTGGCAGATTGCATAAATGGTCTTAAATTCTCCCTCCCTATATCCATGTTCCTTTGCTGGGTAACTTTGGGTGATCTACCATTCTGACTCTGAGCTCAGCCACGTGACTTGAATTGGTCCATGAGGTGCTGGCAAACATGGCACAAGAAGAGGCTTGAAAAGATCTTGTGCAGTGGGGCTTGTCCTCCTTTGTGCTTCCTGGAAACTTTCTGTCACCATGTGAATAAGCCTGGGCTAGCCTGCTAGAGGGTAAGAGACCTGAGAAACTCAGATGAGGCTTCCCAGCCGAGGCCCCTCACCAGTCAGCCAGTTCCCAGTCCACTTGGCAGCTGACTGCAGATGCTTGAGTCAGCACAGCCACGACCAGCAGAGGGACCTCTTAGCTGAGCCCAGCCCAAGTTGCCAACCTACGGAATTGTGAGCTAAATATAAAATAAATGGTTGTTTTAAGCCACTGAGTTTTGGTTTGGTTTGTTATGTAGCCAAAGGTAACTGATACAGGAATACAAATATACATTATCTTTACCTTGTTAGCATAGATAATTAAGAGAATTCTAACTGTTAAACATTTGCCTTATTTTTAAAATTTCTAGTGCTAATAATTATCCCACTAGTTATAAAACTTGGAGGAAATATTCCTGATCTGTTTTTTATTTTTTGCATCAATATCAAACTTCAGCTATTAGATAAATTCTGGTTTTACTTTTTACCATATTTTATTGTTTAAAATTTTTATTTTATCAAAATGTTAAAGGGCTTATCATTAAAAAAAACAGGAGTTCATAGTTCCATCTCTCCCCCTTTGCATCCTGTTTCTCAGAGGCAATCACCAGCTCCCATAGTATGTTGCCAGACCATGTACTTATACGGCTATCTCTTGTCTTTTCCATATTTTCTTCATGAAAACTCTAGCAATTTTTCTTCATTCTTTATACATTGAGTTATAATCTGTTTTTAAATATGATAATGCTTTTTAATAGCTTCCCATGGCTTTTATTTTATTTATTTATTTTTTGGTGGCACGCAGAACTTCCCTGACCAGGGATTGAACCCTTGCCCCCTGCAGTGGAAGCGCAGAGTCTTAAACACTGGACCACTAGGGAAGTCCTGAGTTATAATCTTGATGTGCCTTAATATGGATCATGTTTTCATTTATTGAGCTGAAAACTCTATAGTAAGTCGTTTTAATCTGAAGACTCCATGTCTGGGAAGCAGTCTCTTTCTCAAAACAATTTTCTTTTGTTTTATCTGGAATTTCTGTCAGTCATATATTGAACCTCGTGGATTGATTCTATAATTCTTTTATCTTTCCTCTCCTATTGGTCATAACTTTTCCTTTTTAATCTATTTCCTGGAAGATTCTCTTTTTTTCTTCTAAATCTCCTATTAAATTTTTATTTTGGCTGTCATTTTAAATTTCCAAGATAATTTTCTTATTCTTGATTGTTCTTTTTTATTGCCACCTCTTCTTGTGAATGTTATCTCTTATATGAGAGTATTAATTATTTCCTTAAAATTGTCTTCTGTTTTCTCCGTTGCTCTGTTTTATTCATGTTTCTTTTTTTCTGTTTATTTGTTTTGGTTTCTATTTTTCGTGTTGGAGGCTGGCTTCAAGTAGCTGGTGGCCCTTGGTGTCCATTTATATTTAAGAGTAAGGCAGTAAAACACTAACTGAATGCTCTGTGTGCATGGGCAGGGCTTGTGGACTGCTGACCTGCATTAGGTAACAGGTAGGGAGCTGGCTTTTTTATTTGGGAATTCCCTATCTGTGGACCTTTTCTCTGAGGTCATTCAAATAAGTCATTCCAGAGATGAATCTTCCAATAATATCTTTCTTGGGGTGTGGAATGTGAGAGGAATGCTTGGCTGCTGGTGTTCTGGGAGTCGGCAGAAAAAGCCGACTGGGATCTTACCATCCATTATGCAGACTTTCGTTTTGGTTTGTCACTATATCCCTGCCTTCTAGAGTTCCCTGGTCTAAGTTTCTTTGGTTTACTTTCTCCAGAGAATAAGCATTCTAGTTGAGAAAGAAAAGCCAACTAGTTACATGTGGGATGAGGGCCTGGGTTCTACTTACCAGTGCTCTTGTAATAGCTCCAGTCTAAACTCCTTTCTTCTGAGCTGCCTTTACGAGCGAGATTCTATGGTGTGAATGAACTTGTACCTGTTTCTTATTGGAATCCCTCTCTTTGAGCACTTAAGTTTCACTTTCTCTGTACTCCTAAGCAGGTCACCATTCCACTATTCTCTGTTTTCATATATAAATGTCTCCTGTTTCATTAAAGATAGAGTTTGTATTTCTGTTTCTTATTCTCCTGCTGTTCTTAGGGTGACTTAAGAGAGGTAAAGAAAGCAGAAAGGTCTTTACTCCACTATCTTGATGCTGGAAGTCTCTTAGATATTGACTTTTATTTTTTGGCCACGTGTCTTGTGGGAATCCCAGCTCCCCAACCAGGGATTGAACCTGTGCCCTTGGCAGTGAAAGTGCAGAGTCCTAACCACTGGATGGCCAGGGAATTCCCTCTTAGATACTGATTTTAAAATTGAATTTGAAGGAGAATCTGTGTTTTAATTGTACAAGGTCATTGTTGGATGTTCTATAAATATCAGTGATAGTATTATCATGGTATTTTCCTTCAATTAAAAAAATCTAATATTGCTTTTAAATTGTGTATAAAGATTCTTTCTTTCTTTTTTTTTTTTTTTTTTTTTTAAAGATTCTTTCTGTTTGATTGACAGGGTGGTGTTGGTATCCAACTATACACAAACCTTGAATATTTTACAAGAAGTATGCAAGCGTCATGGATATGCTTATACAAGACTTGATGGACAAACACAAGTCTCTCAAAGGCAACAAATTGTTGATGGCTTTAATAGTAAATACTCTTCTGATTTTATTTTTTTGTTAAGTTCAAAAGCTGGTGGTGTGGGACTTAACCTTATTGGAGGATCTCACTTAATTCTCTATGACATTGATTGGAATCCAGCCACTGATATCCAGGTAGGACTGTTTATGCATTAAACAAACATTATAGAATGCCTATGGGGGATACGAGGATGATGATGATGTATAATAACTGCTGCATATTGAACCCTTATTTTATATCAGGCACTCTGCTAAGTGCTTTACATCTGTTTAATCTTCACAATAATCCTACAAGTGTGGATATTCTAAGCCCTGTTTTACAGATGAAGATATGGAAGCTTGTTCTCAGTCACATAGCTTACAAGAGGCAGAGCCAGGATTCACACCCAAACCTGTATGTCTCCAGGCTCTTATATACTGTGTAGTTGGGCCTTCAGGATCCTCATGACCATCAGGGGAAGACAATAAAGTGTTACAGGTGCTATGATCAGTGTTTGTGCAGAGTATGGTAAAGATATAAAATTAGCTTATTTAGGGAAATATTTCAGAAGCAGCCTTTGGTTTTCTTCAGAATACAGTCCATTTTCATGTATTTTGAGATTTCTACCTATGGATTTGCACCTCATATGGTATCTGTGTTAGGATACCTGGAGACAACCCTCGGGTTCAGTGATTCACTAGAAGGACTCACAGAATCAAGAAAAACAGCTATATTCATAGTTAAGTTTTATTACAGTGAAAGGATACAGACTAAAATCAACACAGTTAGAAGGTGCATAGGGTAGAGTCCAGGAGAGACCAGGCACAAGCTTCCAGTTGTCCTTTCCCACTAGATTTGTGTGGAACAACACTTAATTTTCCCAACATTAATGAGTGACAACACATATGGAATATTGTCAACCAGAGAAGTTCACTTGAGCCTTGGTGTCCAGAATTTTTGTTGGAGGTCAGTCATGTAGGCATGGATACCTGTGTGACTGACCTTAGTTGCTCAGTCTCCAATCCCTGCAGAGGTCAACTGGCCCAAGTCCCCACCTAAATCACACTGTTAGCATAAACTACTTGGTGTGGCCCAAGGCTCCACGTAAACTAAGATGCTCTTATCAGGCAGGATATTCCAGGGCTTCCAGGAGCTGGTTGAAGGCCAGACTTTTCTTTGGAATGTGCAAGGTTTCAACATCAACCTTTTACTGTACAGTATCACTGATAAATCCTAAAACCACAGAGATCTATCTAGAGCCTGAGCTGATTGCAGGTATCCTAGGGATTCCTTAGGGGTGAATCATTAGCCTCTTGGACTGAGAATAAACCCTCCATGCTATGCTATACTTGATTCTTTGCATTCTTACTGCCCAAACTCGCTGTCCCGTTTTTTGATGCAGATAGACCCTCTCACTGTTGCATGGCACCCTGTAGTTATTTTACAGTACCACAATGAGTGTTCATTCATCCCTTTCTTTATCCCAGCAAAAAAATTTGAAGTGGAGAATGCTTAGGTATGCCTGGGCTTTGCTTTTTGAAGCTGTAAGTGAAATCTAGAATTCCTAATCTTAAATGTATTAATGCAAGTTGCTTATGTGGGAAGGGTTATTATTAGTTTCTACTTGTACTCTCAGAATTCTCATTAATTTTCTATAGGCAATGTCTAGAGTGTGGAGAGATGGTCAGAAACATCCTGTACATATTTACAGACTCCTAACCACAGGTAATAACCCTTCAGTATGACAAAAATGTATTCCCTTTGAATAATTAAAGATTTTTTTTTTGTTAATCTGTGCTTCAGTATCAGGAATACTGTTATTTTGTTAGCTAGTGTACTAATAAACATGCTTTACCCTACAAAAATAACAGATGTAAAGATCTGAAGGAAATCTAATGAATGTTTTCTCTTCAGGTACAATAGAAGAAAAGATCTATCAAAGGCAGATCAGTAAGCAAGGTCTTTCTGGGGCAGTTGTAGACCTAACCAAGACATGTGATCATATTCAGTTTTCAGTAGAAGAACTTAAAAATTTGTTCACATTACATGAAAGTTCACGTTGTGTTACTCATGACCTGCTTGACTGTGAATGTACAGGAGAAAATCATACAGGTTAGTTGTATTTTAATTGTTATGATGGTAAAGTTAATTAGTCTCTCTTTAGTAGTTGAAAATATTTAAATACAGACTAACTAAAATATTTACCCCTTGCATATGTTAGTTTTCTTTTTTCCTCATGTCACAGGGCAGCTGCCACATGGGTATTTGAGAAAATTTTAGTTAGAACCTTATTAGTTCTCTCAATTTAGCTTCTTATTTCCGAATCAGTTGTGAAAAATTTGGCCTATTGGTAAAATCTTTCAAATCCTGATAATAATGACTTCAGAATTAGGGAAATGTTTTTAATCCTTATTTCTATTTCACAAAAAACATAACACTTGACAGAATAATCCTCCTGTTTATTTTGTGTAGAACTTATTCCTAATGAGGTCATATTTTCTGGGGCAGTAAGCATGGGCTGCCATACTTCTTGCTTCTTGCTTCATGCACTGCTTGTGCTGCTTAAATGAGGCTGAAAGCGTCAACCTTCCAGAATTAATACCATTCAGATAGGTACTGGATCAGGAGTAGGACTTGAGCAAGCAATGTCCAGTAGTTGGAAGTCACTTGATTGTGTTGAGATGGGTTTAAGAAGTAAAACTGTATAAGACTAACATGGAAGAATTTACATTTTATATAATCCACACTCATCTTCTCTATAGTATGTTTTTTCCATTTTAGTAATTTCTTCTCTTATTATTTCTCTTTTCCCCTGTATTTATCTAATTTTTTTTTTCCCTTATTTTCTAAAGTTGAATCCTTAGCTTAATGGTTCTCAGTCCTCTTTTCTGAAATGGGAATTTAAGGCTGTAAATTTTCCTCTAAGCTGAATCTCATAATTTTGATATGCAGTCTTTTTATTATTCAGTTCTAAATATTTTTTTTCCATTATAATTTATTCTTTGGCTCATGAGGTATTTAAAAGTATGTTTTAAAATGTATTTTAGTTTTTGTTATTGAATTTTGGCTACTGCACTGTAGTCACAAATATGGTCTGCATATTGATTCTTTGGAAACTATAGAGACTTGGTGTGTGGCCTGGTGTGTTTACTTTGTAAATGTTTTTGTACATGAAAAGCATGTGTATTCTCTTAATTACTTAGTTTAGAGTTCGCCATATTAGTCAAATTTTCTGTTACTGAATTAGTTTTTTCTTATTTTACAGATTTAAAAATTTACTAATTTAACTGAAAAATTGGTAATATATTCACCTATCTCAACTATTTAAAAATATAAAATGTATATGGTGAGAACTCTTCCTCCCATAATGCCGTCATCTGCCTAGTTTCTAGTCCTGCTACCCTTTGCGAAACCAGTATTATTAGTTTTTTGTGTATCCTTCTAGATACATTTTTATGCATATGCAAGGAACTCTTGCCCAGTTTTCCCCCCAATAAAGGGTAGTGTAATATGTGTATAGTTCTGTACCTGTTTCATTGAATAGTATCTTGAGATCTTCCCATATCATTAAAGAGTTTCCTCATTCTTTTTTTCTCTCAGCTATATAATCCTCCCTTGTATGAAGAGACCATAATTTATTCATCTGACCTTACAGCTGTATAATTAGGTTCTTTCCAGTCAGTATATATCTTTATTCGTACATCTTTTTCCATATATTCAAATATCTCTATAAGGTAAATTATCAGTGTTGCTGTGTCAGAGAATATGTGCATTTGTAATTTTGATAGATCTTGCTAAGGTGCCCTCCACTGGGGGTTGTATCATTTATACCCCACCAACAATATACTATTTCCCCACAGCTTTACCAGTTTAGGATTATCAATTGTTTGGATTTTTGCCAATCTGATAGTAAAAAAATGGTATATTGGTCTAGTTTTAATTTAATTTAACTTTATTATGAGTGAAGTTGAGTGTATTTTCCTATGGTTAAGAGCTGTATTTCCTTTATGTGAACCACCTACTCATATCATTTGCCCATTTTTCTATTGATGACCTAATTCTTTGTTAGACATATCTGTTATTGAGAGAGATATGTTAAAATCTGACAGTATGACAGTGGATTTGTCAGCTTCTTGTTATTCTGTCAATTTTTGCTTTATACATTTTGTATCTTCTTTGTAAAAATTTTTTCATTATTTATTTATTTTATTATTATGTAGTGATTGCTTTATCCCTGATGTCTTTTGCTTTCATTTTGTCTTTAGTTAATATATTACACTGACTTTTTAAAATTTTTATTGGAGTATAGTTGATTTACTCTGTGTTAGTTTCAGGTGTACAGCAAATACACTGACTTTCCTATTGTTAGTATTTGTCTGGTATATCTTTTTCTATTCTTTTACCTTGAATCTTTCTGTGTCCTTATGTTTTAGGTATCTTTCATGTAAATAGCATGAGGCTGGATTTTCTTTTTTATCTAGTCTGATGTTCTCTTTTTTAAAGATTTAATTTTATTTATTTTTGACTGTGTTGGGTCTTCATTGATGCACGCGGGCTTTCTCTAGTTGCGGCGAGCGGGGGCTACTCTCTGTTGCAGTGCGTGGGCTTCTCATTGCGGTGGCTTCTCTTGTTGCGGAGCACAGGCTCTAGGCACGCGGGCTTCAGTAGTTGTGGCACGAGGGCTCAGTAGTTGTGGCTCACGGGCTCTATAGTGCAGCCTCAGTAGTTGTGGCGCAGGGGCTTAGTTGCTGCGCGGCATGTGGGATCTTCCTGGACCAGGGCTCGAACCCGTGTCCCCTGCATTGGCAGACGGATTCTTAACCACTACGCCACCAGGAAAGCCCTTGCTGCAGAATATTAATGAGTTTGATTATGGAGTGTTAAACCCACATTGTTACAGTTATATTCTGAATTTGGAAACGTATCTGGCCCCACAGGCTTTTAGATAGGAATTGCGGACCTGTAATACATCTCTTTGGATGATTATTTGTTTAATGTGTATTCCTCCTGCTAGACCATAAAGTCCTTGAAAACAGAGACCATGTCTATTTTTGTTCACCATTTTGGCCCCCATTGCTCAAATCAGCACATTGTAAACAATTTGTAAATATTTGTAGAAGGAATGAATTAATTGAATTTGCTTATTTTAGCATAAACCATGGTGATCAAATGTAACAAGTCATATAAACTCATTATATATTAAAAAAGTATTGTATGTAATAGGATATTGATTGACCTAAGGATTTTCTCATTGTTTTACTTACTTCAGGTGATTCATTGGAAAAATTCCCTGTCTTTAGAAATTGTCAGCTTGGTACACATCAACAGAAATCTGACTCCCTGAAACCTGTCTCCATGTCACAGCTGAAGCAATGGAAACATTTTTCTGGAGATCATTTAAATCTTACAGATCCTTTTCTTGAAAGAATAAGAGAAAATGTGTCATTCTTTTTTCAGAATATAACCAATCAAACTACTGCTATATAACCCCCTTTAAAAAATTAATCTAGTAAGTAAACGTAATTTTGGAAAACAAATAGAATTATTTTAATTATAATATATTTTATTGCAAAGTATATTATAGTTTTGATATAATAATCAAAACTGAGTTTAATTTTTGTATATATTCTTAAATATTGAAACATTAAAGACATACTTCTATCATCCTATAATTGTTTATTAATAATTCCATAATTCATGCAGTTTCATTAAGTAATTTCTAAGGAATTTTCATAAGGAATATTAAAAGGTAAAACGCCCAGTTTCTATCTTTGGGAAATCTAAACTGATTAGGAATATTAGACATAGATGTGGGAGACAACTGAAAAATTTGATAAATTTAAGCTATAGCTCAAAGGAGAAAGAGAATCAGAAACTAGGATTGCTAATGCTGAAGATTCAGTTGGATATAATAGTTGCTGCCGGGCAGTTTGGGTGAGAATGGTCTGTGGGTTGTGGCAGGACGGGGAGGAGTATTGGACACTTCAAAGCACCGGTTTCTAATCTGGGACTTCAGACTGTAAAGCCATGTCCACCAAACATTGTTTGTACACTGGATAATGGTACAGCTACCATCATCTCAAGTGGTTTCTGTAGTAATTTTTGACATTAAATAGAAAGTTTTAATGTACAAAGCAAGCTTTAGACGACTGAAGTCTGCAAGAAGAAAGGAGTTACTCATTTAATCTTCAATTGGGGTTTCTGTAATCAGCTTTTGCTTCCTTTTAGGGAAGTTTCTTTTAGACTGAATATTGTCTTGAGGTGTTGAATAAAGACTCAATTGTGTATCACCAGATCTGAGTTCTTTAGATCTGTAGTGCCATGCCTGGGCATTTGTACATCTAGGACTCATGAACTGGCAGTTTGGGGATCAAGTTTGTCGGTAAGGAAGTAGTCAACTAATAAAAAGCAAAAATGATGTTTCTTGGCCCTATGTATATGCCTCTTATATGAGGCTTTGCATATAAAACGTCTTTCAATATGTATCTTGCATCACATATTCTCAGGTGTAAAATCTTAAAAAAAAAACGATAAGAGACTAGCAACTTTATTGTCTATCTTAACTGTAGTGGATACTAGGGTGTATTGCCCAGATTGCCCCCTTCAGGACCAATGTGCTCATTTACCCAGCTATTGGGAGTGCTGCCTCTGACCACTCATAGCCAAATCTCTGCCTAAGAATATTCCACAGCTGAAAGGAGCTGCCTCGCTCAAGGTTACCCTCCCTCCCCTGGGTGGCTGGCATCCAGTGATTTGTTGATGCAGGGTAGAAAGGCCCAGCCTCCTTGCCTCAATTTGGGACAACCCTTCAGGATCATTCCAGCTCCAGAGCTCCTCAGTTGAGGCCGGTGTTGCAGCTTCATTGCAGTTCAGCTTGTCTGTCTTTCCAGGCCTCCTTCCTTCAGTGCCTTACAGATATCGTGTGTTATAAGTTTTGCTTTATACCACATTTGAAAATTAGACCACGACAAAATGAATTACTCTTTGTACATTCACAGTGTTGTACAATCATCACTACTATCCATTTCCAGAAGAGAGTTCTCTTCTTAATGTGTCCCTTCCCAACACTCAAGGCCTCTATCCCAGCAGCTCCCTAGTTGACAAATGCAGTGAACTCTTTGCAGTCTTTATCTTGACTTCTGTTCACATTAGGTATTGGTAAACTTCTTGAAATTCCTGCCTTTCTTAATTTTGATTAAATGATTAAACTCATTTGTCATTCCACAGATATTTATTGAGTACCTAGTACATGCTGGACATTGTCTTAGGGGTTATGCATATAACAATTAAATAGGCAAAGTCTCTGCCTTCATTGTGCTTTCATTCTAGCACTGTGAGAATAATACACATATATAATATTGCACATGGTGGTAAGTGCTATGAAAAGAAATAAGCAGAATAAGGGAGATACTAAACAAGGTGGGGATGGGGATTGCTATTTATATAGGGTGGATTTATGCAGAGACCTGAAGAAAGTGAGGGATTGAGAACCATGACATTCTCTGGAAAAAAGTGTTCCAGACAGAAGGAACCACAAGTGCAGAGGTCCTGAGACAGGTGAAGGAATGTTCGACATATCTGAGAAACAGCCAGAGGCTGTGTGGAGAAAGTAAGAAGCAAGTAAGAGCTGAGGTGAAAGAGGTAATTGCAATGGGGGATCAAATGTTACAGGGCATTGAAGACCACTTTGAGGGCTTTAGTTTTACTCTCAGGGAGATGGAAAACCTCTGGAGATTGAGCCAAGGAAAGTCATGATCTGAGTTGCTCTGTGATGAGAACAGACTGTGGTGGAAACAATGAGATGAGTTAGGAGGCTCTTGCCATAATCCAGTCAAGAGGTGCTGATGATCTAGACCAAGTGGTAGCAGGGCAGTGTTGAATTCTGGATATTTTAGAAGGCAAGGCCAACAAGATACCTGAATGGATTGAATGAAAAGTATAAGAAAAAGAGAAAAATCACGAGTGATCTTGGAATCATTTGGAATGATCCAAGGTTTCTGGTCTGAGCCAAAGGAGAAATGGAGTTGCCAGTTACTGAGATAAGACTGGGAGAGGAGAGGTTTGTGGGGGAAAAGTACAAGTTCACATTTGATTATGTCAAGTTTGATAGGCCTATTAGATATCCAGTGGAGATGTCAGATAAGCAGTTTGGTACATGAGTTGAATTCAGAAGCATTGGTCAAGGCTGGAGATAAATTTAGGATTTCTCAGCATGTAGATGGTATTTAATAAAGTCATGAGATTGGAGGATATTACCTAGGTAGTAAGTGTAGCTACAAAAGAGATGGAACGAATATTATAGTGATAAAAATTATAATGGCTAATATTTATTAAGTGTTTATTACTGTGTTCTAAATGCTAAGTGCTTTCCATGCATTAGCAACCTATGACATAGGGTTAGTATTGTCTTAGATGAATTGAGTTTTCCTATCTGTTCAATGATATGTCCAAGGGTAGTTGTGAAGCTTAAATGAAATAATATATGGCCAGCCAGGTAGAGAAATATTATCTTTTTATTTTCTATTTTTTTATTGAAGTATAGTTGGTTTACAATGTTATGTTAATTTCAGGTGTACAACAGAGTGATTCAGTTATACATATATATCTATTCTTTTTCAGATTCTTTACCATTATAGACTATTACAAGATACTGAATATAGTTCCCTGTGCTATACAGTAGGTCTTTGTTGTTTATCTATTTTATATATAGTCATGTGTATCTGTTGATCCCAAACTCCTAATTTATCCCTCCCCACTCCCTTTCCCCTTTGGTAACCATAAAGGTATTTTCTGTGTCTGTGGAGAAATATTATCTTGACTGCATTTGGAAAAACACGTGTTAATATTTGGGTGAGCCTTTCCAGACCGTGGGTGTTGGTTGCTGTCAAAGTGTAATGGAGGAAGAAAAATGTGGAATTTTGGAGACCATCTGCGAGGGAAGGGTGAGGGGAGAATACGGAGGGACTCTGGGACTGGGTTAGATAAGGGAAACTCTCTGTGATGAGAACCAGGGAGGATATTTGAATTACAGTTGTTCTCCAGTTGGTTGTTTGCTAAGTAGTGTGGAAACTAACGTTCCCTTCTTTGCCCCATCCTGAAATCTTGCCAGAATTTCAGAAGAGAGGCTGAGTTTGGTGAGGGAATCCACGTGACATGGGACAAAGGCAGCGTGCATGACACAGGAGCCCAGAGCCTGAGAAGCACAGTGCCCAGCCCTTGGGAATCGAGGAAGCCTTTGGGACTCTGGCAGGCCGGAGGTTTGCGGGGTTTCAAACTCATTGAACGCAGGTGGTAAAGAGTACGTGCTAACATCTGGGTTACACATACAAAGCACCTCTTCTGTGGTAGATACTCAATTTATAAAAAATTCTCTTCTTTTGTCCATCATCTACTCCTAGTCCGTTCCTCTGCTATGTAGCATTTAACATAGTTTGTAACTGTTTATTTACCTTTCTCCCTCTCATGCTAAGCTGAATTCTTTGAGGACAGGGATTTTATCTTATTCATCCTAGTATCTCAGTACCTTGTATAGTCCCTGGTACAAGACAGCTACTTTTAAGTAAGAAATGAATGAATGAATGAATGAATACTTCATTGTTTTTCCCCCTTAGCCGCCATGATCGGGTTCCTTGCTCAGAGACCTCAGTTCCAGGGTATTTTTTAAGCCAATCTCTGAGCATGGAGCTGTGCTTGACACTGAAGAAGGCAGAGCCAGTGATTTTTTTTTTCCCTTCTGGCAGCATAGAGATGTCCCTTTTTGATTCCATGATTTCCATCAATCTGCTGCACGAGCTGACAAAAGCTGTCAGCACAATGGGTATTATTTGAGTCACATACGTGATTCATTTCTAATTACACAAATACACCTTTGATACATATTCATGTGAAAATCTTCTTGCTCTAAATGACAACATAAACACATTTTAATCACGTTCTCATTAGGACTGAATCACTAATGATGAATTAAAACGTGAGCAGCTCTGATCTGTAGAATTCAACTTCCCAACAGCCTATCCATCCATTGAACAGGGTGTATGATAAAGGAACAGGTCAAAAAATCCTGCTGTCATTTTGTTTCTGAGTATTGCAATCAAGGCGTGCATCACATTGCCTGGCAACTTTATTTATTTATTTATTTATGTTTAAAAAAATATTACCCACTAATAATACAGTATAATTCTGTTTCCAGTATCGCTGTTCATTTTATTTATTTATTTATTTATTTACTTACTTACTTACTTACTTACTTACTTACTTACGCTGCGCCGGGTCTTAGTTGTGGCATGCGGGATCTTCGTTGTGGCATGCAGAATCTTTAGTTGCTATATGCGGGCTTCTGAGCTATGGCACGCGTGCAGGATCTAGTTCCCAATGCAGGGGTCCCGGGATCGAACCCAGGACCCCTGCGTTGGGAGTGCGGAGTGTTCCCCACTGGACCCCCAGGGAAGTCCCTTGCCTGGCAACTTTAGTGTTTGTCATATTAATGTTGGCAAGATTGAAATTCTGTGACTTGCAGCAAACAGCATGTATAATCAGCAGATGGCACTGTTTCTCTGAGTTGGTTCCGAATTAGTATATTGGGCCTTAGAGGGGTTTGTAGACATGCTATTTTTGTTATTGAAGGAAGGACGCAACAAAGGGATATTATTTTCTCTTACCTTGTGTGGCACAAGGGTTGTTTTTTTTTTTTGGTTTAGAATAGCTTCCTGTGGCCCTCTTCTATAGCCGGCCTGTGTTCTTTGCTTCAGGCCATTACAGACTTTCATCCCCTGAGAGCCCTTGTTGTCCACAAAATCAAAACCAGTTCAGCATACAGCTTTTATGGTAAAAAAAACTGTGGGAAAAAATCTTTATTGACGCAGACAGAATGGTTTGTTGGAGTTTGTTACACTTACTTGAAAACCTAAAGTGTTAAATGTAATTTAATCTTTATTAAAAAAATTATAAATCTCTTTGAGTAAGAGATAATGAAAATCCAACAAAGCAGACCAAACAATTCCTTTATTTTTATTTTTTGAGGAAATATCAGCAAATACTTAAGACATTTTTGAGTAGTTTTAAATATGTTTAATGTCATAGGTAGGGATGTAGCATGGGGTGGGAGGGAAGCTCACTTCAACATCTTATCCCTCATCCTTGCTGTTATCTTTATTTTTATCTTGACGGAAATATTTGGTCCACATAGATGTTCATACTGTCACAGAACAGTATAGAAATGATATTTTACCATTGATGCAATTGATTTGATTGTACTACCTATTCTGCTCAGGTCGTTCAGATTGACAAACTCACAAGACACAGTAGGCTGCATCCAGCTTTAGGGTTACTTATATTCAGGATGGGGAAAAAGAAAGCACGTATTGTAAAAGCAGAGCAGAAGTTTCCTGACTCCAGGTAAGGCTTCCAAATGTCTCAGCCACTCTGTACTTGGGGTACACGTGGTCATGGGAGATAAGACTGAGTTGGTGTGGACAACTCAGTTACTGGGAGCCATCAGCCCTGGCATCCTTCAGCCTTTATGCCTTGTTAAGGTTGGGGAATAAAGAGTCAGTATGGAGGCCAAGATATCCCTTTCATTATCGACAACAGCTTAGTTGGTGGACTTGGCTTGAGGTCTGTTACCAAGTGAGTGTGATACTGAACTCTATCCTACCTATGAGGAAATGCTTCCCTGGGAAAGCTATGACATGGAGGCACTAGGAGAGCTTGGGCTTTCTATGTCTTGTCAAGGAGGAAGGAGGTGGAAATTTTTTTATTGAGGTAAAATTCGCATCACATAAAATTCATCATTGAAAATTTATTGGGGATGTCCCTGGTGGTCCAGTGGTTAAGACTCTGTGCTTCCACTGCAGGGGGCACGGGTTTGATCCCTGGTCAGGGAACTAAGATTCCTCATGCTGCAAGGCACAGCCAAAAAAAAAAAGAAAAGAATTTATTGAAGTGAGGTTCACATAACATAAAATCAATCATTTTGAAGTGAATAATTCACTTCCATTTATTATATTCGAAATGTTGCTTAGCCATCACCACTCTCTTATTCTAGAACATTTTCATCACCCCAAAAATAAACACTGTGCCTATAAAGCTTTACTCCCAGTGCTGGGGTAGACTGTTACCATTATGGGCCCTCTCATCTTCTGCTCTAAATCAGTGGCAAGGAATGGAGGGTGACTGAACATTTGGGGTCCTGGAGAGGTTATTCCTCGGGGCGGCTGTGAGAGGAGAGGAGGTATGGGGAATGATGGATGGTGTGTTGAACAAGGCTTCCAGTCTGACTACTCTGGTCCCTCAACCCACCTCCCAGCTGTCAACAAATTCCAGTGGCTTCTAGTACAGGTTTATGTTAACTTTCCATTTGTATTAGCGTTCTCTAGAGAAACATAATCAGTACAGGGTCAGTCTACTTTACTTATAGTCATCTGATTGTAATCTTTAATCATACCTAAAATATACCTTCACCACAGACTCTAGACCAGTGCTTTACTAAACAACTGGGCACCATAGCCTAGCCAACTTGACACAAAATTAACCACCACACCATTCATTCTTATTTATTTATTTTTAGTTAGTAGCACCTTTGTAATATTTACTGTGTGCTAGGAACTTTTCTAAGTGCTTTATAAATATTAACTCATTTAGTGTATCTATGCTTATTAATGAGAATCCATTATATGTGCTCGTGAATACAAACCTTGTGTATGACTATAGATCATGACTTGTTAGATTGTTCCCCAAATATGTTTCCCCCCCCACCACCATTCATCTACTTTCTGTTCACCCTTAATCACTTTACTCTTTCATTTGGACTTATTGACTGAGTTTCCTTTTCCTGGGCTGCATCTCCCCCTGCCCCTGCATTCCTAGACTGTCTGCTGCAATTCTGTGGCTATAATTGTCAGAGAATCCAAAATAACAGGAGCTAAAATGAGGCAGAAGTTTATTTCTTAACTTAAAAGTCTGGGTTGGTAGTCCAGGCTGGTGTGGTAATTTCAGTCATCAGGGACCCAGGCTCCCAGCTTGCTGCTACCCCTCTGTTCTTATTATGCAGCTTCTGCCTTGTGGTCCAGACTGGCTCTAGCAATCATCTCTGTATTACAGCAGACAGGAAGGAGAAGGACAAGCTCTTCACTTGAGGGCCCATTCTTGAAATTGCATGCCTCACTTTCACTTATATTGGCCAGAACTTGTCACATGCCAAGGTGGAATTATTCTTGACAAATGTGCCAGATAAGTCAGTCCTTCTCCCAGGGGTTATGGAATAAAGGAGCAAAGAGAGGCAGGAGTTATATTAATCGAGCTCTCTTTACTGGAATGTTGGGAAAGAAGCACATCCCCCTAATAATGCTCAGTCTGCACAATCTTAATGAACATCAACATATGGAGGACCATTCACTAGACAACTGGGGATGATGGGGAGTGTGGTATCCAATAAGATTTGAAAAAGTAGCTTGTAAGAGGGCTTTGTAAAGAAGACTGATGTACATATAAGCTACTATTTTTTTAGGCATTGTTGAGTTTATTTTCAAGTTTTGGGCAGAGTGTGATTATTTATGTGATTGCTATTTAATCTGTCATAATGAGAACGCAGTAATGCTAATAGCCTGTGGCTTATATCAGCACTTGGAAATGTTAACACAGTAATGACTATTTTCTACTGTTAGCAATAAACATCACAATAGGGTGTCACATTAACCTTTATTCTCTGAATCCTGTTTATATTTTAAAATTCAGTCACTGCAATAGCAGACACTGCCAGCTTTATTATAGGAAACCAGTTGCTGTTATCTGTCTCCCTTTATTCATTCACACCTTCTCAACCATAGGAGGAAACCATCAAGGAGAAACTTCTTGTTTTCTTCATGAGGCCTCATTAAACATGGTCAGGATGGAAATGTAGCCGTAATTTCCCCCAGGGTTGGCTTTGAAAATCAGTTTCTAATTAGGGGCCAGCAAAAAATGTAGCACTAAGGCCATTGCGGGTGACACTTTTTTCTTTCTTCCTGACCTTTATGCTCTCTTCTGCTCAGGGGCAAAGCTAAGTTAAGACAGCTAACGGTACACCAGAGTCCATAAGCTGTGAGGAGGGGCCCACGGCTCTGTCATCTCAGCTAGAACAAGGTACTTTGCTCATCCCACAGAACAGCCGCTAATGTGCTCACTCTTATAGTTGATGAGGAGTTCCTGGAGAGGAGATTAGGGAAAGTAGGAAGGGTAGGCAAGTGTCAGAGAGCAAGAGAGAGGTGACTGATGGAGCCAAAGCCCCTGTTCAGGTCCCAGTCCATGGGCTACTTTGTAAGACCGAGCAATAGTCCACTCTGAACATTTGGTTCAATCCTGCAGTGCCTGGGGGTGTCTGTGGAAGCCCCTGTGACAATGCCCAGGGTGATGGGGACATGGTACCTAATACTGGGGCATCCATTTTTAATAATTTGGTAATTTTGCTCTTACCAACAAAGGAAAAAAATTTCTACTTTTCCCCCCCAAACCTCATTCTTCTCACAGTGAGAGTCTAAGTCCTAGCAATGGCCTCAGGCAGACATGATCTGCCTGCATTACCTTTATGACCTCATCTTCCCTCAGCAACTCCATTCCATGCCCACCATCCTCCTCGCTGTTCCTTGAATGTCAAGCAGGCTCCTGTCCAGGTGCCCTGGGGCCTGGCCCATAGTGAGTAGATTCTCAGCAACTGATTGGGAACTTGAAGGAAGGAGTGTCCAATGGTATCTAACCTTTTCTATGGAAACAGGAAGGAATGGGAGACAGGAAAAAGCCGTCAGACGAGTACCAAGACTTTCCTTGTAGTGAAGGCACTTTTAAAAATGGGTTTTATGGTCCGTTACACATATTGACATATTGTTGCCGGAGACAAAATTCTTAGGTGTCGCTGTACCTTTGAAAGGTAATTAAGAAAGAACTGCATGATTGAGAAGGTTGACCGGATGCCGGAGAGCATTGATGTTTACTTTTCTTATACACTAAGACCCACTATCAGTCGTGGAGAGCTAGAGCCTTAAGAAAACACAGTAAGTGGCGGGGGTGTGAGTAGGTGGGGAGTCAGGATGGTGGAATAGGAGGCTGCAGAATTCGTTGCTCCCCACAAGTACATCAAGAATTCATCTACAGATGGAACAGTTCCCACAGAGCATCTACTGAACGTTAGTGGAAGACTTCGGACACCTAAAAGAATGAAAGAAAAAAAAAGAAAAGAGGAATCAAAAAAGGGACCAGCTAGGAGTTGAAAACATCATAGAGATTTGTAGATGTATTCATGCTTTGTGTAGGTACTTTAAAAAACATTTTTAATAGTAAAAAATGAGTTATGTGCTTTAAAAAAAGTTACAAACTTCTAGTTGTAAGATAAATAAGCACCAGGGATGTAATGCACAAAATGATAAGTATAATTAACCGCTGCTGCATGTTACGTATAAAAGTTGTTAAGAGAGCAAATCCCAAGAGCTCTCATCACAGGAAAAATATTTTTTTCTATTTCTTTAATGTTGTATCTATATGAGATGATGAATGTTCACTAAATTTATTGTGATAATCATTTCATTATGTATGTAAGTCAAATCATTGTGCTGTACACCTTAAACTTATACAGCACTGCATGTCAATTATATCTCAATAAAACTAGACAACAAAAATTAAAAAAGGAAAGGAACCAGCAACCCTGGTGGGAAGCTGAAGGTGAGCAGAAGTCCCCACACTCAGGAAAACTCCCTCACGGTGGGGAAGTCAGCTGGGACAGAAAAGGACCTTCAGGGGATCAAAGGAGAATGCAGCAGATGTTCTGTGGAAGGCAGGACAAAGTAAGAACTGCACGCAAGGTCTACACCACAGCTCTGCACATTCCAGCCTGAATCATGAGTTGCCTGTTGCGAAAGGGGGCTGGGTGCTGGAAAGTGGGGTTTTCAGCACAGACCCAGGGAGGGGACAGCTGTTGGCTGTGAAAAGACAGCCTGAAGGGACAGGAGTAAGGAGCTCCACAACTGGGAAAGTCTGCAGAAAAGCCTGAGATACCATAAAAGTAAGGTGTCATTGTTGCGTGGTGCACAAGGGACGGAGCTGCCATATAACCCCTCTCCCCAGCTGCCAGCTTCTTCGGCCACCGCGGGTGCTGGGAGGGGCTCCCACCTGAGCGGGCCCACTCCCCCCTCGGGCCGGGGTCTCCTCCATCTGTGTGGGCTTCAGGGCCCCGAGCGCTGCCAATCCCAAAGCCTCCTTGGGAATCAGCCCTGGGTGCCCCTGCCTGGGATGAGAGTCTGTCAGTGCTGGTGGAGGCTGGGTGCTAAAGCATGGGGTTGGGAGGATGGATCCGGGGAGAGGAACGCTGTTGGCTCTGTGGATACGGCAGAGGGGATGGGAGTGAGGGGACGTGTGGCCAGGAATGCCCCCAGGGAAAGCGTGGTCTGCCTGGAAAGTGAGGCGCCATGGTTGACAAGTACGGTGGGGGCAGGGCCATCGCCACTGCCCTCATTCTCCAGTTCCTGCCTCCGTGGGCACTGGGAGGGACACCTACCAGAGCGAGCACGCCACAGTCTGTTCCAGCTGCCTGTCAGTCCCACTGCCGCCGGCAACTTGTAGGCACTTCAACTGTGGCCGCAGTACCCCTGCCCCAGCTTGAGTGAGTAAATGTGCCCCAAGCAGCCGCTGCTTTCACTCCCTCTTGCCTGGGCAAGGAGCAGACACCTGAGGGCGGCACACACGCAGAGGTGGGGTCAAAATCAAAGCTGAGCCCCAGGGGCGGTGCGACTAAGGAAGAGAAACGGAAATCTTTCTGCGCAGCTACACAAGCTGTGGATTAAATCCCCAATATCTGCTGGGTAAGTCCTGCGTCTGTGGAAACCTGAATAGACAATGAGTGTTTCAACAATTGAGACCGGTCTATCCTTCACAGCAGTGGACTCTAGGGACAAGTACATGTGATACTTGGGCCAGGTCAGAGTCTGGGCTGGCTCCACAGTGCCCACAGTAGGTGCAGACACCTACCTAGAGGTATTGGAAGGCCTCCTGGGGAGGCGAGGATAGGCTCAGGCTCACTGTGGGAGCAAGGACACTGACAGAGGAGGCCCCAGGAAAATATTCTTGGTACTATTCTTCTTTTGTTTGTTTCATTTTCCTCAGTTGTTGGTGGTGTAGCTTTTATTATCTTTTATTTTTAATTTTTACGTTTATTTTTAAATCTTTTTTCAATATATACAATTTTTTATTTTTCTATTTTCAATTTTTTGTTGCTTTGTGGGTTTTTTCTTGTTTTTGTTCTTTGTTTTTTATTTTCTTTTTTCTAACATCTTTATTGGAGTATAATTGCTGTTTTTTACTTTCATTTTCTTTTTTTTCATTGTTTTTATGTGTATATTTTATATTTTCTTTGCTCTTTTTGTTGTTTGTTTGCTTTCTGTTATTGTGTTATTTTTCATTCTTTGTTTTTGTTAGTTTAGTCCTCATTGACTGTTCTAATATTAGAATTCTTTTCCTTGCTTGTCTGTTCCCTTGTTTTCTTTGTTTTTTGTTTTTGTCTGTTTGCTTTATTTTTCTTTTTTCTGTGTGTGTGTGTTTGTGTGTGTGTATTGTTGCTGCTGTTTGCTGTTGTTTTTGCTGTTTGTCTTGAGTTTTGTTTGTTTTCTTTTCATTTTTTTCTTTCCTTTTCTTTCTTTTGTCTGGCTGCACTGTGAGACTTGTGGGCTCTTGGTTCCCTGGGTCTCTGGGGTGGGAGCATAGTGTCCAGGATGGTGGACCACCAGAGAATTCCCGGGTCCAGGGAATATTAATTGGCGTGTGCACTCCCAGGGGTATCCATATCAACACCAAGACCCACGCCACACAATTGCCTGCAGGCTCCAGTGCTGGACCCCTCATGACAAACAACCAGCAAGACAGGAACGCAGACCCACCCATCAGGAGACAGGCTGCCTAAAGTTGTACTAAGCTCACAGACACCCCAAAACACACCACCTGACAAGGTCCTCCCCTTCAGAGGGAAAAGACTACTCCACCCATCAGAGTGCAGGCACCAGTCCCTCTGACCAGGAAACCTACACAAGCCCCTGGACCAACCTCACTCACCAGGGGCCAGACAACAGAAGCAAGAGGAACTATGACCCTGCCACCTGCAGAAAGAAGACCATAAACAGTAGGTTAGACAAAATGAAATGACAGAGTAATATGTTGCAGACAGAGGACCAAGGTAAAATCCCACAAGACCAAATAAATGAAGAGTAAATAGGCAATCTACCTGAAAAAGAATAAAGAGTAATGATAGTAAAGATGATCCAAGATCTTGGAAATAGAATGGAGGCAGAGATTGAGATGATTCAAGAAATGTTTAACAAGGACCTAGAAGAACTAAAGAACAAACAATCAGTGATGGACAACACAATAACTGAAATGAAAAATACACTAGAAGGAATCAACAGCAGAATAACTGAGGCAGAAGAACGAATAAGTGAGCTGGAAGATAGAATGGTGGAAATAACTGCCGAAGAGCAGAATAAAGAAAAAAGAATGAGAAGAATTGAGGACAGTCTCAGAGACCTCTGGAACAACATTAAATGCACCAACATTCAAATTAAAGGGGTCCCAGAAGAAGAAGAGAAAGGGAAAGGACCTGAGAAAATATTTGAAGAGATTATAGTCGAAAACTTCCCTAATATGGGAAAGGAAATAGTCAATCAAGTCTAGGAAGCACATGGAGTTCCACACAGGATAAACCCAAGGAGAAACATACCTAGACACATATTAATGAAACTAACAAAAATTAAATACAAAGAAAAAATATTAAAAGCAGCAAGGGAAAAGCAAAAAATAACCTACAAGGGAATTCCCATGAAGTTATCAGCTGATTTTTCAGCAGAAACTCTGCAGGCCAGAAGGGAGTGGCAGAACATATTTAAAGTGATGAAAGGGAAAAACCTACAACCAAGATTACTCTACCCAGTGAGGATCTCATTCAGATTCGACAGAGAAAGCAAAAGCTTTACAGACAAGCAAAAGCTAAGAGAATTCAGCACCCCAAACCAGCTTTACAACAAATGCTAAAGGAACTTCTCTAGGTGGGAGACACAAGAAAAGAAAGAGACCTACAAGAACAAACCCAAAACAATTGAGGAAATTGTAATAGGAACATACATATCGATAATTACTTTAAATGTAAATAGATTAAATGCTCCAACCAAAAGATACAGACTAGCTGAATGTATACAAAAACAAAATCCGTACATATGCTGTCTATAAGAGACCCACTTCAGACCTAGGGACACATACAGACTGAAAGTAAGGGGATGGAAAAAGATATTCCATGCAAATGGGAATCAAAAGAAAGCTGCAGGGGCTTCCCTGGTGGCGCAGTGGTTGAGAATCTGCCTGCTAATGTAGGGGACACAGGTTCGAGCCCTGGTCTGGGAAGATCCCACGTGCCGCGGAGCAACTGGGCCCGTGAGCCACAACTACTGAGCCTGCGCGTCTGGAGCCTGTGCTCCGCAACAAGAGAGGCTGCGATAGTGAAGAGGCCCACGCATTGCGATGAAGAGTGGCCCCCGCTCACCGCAACTAGAGGAAGCCCTCACACAGAAACGAAGACCCAACACAGCCAAATAAATAAATAAATAAATAAATAAATAAAAGAAAGCTGGAGTAGCAATACTCATATCAGACAAGATAGACATTAAAATAAAGACTATTGCAAGAGACAAGGAAGGACACTACATACTGATCAAGGGATCAATCCAAGAAGAAGGTATAACAATTGTAAATATCTATGCATCCAGTATAGGAGCACCTCAACACCTAAGGCAAATGCTAACAGCCATAAAAGAAGAAATCAGCAGTAACACAATAATAGTGGGGGATTTTAACACACCACTTACACCAATGGACATGTCATCCAGACAGAAAATAAATAAGGAAACACAAGCATTAAATGACACAATAGACAAAGTAGACTTACTTGATATTTATAGGACATTCCATCCAAAAGCAGCAGAATACACTTTCTTCTAAAGTGGTCGTGGAATATTCCTCAGGATAGACCACATCTTGGGTCACAAATCAAGCCTCAGTAAATTTAAGAAAATTGAGATCGTATCAAACATCTATTCTGACCACAACACTATGAGATTAGAAATCAATTACAGGAAAAGAAAACTGTAAAAAATACAAACACATGGAGGCTAAAAAACACGCTACTAAATAACCAAGAACTCACTGCAGAAATCAAAGAGGAAATCAAAAAATACCTAGAGACAAATGACAACAAAAACACGATGACCCAAAAGCTATGGCATGCAGCAAGAACTGTTCTAAGAGGGAAGTTTATAGCAATACAATCCTACCTCAAGAAACAAGAAACATCTCAAATAAACAACCTAACCTTACACCTAAAGCAACTAGAGAAAGAAGAACAAACAAAACCCAAAGTTAGTAGAAGGAAAGAAATCATAAAGATCAGAGCAGAAATAAATGAAATAGAAACAAAGAAAACAATAGCAGGGACTTCCCCGGTGGTCCAGTGGTGAAGAATCTGCCTTCCAATGCAGGGGACTTGGGTTTCATCCCTGGTCAGGGAGCTAAGATCCCACATGCTGCAGGGCAACTAAGCCTGCACACTGCAACTATGGAGCCCGTGCACTCTAGAGCCCGTGTGCCACAACTAGAGAGCCCACATGCTACAACTACTGAGCCTGCGCACTCTGGGGCCCATGCATCACAACTAGAGAGCCTGCACACTGCAACTGCTGAGCCCGCAGGCTCTGGAACCCATGCGCCACAACTAGATAGAAGCCCGCACACCACAACAAAAGATCCTGCATGCCGAAACTAAGATCCGGTGCGCTGCCACTAAGATCCGACGCAGCCGAAATAAATAAAATAAATTAAAAAGAAAAGAAAGCAACCAGTAAAGTTTAAAAAAAAAGAAGAAAGCAATACTAAAGATCAATAAAACTAAAAGCTTGTTCTTTGAGAAGATAAACAAAACTGATAAACCTTTGGCCAGACTCATCAAGAGAAAGGGGAGAGGACTGAAATCAATAAAATTAGAAATGAAAAAGGAGAGGTTACAGCTGACACCACAGAAATACAAAGGATCATAAGAGAGTACTATAAGCAACTATATGCCAATAAAATGGACACCCTGGAAGAAATGGAAAAATTCTTAGAAAAGTACCACCTTCCAAGACTGAACCAGGAAGAAACAGAGAATGTGAACAGACCGATCACAAGTAATGAAATTGAAACTGTGATTAAGAATCTTCCAACAAACAAAAGTCCAGGACCAGGTGGCTTCACAGGTGAATTCTATCAAACATTTAGAGAAGAGCTAACACCTGTCCTCAAACTCTTCCAAAAAACTGCAGAGAGAAGAACACTCTCAAATTCGTTTTACAAGGCCACCATCACCCCGATATCAAAACCAGACAAAGATATCACAAAAAAAAGAAAATTACAGACCAATATCACTGATGAACATAGACGCAAAAATCCTCAACAAAATACTGGCAAACCAAATCCAACAGCACATTAAAAGGATCATACACCACGATCAAGTGGGACTTATCCCAGGGATGCAAGGATTTTTCAATATAGGCAAATCAATCAGTGTGATACATCACATTAAGAAATTGAAGAACAAAACCCATATGATCATCTCAATAGATGCAGAAAAAGCTTTTGACAAAATTCAACACCCACTTATGATAAAAACTCTCCAGAAAGTGGGCATAGAGGGAACCTACCTTAGCATAATAAAGGCCATATACCACAGACCCACAGCAAACATCATTCTCAAGGGCGAAAAACTGAAAGAATTTCCTCTAAGATCAGGAACAAGACAAGGGTGTCCAGTCTCGCCACTATTATTAAACATAGTTTGGAAGTCCTAGCCATGGCAATCAGAGAAGAAAAAGAAATAAAAGGAATCCAAATTGGAAAAGAAGAAGTAAAACTGTCACTGTTTACAGATGACATGATACTATACATAGAAAATCCTAAAGATGCTGTCAGAAAACTACTAGAGCTCATCAATGATTTTAGTAAAGTTGCAGGATATAAAATTAATGCACAGAAATCTCTTGCATTCCTATACACTAACAATGAAAGATCAGAAAGAGAAATTAAGGAAACAATCCCATTTACCACTGCAACAAAAAGAAAAAAATACCTAGGAATAAACCCACCTAAGGAGGCAAAAGACCCGTACACAGAAAACTATAAGATACTGATGAAAGAAATCAAAGACCACAAAAACAGCTGGAGAGATATACCATGTTCCTGGATTGGAAGAATCAATACTGTTAAAATGACTATACTACCCAAAGCAATCTACAGATTCAATGCAACCCCTATCAAATTACCAATGGCATTTTTCACATAACTAGAACAAAAAATTTTACAATTTGTATGGAAACACAAAAGACCCCGAATAGCCAAAGCAATCTTGAGAAAGAAAAACGGAGCTGGAGGAATCAGGCTCCCTGACTTCAGACTAGACAACAAAGCTACAGTAGTCAAGACAATATGGTATTGGCACAAAAACAGATATATAGATCAATGGAACAGGATAGAAAGCCCAGAGATAAACCCATGCACCTATGGCCACCTAATTTTTGACAAAGGAGGCAAAAATATACAATGGAGAAAAGACAGCCTCTTCAATAAGTGTTGCTGGGAAAACTGGACAGCTACATGTAGAAGAATGAAATTAGAACAGTCCCTAACACCATACACAAAAATAAACTCAAAATGGATTAAAGACCTAAATGTAAGGCTAGACACAATAAAACTCTTAGAGGAAAACATAGGCAGAACACTCTGTGACATAAATTGCAGCAAGATCTTTTTTGACCCACCTTCTAGAGTAATGAAAATAAAAACAAAAATAAACAAATGGGGCCTGATTAAACTTAAAAGCTTTTGCACAGCAAAAGAAACCATCAACAAGACGAAAGACAACCCTCAGAATGGGAGAAAATATTTGCAAACGAAGCAACGGACAAAGGATTAATCTCCAAAATATACAAGCAGCTTATGTAGCTCAACATCAAAAAAACAAACAACCCAATCCAAAAATGGGTGGAAGACCTGAATAGACATTTCTCCAAAGAAGACATACAGATGGCCAACAAACATATGAAAAGATGCTCAACATCACTAATTATTAGAGAAATGCAAATCAACACTACAATGAAGTATCACCTCACTCCCATCAGGATGGCCACCATCAAAAAATCTACAAACAATAAATGCTGGAGAGGGTGTGGAGAAAAGGGAACCCTCTTACCTTGTTGGTGGGAATGTAAATTGATACAGCCACTATAGAAAACAGTTTGGAGGTTCCTTATAAGACTAAAAATAGAGCTACCATATGACCCAGCAATCCCACTACTGGGCATATACCCAGAGAAAGCATAATTCAAAAAAACACATGTACCCCAATGTTCATAGCAGCACTGTTCACAATAGCTAAGACATGGAAGCAACCTAAATGTCCATCAGCAGATGAATGGATAAAGAAGATGTGGTACATATATACAATCGAATATTACTCAGCCATAAAAAGGAACAAAATTGGGTCATTTGTAGAGACGTGGAGGGACCTAGAGAGTGTCATACAGAGTCTGTCATACAGACTGAAGTAAGTCAGAAAGAGAAAAACAAATATCATGTATTAACGCATGTATGTGGAATCTAGAAAAATTGTATAGATGACCTTAATTGCCAAGCAGAAATAGAGACACAGACGTAGAGAAGAAATGTATGGTTGCCAGGGGGGAAAGGGGTAGGGTGGGAGGGATTGGGAGGTTGGGATTGACACATATACACTATTGATACTATATATAGAATAGACAACAGATGTGAACATACTGTATAACACAGGGAACTCTACTTAATGCACTGTAGTGTCCTAAATGGAGGGGATATGTGCATGTGTATGGCTGATTCATTTTGCTGTGCAGTAGAAGCTAGCATGGCATTGTGAAGCAACTATACTCCAATAAAAATTAATAAAAAAAAAATAAAGGTTAGTTCTGATCCAGAAACCTGTCAATTTGAACATCAACTGGATCCTGTTGATAACAAAAAATACAATTATTAAGATTGATAATAACTTCCATTTATTAAGCACTTATTATACTCCACACTTACCATTCTTATCTCACTAAAACTTCACAACAGTGTTGTAAAATAGGTACTATTACTGTGTTTGAGATGAGGACCCTGAAGTTAACAACATGGTCAAAACAGACGGGTGGTAAACAAAACCTCCTTTCAGATGGCTCTTTTTTCTTTTTTCCTCTTGGCATTTCTTTTTTGTTTGTTTTTTAACACCTTTATTGGAGCATAATTGCTTTACAATGGTGTGTTAGTTTCTGCTTTATAACAAAGTGAATCAGCTATACATATACATATATCCCCATATCCCCTACCTCTTGCGTCTCCCTCCCACCCTCCCTATCCCACCCCTCTAGGTGGTCACAAAGCACCGAGCTGATCTCCCTGTGCTATGCGGCTGCTTCCCACTAGCTATCTATTTTACGTTTGGTAGTGTATATATAAGTCCATGCCACTCTCTCACTTCGTCCCAGCTTACCTTTCCCCCTCCCCGTGTCCTGAAGTCCATTCTCTATGTCTGCGTCTTTATTCCTGTCCTGCCCCTAGGTTCTTCATGACCATTTTTTTTTTAGGTCTCATATATATGTGTTAGCATACAGTATTTGTTCTTCTCTTTCTGACTTACTTCACTCTGTATGACGGACTCTAGGTCCATCCATCAGATGGCTCTTTTGATGGATCTTCCTGTGATCTAACAGTCATCTAAATTCAACAGCAACATTCACAAAACAGAATAAGCAATAAAGAAGGCTCTGATGCCTGTGCACGGAGATGAGATTAATAGCCAGAGTCTTCTATCACTTGCTGATGATCCATGACCCTTTATAAACTCTCTAGTCTAATAGAGTTAGTTTAAGAAGCAAACCCTGTCAATTCTCTCCCTTGTCCTGGAATTCACTCACCTCCAGCCTTTAGTTTCTATGCAGCAAGTTAATCTCCAGAGTGTGGAAAAGCCTTTGGAAATCCTTGGTTAGAATGCATTTGCAGATAGGAGTAATTAACACATAATTTAACATTTGATGAGACAGCAAATCCAGAATAGCTACTGTTCAAGTAGGAAGGGAGGTATAATGAGAATCTAGTTGCAGGATAATATTTTAAGACCTTCTCTGACATCTCTGGTCTTTCCCAGCTCCTGACTCCATGATATTTTAGAGCAAGGCTAGATGGGAATTCATGTTGTCCTGTCTTGTACTGCACGGAAGCTCCTCAGCGAGACATCCAAGGAATCGGTCTCAACCAGTGTCAGGCAAGGAAGCTCTGTGGCATTGGTTACTGTCTTGGCCTAGACTAGAAATCATTTCCACTAATTGCACTGGGGAGCAACCCTCTTAGTTACACCCCACCATGCATATATTTAATGGTGTCACTTGACAGAAACAAATAATGGATAGGTGCTTTATTTCTCTGAAACTTCTCAAAAGAAGGAAATTTCGGGGCTTCCCTGGTGGCGCAGTGGTTGAGAATCTGCCTGCCAATGCAGGGGACACGGGTTCGAGCACTGGTCTGGGAGGATCCCACATACCGCGGAGCAACTGGGCCCGTGAGCCACAACTACCGAGCCTGTGCATCTGGAGCCTGTGCTCCGCAACAAGAGAGGCCGCGACAGTGAGAGGCCCGCGCACCGCGATGAAGAGTGGCCCCCACTTGCCACAACTAGAGAAAGCCCTCGCACAAAAACAAAGACCCAACACAGCCATAAATAAAATAAATAAATAAAATTAAAAAGAAAAAAAAGAAAAGAAGGAAATTTCAAAGCTTAGAGAGAAATCACGTGTATTTTATAAGAAATATTACCATGGAAACACCACTTCTGTCATCCACTGGAAGGAAAGCTGTTATCAGGTGTTAGTGGGACGTCCAGTGAACCTAATGGTTTATATGATTCTGGGCCTCTCAAAGACTTCATTTTTTAAAAATGATGCTTGCAGCACTTTTATGCCTATCTCAAGGGAACCAGAGCCTTAAAATTAAAGGGACAAATATAAAGTCAGCATCAGAGCAGTGTGATGGTCAGAGCTCTGGCTTGGGAGTCTGCCATCTGGAGGTCTAGGCAGAACTGTCTCATTTGGCTTCTGATCATATAGAAGTCACTTAATTTTTGCCCTTTCAGGTAATAATAGTTATAAATCATTTCTTGATTGCTTACTATGTGCTAGACATTTTGCTAAATGCTTTATAGTCATTATTTCATTTATTCATCTTGACAGTCCTGAGATGTACATATTATTATCTTCATTTTAAAGAGGAAGAAACTTAGACCTAGAAAAGTTAAATACTTCCCTGGAGCACAATGCTAGTTAGTGGTATTAGCTGGATATAATCCCAGGATGACGTGGCTTTGGAACTCACTTGTATTCTCCAGCCTTAAACTTGCAAGCTAAATGAAAATTTAAGGAATGTCTTGTAGCAGTCAGATCACTTGTTCTCAAATTAAGATACATTTACCAGAAAGATGATCTCAAAAAAGCAAGAACTTGGGAGCTTGTGAAGAAAAATGAAAGTAGGAATAGAAGACAAGGGAAAAGATTAGACCTATTTCTAAAAGAAAAAAAATGTTATATACAGTAGATTTTAAAAATTTAATTGTTACTGAGGGTACCCATGAAAGAGATTCGTTATTAGGTAATAATTATCCTGATTAAAGAATCTGGTATTCAAGAAATATCTGTAGATGAGCTGGAAACAAAGCCAAGAGTAAAGGGGAAAATATCGTTTTGTGAGAATGACCTGCTGGTGGCAGCAATAGATCACAATTTTCCCTCGTCGCATTAGGAATTCCAGGCACATCTTAAAGCACGAGCTTCCTGTTTTTTATAAGATTTCAAATCACAGGCTGCTGTTGTGATAGCTATAAAAATTGGCAAATCATTCTAGCTATCAATATGACTGACAGGATTATTTTCCAGAACATTTTCTATTACCAGAGTTTACATTCACTTCTTTCGTGGTAGGATGTGGCGGTAGAAGAGGGTGGGTAGTAAATTATTAAGTGAAAAGTGTGCAGACATTTAAAAAACTGATGGACTAGACCATTGAAATCAGTAGCACCTTAGTTATTAACCTCCGATTTTGCTGTAAGATGAATAAAAGTTTAATAAACTGACCTCTGCACAGAATGAAAGATTTGTTGTTTTACTGAGAATGTTTTGAGAGAGCTCCAGTAATGGATTTCCAGTTCTCCTTCATAAAAATTATTAAGGAATTCTTTGACTGTCAGATGGCTTTGAAAACTTGGAAACATTAATGTTTATTCCATAAATAGTAGAAGATAAATATGTGTTTTGGGTGTTGTATTTATGCCTGAGGAATTGCTCATAAAGAGAAATTGAAAATGTCTGCAGTTTCTGAGCTTTGATGAAGGCTAGCCTTGGATCTTACTCCCATCAGTGTCCCTGGCGGCCCAGATGTGGAAGGTTCTCATGGTCAGACAGTGATGCTTTGACCTGGACATTGCTTTCTCTCTGAATGGCTTAGCTCCACAGGCCTCGCTACCTCTGAGCCTGGTTCTGATTCTAGAGTACTGCTGAGGAGGAGGAGATAGAAGAGTCAGGCTTTTTATTAGTAAAGTGTCAGCAGACCACAACCAGCCTCCTCTAATGGAAGGGACAAATACTGAGGCTTAGAGGATGCTGAGGACCTTGTAGATAAAAGGAGGCCTGCCCAAAAGTTGGACCTGGGTGGAGCCCTTTAACAGGAGAAATATGATCAACCTGGAAGGACACATTGAGCTTTCAATCATTCCTATACCCTGAGATATAGATGGCACCAAGCAAGTGAGCAATACATGTGAGTTAAATGAAGAAATGAATGAATAAGACAATATAATGTAAGAGAACTTCTTTCATTTCTTCAGTAAGGAGCTCTAGGTCTGTCTCATTCATTTATTCATTCATCTGCCATACATTATCTGTACATATGATATTCTAGGTTTTTTGTTAAACACCTAGATTCAGAGATGCTGACTTTCATTTCTGCTGGTTTTGTCATCTGCAATTTTGAAGTGAGGAGTGAGTCAGGAATCTAAGTTTTATACAAAACTTGGATATTTCTTTTTAGTTGGCTGGTTGTAATAACAACACTTAAATAATCCGTTTTCCCCTGTTGATGTCATATATCACCCATATCCTACAGGTTTATTTCTGGACTTTTTATGTTTCCTATTGATTTGTCTGCTTTTTTTTTTTAACATCTTTATTGGAGTATAATTGCTTTACAATGTTGTGTTAGTTTCTGCTGTATAACAAAGTGAATCTGCTATATGTATACATATATCCCCATATCCCCTCCCTCTTGCATCTCCCTCCCACCCTCACTATCCCACCCCTCTAGGTGGTCACAAAGCACCGAGCTGATCTCCCTGTGCTATGCAGTTGCTTCTCACTAGCTATCTATTTTACATTTGGTAGTGTATATATGTCAATGCCACTCTCTCACTTTGTCCCAGCTTACCCTTCCCCCTCCCCATGATTTGTCTGCTCTTGAACTTAGACACAGTATTTTAATTACTGTGGATTTACAAGGTTTATTAATATTTAGTAAATCAAACGTCCCTTTAGCACGCTTCTTTTTCAATATTTCATTTGTTATTCTATATCAATTTTTCTGGATGAGTCTTAAAATTATTTTGCCAATTGATTTTGGGGAAAAATGATATATTTACAGTATTTGTCCAGGAATATGGGATGTCTCTCTAGGTATTCATGTCTTCTTTCATGCTCCTAGGAAATGTATTGTTTTCTTTATGTGAAAGGAAACACTAAACATTGCTGTCTCCTTTAATTAGTTCACTTCTCTGCTGAGAAGTCACCTCCTTAGAGCGGCTTTCTAACCTCGCTTTTTAAAAAAATTTTTTTAAAACATTTTTGTATATTTTATAGCGACCACACAAATTTTATTTTTTTCTTTTAAATTTTGGCTGTGCCGTGTGGCATGTGGTGTCTTAGTTCCCCTACCAGGGATCGAAACTGTGCCCCCTGCAATGGAAGTGCGGAGTCTTAACCACTGGACCACCAGGGAAATCCCACGCTTTTTTAAAAAAAATTATTTATTTTATTCATTTTTTTTGGCTGTGTCGGGTCTTAGTTGCGGCACGTGGGGTCTTCGTTGAGGCATGTGGGATCTTTTGTTGTGGCGTGGGCTCTTTGCTGTGGTGCTGGGTTTCTCTCTAGTGTGGTGTGTGGGTTTTCTCTCTCTAGCTGTGGTGTGCAGGCTACAGGTCGTGTGGGCTCTGTAGTTTGTAGCACGTGGGCTCTAGTTGAGGCATGCGAGCTCAGTAGCTGTGGCACGCGGGCTTTGTTGCCCTGCAGCATGTGGGATCTTAGTTCCCTGACCAGGGATCGAACCTGCGTCCCCTGGATTGGAAGGCAGATTTTCTACCACTGGACCACCAGGGAAGTCCCTCATGCTTTTTTTTTTTTAATTGAAGTATAGTTGATTTACAATGTTGTGTTAGTTTCTGGTGTACAGCAAAGTGATTCAGGTATATATATATATATATTTATTTATTCTTTTTTGTTTGTTTTTTGTTTTTGTTTTTAAATTATTTTATTTATTTATCTATTTATTTTTGACTGTGTTGGGTCCTCATTGCTGTGTGCGGGCTTTCTCTAGTTGCAGCGAGTGGGGGCTACTCTTCTTTGCGGTGCGTGGGCTTCTCATTGCGGTGGCTTCTTTTGTTGCGGAGCACGGGCTCTAGGCACGTGGGCTTCAGTAGTTGTGGCACGTGGGCTCAGTAGTTGTGGCTCATGGGCTCTAGAGTGCAGGCTCAGTAGTTGTGGCACACGGGCTTAGTTGCTCCACGGCATGTGGGATCTTCCCAGAGCAGGGCTCGAACCCGTGTCCCCTGCATTGGCAGGCGGATTCTTAACCACTGCGCCACCAGGGAAGCCCTATTTATTCTTTTTCAGACTCTTTTCCATTGTAGTTTATTACAAGATATTGAATATAGATCCCTGTGCTGTACATTAGGTCCTTGTTGTTTATCTATTTTATTTTTAGTAGTTTGTATCTGCTAATCCCAAACTCCTAAAATGAAAAATTGTATAATGGAATACATATATATATATATATATATATATATATATATATACACACACACAGTGGGACTGCTGGATCATATGGTAACTCTATTTTTAGTTTTTTAAGGAACCTCCATACTGTCCTCCATAGTGGCTGCACCAATTTACATTCCCACCAACAGTGTAGGAGGGTTCCCATTTCTCCACACCCTCCCCAGCATTTGTTATTTGTAGACTTTTTGATGATGGCCATTCTGACTGATGTGAAGTGATACCTCACTGTAGTTTGATTTGCATTTCTCTAATAATTAACGATGTTGAGCATCTTTTCTTGTGCCTATTGGCCATCTGTATGTCTTCTTTGGAGAAATGTCTGTTTAGATCTTCTGCCCATTTTTTGATTGGGTTGTTTGTTTTTTTTGTTACTGAGTTGTATGAGCTGTTTGTATATCTTGGAAATTAAGCTCTCGTCAGGCACGTCATTTGGAAATATTTTCCCCCATTTTGTAAGTTATCGTTTCATTTTGTTTATAGTTTCTTTTGCTGTGCAAAACTTATAAGTTTGATTAGGTCCCGTTTGTTTATTTTTACTTTTATTTCTATTGCCTTGGGAGACTGACCTAAGAAAACATTGCTATGATTTATGTCAGAAAATGTTTTGCCTATGATCTCTTCTAGGAGTTTTATGGTATGATGTCTCATATTTAAGTCTTTAAGACATTTTGTGTTTATTTTTGTGTAGGGTGTGAGGGAGTGTTCTAACTTTACTGATTTACATGCAGCTATCTAGTTTTCCCAGCACCACTTACTGAGACTGGCTTTTCTCCGTTGTATATTCTTGCCTCCTTTGTTGAAGAGTAATTGACCATAGGTGTGTATAACCTCACTTCTTAAATAGTACCCCACCCCCATAACTTTTTATTTTGCTTTATTTTTCTTTATAACACTTACTCTCTGACATAAATATTTATTTTATATTTACGTGGTCTGTTTCCTGCTATGGATTGTAAGTTATGTGTTGGGGGGAGACTTGGCTGTCTGGTTCATGCTGCTCCCTCACCGGCAGCAGCACCCAGCACGTTCTATATGAATATTTGTTAGATGAATTGTACCCACTGCCTATCTCTTTCAAATCTTAGCATTTTGCCATATTTGTTGCAGATTTTTGTAGAAGAAAGAAAACAGTACAGATACTGTTGAAGCCTGCTCTCTGTCTCTAACCCTATTCCCGTTTTTCCTCTCTTTGAGTCAAAATTTGAAGTTTAACATTTTTATAAACGTTCATATGCTCCTACTTTATATTTATGTAACATAAACACTATATTTTCTAAGAGAACTAGTTTCTCTTATTTTAAAATTTCATGGAAAATATGTATATATAAGAATAGGTAAATGTATGTATGTGTATATACATATATGTGAGTGTGTGTATATATATGTTTGCAAATTGTCTTTTTTCACTCAAAAATATGTTTTAGGGATTTACCCATGCTGACAGATGTAGCTCTTGTTCTTTCATCTTAACTTTGGGTTAACAAATCTATTCTCTTGTTGAAGAACATTTAAGTTGTTTCTAATTCTTCTGCAATTACATACATTTCTGCACTGAAAATACTAGTACATACTAGAAGTGGATTGGCTGCACATCTTCATCTTTATTAGATGTTTCCAGATTGCTCTGGAGAGTAGGTGTACTCCAGCAGGGTACTAGAACTCTTGTTTCTCCACATCCTTGTCAACACTTGGCACTGGCAGTCTTCGTCGTTCAGGCTGCTGTAACAAACTACCATAGACTGTGTGGCTTATAAACAACAGACATTTATTTCTCACAGTTCTGGAGGCTAGAAGTCTGAGATCAGGGTGCCAGCATAGTCGATTTGGGTGAGGGGCCTCTTTGGGATTGTGGACTACTGACTTCTCATTGTACTCTCATGTAGTTTAGAGCAGAGAACTCTCTGTGGTCTCTGATAAGGGCACTAATCCAATTTGTAGGGGCTTCATTCATGACCTAATCACTCCCAAAGGCTCCACCTCCTAATATGGGGGTTAGAATTTCAACATATAAATTTTGGAGGATACAAACATTCAGACCATAGCACAGACTTTGAAGTTTCTAGTCTAATGAATGTTAACTGAAATCTTGTTTCATTTCTGAATTTCCTTATTACCAATAAGGATAGATATATTTTCATATGTTTAATAGGACATTTGGATTTCCTCTTCTGTACATTGCCTGTTCATTATATTGTCTATTTCCTTATTGTTTTTCTTTCTCTTACTGATATGTAAGATTGAAAATACTCAGGTTGATTTAATTGTTTAATATTAACATTGACTTAATATTTAATATTAGTTTAATATTTAATATTTTGGTTTGTTACTAATCTTTTGTCAGTTGAATGAGTTACAAGTAGATCTTCTAGCAATCTTTGTTTCTCTATGTATAGAATTCTTAAGTTTTAAAGTAGCCAAATTTATCTATATTTTCTTTTATAGTATGTGGGTTTCGTTTGCTTATTTGTTAATTTATTGAAGAAATTCTTTCTTGTCCTGAAGTCATAAGAGATTCTATAATTTCTCCTAAAGTTTCAGGTTTCATGTTTTCTATTTAGGTCTTTAATTCACCTGGAATTTATTTTTGCAAGTGATGTGAGATAGGAGTCTATGTTTTTTTTTTCTGATTGCATAATTAATTGTCCTAATAATATTTGTTGAACAAATTTCTCCCTTCGATACTAGAATGTAATGTCACCTCAGTCATAGTTCAAGTTTCCACAGTTGCATGGATAAGTTCTGCATTTTGTGTTCTTTTATGTTGGTTCCTTAGCCTAACCCTGAGGAAATATTACATTCTTTTAAATAACATAACCGTGTAATAAACCTTGACATATGAATGGAAAGTTCACCCATTTGGCTTAAAATTTGTACTTGACTTGTTTTTGATCTTTTGCTCTTTTCCATTAATTTTAGTTTCAGCTTTTAAAGCTACATAGAGCCATTGATATTGTTTTCTAGTTACTCATTCTCTATTTAGTCCATTTTAATAGTAATACAAATGTATTTTAAAAAATTGAAAAGAAGATCTTATCACTCCAGAAAACCACTATAATTTTTTAATAACAAGCCTGGTTATGTCTTCTCAACTAGGGCAGTTTCTTCTCCCTGTCCCCCTCCCTCTGTACTCTTGTCCCTGACCCTCTTCCTTTTCTTCTTTTTGCACCAGTCAATCTTTGAACACCTTCTAACAACTCAGCCCCTTTCTAAATTATATTTAGAAACCCCAGTTTGCAGCTACTTAAACACAGTCTTTCTAAAAAATGGCCAATGTCCATCTTCATCCCCAAATCTTAGTTGTAATGTTTTGTTTCTTTGAGCTGACATCTTTAGGCTTAGTTTTGTGCTCAAGTCTTTCCAAATCTTTTTTAAAAATAAATTTATTTATTTTTGGCTGCATCAGGTGTTCGCTGCTGTGCATGGGCTTTCTTTAGTCACGGTGAGTGGGGGCTACTCCTCGCTGCGGTGCATGGGCCTCTCATTGTGGTGGCTTCTCTTATTGCAGAGCATGGGCTCCAGGCGCATGGGCTTCAGTAGTTGTGGCACATGGGCTCAGTAGTTGTGGCTTGCAGGCTCTAGAGCGCAGGCTCAGCAGTTGTGGCGCACAGGCTTAGTTGCTCCGTGGCATGTGGGATCCTCCCGGACCAAGGATGGAACCCCTATCCCCTGCAATGGCAGGAGGATTCTTAACCACTGCGCCACCAGGAAAGTCCTTTTCCAAATCTTAAGTAAAACAATGTCACTGGTTCTGAGATTTCTTACTTCTTGGAGGAATGTTTATTTGTTTTCTCTAGGGAGTAAGGTAAGTTTCTTATCTGAGGTGCTATAATTCTATTGTTTCTTTGGCTGTTAGTAGGCCTGCTGGTTGGACACACCCATAAAATGCCATAAAACAGCTTAAGATTTCTACTTTGCTAAAAGTGCCAGTGGGGTCATTTTGTGTTCTAGGTTTTCTGTACAGTTCAGTGTTAGTATTTTCTACCTCCAGTAAATAAAAAATGTAGTTTTAACTGATGTTTGGAGTACACTTTAAAATGTAGATAAAATCCATGGAAACCTGGAAACATAAACAAATCCTGGCAAGATGTTTTTAGACGATACCAAATTTGAATTTTGTGTGGGGGGGTGTGTTGTGGGGAGGGGGGTGCTCTCTGTAGGAGATAAGCTCTTCTCCTGGGATTCAGAGCTTCACTTGCTTCTGCTGAGAATTCTAAGTGCTCTGATAATTAGATTGGCTCAGGTTCATTCCGTCTCAGAGAGGATTTCGGTGTCTCCCTTGGAACGAATCCCCTAACAGCCAGAACAGAATCCAATTTTCTCCTTCTTGCAGCACTGCCGCAATGTATTCCTTCACCACTGACTCAGAAATTTCAGTGTGCTGTGCCATCAACCACAGTTTGAGAAACACTGTCATGCCCCATGGTCATGAGCAGAAATCTTGGTCAACAGAGATCTTTTTATTTGAGCCCCGAGCTAGCAGAGCTGGTTAACTAATACCTATGTAAAGAACTCTGATGGTTCCTGCACTGGGGAAACCGCTCCTATGAGTAAAAAGAATGGGATTTAAATTTAATGTTGATAAATAGGCTGCTTGCTTCTTCTTCCATCCCAGACCCTGTGAAAGACATGCCGTTAGACGATAGTGCCTGATAGTCCTCTCTGTTGCTTTCACCCACCCTTCCTTGTTACATGTATGCATTCACATGTCTTCATTCATTAATTCATTAATTCATTAATTCATTAATGACTTGATTACCTTGGTTACTGTCTTTTTCCTCAACATTACTCTGGCACCAGACTATTATTCAGTATCTGTTTATACAATCTTTTTCTTTTTAAAATTATGAAATACTTTAAACATACAAAAAGGTATATAGTACAATATCGTAATAACTACCTCTGTATATATCACAGAACTTTACATTATTATAACATCTTGCTGTGTTTACTTTAGATGTGTTTTAATTAAGAAATAAAATCTAAATTAAAAAAAATAAAAATAAATGAAATAAAAAAAGAAATAAAATCTAACAAATACAATGAACCCTACTCTGACCTCATTCCTCTTCCCAGAAATAATTAATATTCTGAATTTGTCCATAAGGTTTTTTTAGTATTGTTTTGTGGGCTGTAAAACTTTATGTAAATGTTATAGTCCTGTGAGTATTCTTTCAACCTACTCTTTCTACTCTACATATCTTTTACAAATTATCCATGCTGATACAAGTAGCTCTGGTTTTTTATTTTAATTGCTGAGTAGTATTCATAGAATGAATATACCACAATTCACTTTTTCTCCTATTGATGAACATTTAGGTTGTTTTCAATGTTTTTCCACTATAAACAATGCTCCCAAATTTATTCTTGTGCATGTCTCTTTGTACATGTGAGCAAGACTTTGTCTAGAAGTGGAATTGTTCAGCCATAAGCTATTCCATCCTTATGGGAAAATTACTCTCCAGGTGGTTTTTGCCAATCTCTGAGGGAGTGAAATTGTATGTTAGTGAAATTGTGTTTAACTGCAAGTGGAACTGAGTATATTGTCATATTTTAATTGACTATTTGGACTTTTTTCTCTGAGAATTGTCCACTTTAAACATTGGACTTTCTGCTTTTCTTATTTTTTTGGTATGAACTCTTTACATACTCTGGACACTAATCTTTTCACCTGCATGGCAAGTATCTTCTTTGAAGTAGTTTGTATTGTCATTTTGTTACTAGTATGCTTTGATGTACAGTTTTTTTTAAATTTTGTATCATTTTGATGAATAAATATTTTAAAATTTAATTTTATTTTTTTAACTTTATTGGAGTATAGTTGATTTACAATGTTGTGTGAGTTTCAGGTGTACAGCAAAGTGATTCAGTTGTACAGAGGTTTTTAAATTCAGTCGTTCCTTATGGTTTACTTATGTTTTGGTTAAAAAATCCTTCCTTACCCTAAAGTCATAAGCACATTTTTCTATATTTTAGTTTAAAAGTTTTAATGTTTTCCTTTTCACATTTAAGTGTTTAATCTACCTGAAATTTATTTTTGTATATGCTGTTTAATTGGAATCTAATTTTACTTTTCTTTCCCTTATGGATCACTATTTATTCCAACACTATTTACTGACTAGTTGATACTTTCCCCATGATTTTTAGTGCTGTCTTTGAAAATATCAGGTTTTTATATTTATGGTTCTGTTTCTGGGCTCTCTGTGATCTCTCATGGATATACTTGGCTGTCCCTGTACCAGTCCTAAGCTGTATTACTCACTATAGCTTAATAGCCAAATGTGTTCTTCTTCAAAATGCTTTGGCTATTTCTGGCCCTTTGTTTTTCCTATAAATTTCAGAATTAGCTTGTCAAGATGCACAAAGAACAGTCTTGGTATTTTGATTGGATTTGCACTGACTTATCTGGATTCATTTTGGGAGACTTGCTCTCTTGATGATATGGGGGCTTCCCATCTATGAATATCACATCTTTTTACATTTATTTAACCCTTCGATTGTCTTTTGTGTCCTTCAATATTGTTTTATGACCTTTTCCACAAAAATAGTGCACATAAATTGTAGATTTAGTCCTTGGCATAGGTGGTATTTATTTTTTGTGAAAAACATGCTATTAAAAATTACTATGGCTACTTGTTTGTTGCTGGTGCATAGGAAAGTAATTGATTTGTGCCTGTTGATCTTGTATCCTAATAACTTGCTGAACTCTAATAGTTTGTAAGTTATTTTGGCTTGTCTGTTGGCATATGATCTGTGAGTAATGACAGTTTTGTTATTCATTTGTAACCCTTATATTATTTTTTTTTCTTGTTTTACAAGCTCTTCCAGTACACTGTAGGATAGAATCAGTGATAATGGGCATCCTTTACTTTTTTCTACTTTAAAAGGAATAGATCTATCATTTACCATCAAATAAGATGTTTGAATTTGGTTGATTCCTATTCTCAGATTAAAGATATTCCTTTCTATTCTTATTTTTCTATGATTTTAAAAAATTATGAATGGATTTTCAGTTATATCAATGCATTTTCTGCAACTCTTGAAAGACTCATAACTTTTTTTGCTTTGTTAATGAGGTAAAGTACACTAATAAATTTTTTAATATTAAACCATATTTGTATTCCTAGAATAAACACAGTTCAGTAAAGAGGAATTTTTAACATACTCAGAATTTAAGAAGCATTTTATTTAGGACTTTTGCATTTATATTCATAAATGTTATTAGCCCATAATTTCCCTTTTTCATAATCTCTTTAGTTTGTTTTAATATAATGGTCATATTAGTTTTGTTAAATGAACTGCAGAATTTGTCTTTTCTATTCTCTGGAACATAAGAATGAGATTGTCTGTTCTTTGAGTATTTGCTAGAACTTGCCTGTGAAACTCTTTGGGTTTGGCTTTTGTGATGTGTGTGTGTGTGCCTGTGTGTGTATGTGTTAAAGAGGCGTAGATTTTTAAAACACTGAAACACTTTCTTTAATGGTTGTTAGTTTATTTAGATTAAAAAAAATTTCTCCTTAAGTCAATTTTGGTAAGTAAAATTTTTCTAAAAGTGACATTTTCAAATATATTGGCATAAAGTTGTATATTTCTTATGATTTTTGATATCTACTTTCTTTATACTTCTGCCCCCTTTTTCATTCGTAGTGTATTTATTTTTTACTTTACTTCTTTTTCTTGATAAATCTTGCCAGATTCTGTTTACTTTATCACTTATTTTGTCAGGTATATTATTGAGGTCATTGTTTTAACTATTGCTGAGCTAATTATTAAGGTATAGTCCACATACAGTAAACTGCACATATATAAAATGTACAATTTGATGAGTTTTGACATATGTATATAACCAAGAAATCATTACCACAATCAAAATGATGAATCTATCACCGCCAAAAGTTTTCTCATGTCCCTTGGTAATCCCTCCTTCCCTACCCTCTTCCCCGTTCCAACGCCCCATCTTCAGGCAGCCAATGATCCACCTTCTATCACTGAAAACTGGTTTGCATTTTCTAGAATTTTATTTAAACGAAAGGATGAAAATATTTACTCTTTTTGTCTGGATTCTTTCACTCAGCATAGTTATTTTAAGACTCATCTATGTTGTTGCATATGTCGGTAGTTCATTCCTTTTTATTTTTTATTCTTATTTTTTTAAACATCTTTATTAGAGTATAATTGCTTTACAATGGTGTGTTAGCTTCTTCTTTATAACAAAGTGAATCAGCTATACATATACATATATCCCCATATCTCCTCCCTCTTGCGTCTCCTTCCCATCCTCCCTATCTCACCCTTCTAGGTGGTCACAAAGCACCAAGCTGATCTCCCTGTGCTATGCAGCTGCTTCCCACTAGCTATCTATTTTACATTTGGTAGTGTATATATGTCCATGCCACACTCTCACTTTGTCCCAGCTTACTCTACCCCCTCCCCGTGTCCTCAAGTCCATTCTCTACGTCTGCGTCTTTATTCCTGTCTTGCCCCTAGGTTCTTCAGAACCTTGTTTTTTTTTTTTTTAGATTCCATATATATGTGTTAGCATACAGTATTTGTTTTTCTTTCTGACTTCACTCTGTATGACAGACTCTAGGTCCATCCACCTCACTACAAATAACTCAATTTCATTTCTTTTTATGGCTGAGTAATATTCCATTGTATATATGTGCCACATCTTCTTTATCCATTCACCTGTCGATGGACACTTAGGTTGCTTCCATGTCCTGGCTATTGTAAATAGAGCTGCAATGAACATTGTGGTACATGACTCTTTTTGAATTATGATTTTCTCAGGGTATATGCCCAGTAGTGGGATTGCTGGGTCGTATGGTAGTTCTATTTTTAGTTTTTTAAGGAACCTCCATACTATTCTCCATAGTGGCTGTATCAATTTACATTCCCACCAACAGTGCAAGAGGGTTCCCTTTTCTCCACACCCTCTCCAGCATTTATTGTTTGTAGATTTTTTGATGATGGCCATTCTGACTGGTGTGAGATGATATCTCATTGTAGTTTTGATTTGTAGTTCTCTAATGATTAGTGATGTTGACCATCCTTTCATGTGTTTGTTGGCAATCGGTATATCTTCTATGGAGAAATGTCTTTTTAGGTCTTCTGCCCATTTTTGGATTAGGTTGTTTGTTTTTTTGATATTGAGGTGCATGAGCTGCTTGTAAATTTTGGAGATTAATCCTTTGTCAGTTGCTTCATTTGCATATATACTCTCCCATTCTGAGGGTTGCCTTTTCGTCTTGTTTATGTTTTCCTTTGCTGTGAAAAAGCTTTTAAGTTTCATTAGGTCCCATTTATTTATTTTTGTTTTTATTTCCATTTCTTTAGGAGATGGGTCAAAAAGGACCTTGCTGTGATTTATGTCATAGTGTTCTGCCTTTGTTTTCCTCTAAGAGTTTTATAGTGTCTGGCCTTACATTTTGGGTCTTTAAAACTAAGTAGTACTCCACTGTGTATATATATCCACAATTTGTTTATCCATTCACCTATTGATAGACATTTGGATTGTTTCCAGTTTTTGGCTCTTACAAATAAAACTGCTATGAACGTTCATGTAAAAGTCTTTGTGTGTACATATACTTTTATTCCTCTTTGGCAAATATCTAGGAGTGGAATAGTTAGATCCTATACTAGGTATGTGTTTAAAAATATTTTGCCTTGTTGTTCTTAAGAGGACAGTCAATTGAATTACTTAAGTTACTATTACAAGAAGTAGAAGTTCCCTATATTTTTTTCTTGGACTTTTGTGGTTTCTTTTCTTTTCTTTTGTTTTTTCTATTTAAGTGTATGGTTCTACTGGAATTTATTTTGGTGTAAGGAGTGAGGTATCTATTAAATTTTCTCAGATGGTCAGTTAATTATCCCAACACATACATTTGACAGAAATGTAAATAAATTGATATTGGAAATATACTCTTAAGTCTCATCACAATACTGGCTGAAGATTTGGAAATCTTGTTAACCAAAATAAACAGAAACAGAGACTTGTGGGATGCTTGGAAAGTCAACAGGCAAGTGAACCATGCCCAATGAAACATTAATTATGGTTACTCTGAGGATATTTTTTGCCATACTTAATAGAAGAACAGAAAACAAAAGACATTTTAACCTCAAATATTTACCTCACACAATAACTTCATATAGTCTGTAATTTTTCCTCAGTAACAATTATGTAATTTAAGAGAAAAAGTTTGTTATTTTGAATTTTAATCATTTTAGTTAAATGTGAAATGAAGATAAAAAATGAAATAGTCAAGTAGACCAGTGTGAAAAGATATAAAACACAGAGTTTCTGCAATTTTCTCATATGATTCATAGTCTAGAAACGAACATCTCTCCTTATTTTGATTTCCTGATGATTTGTTAGGATAAATCATCCATGAAGGGGCAAAATTGACATTTCTCCACTGGAAAAAGAAGCTACTACTGCTAGTTCTTTTAGATGTCTATTGATTCCCAAAATATATGTGGTGTGACTTTTTGATTACCGTGTTAATGAAGATAATTCTCAAATATTTTTATTTTAGATTGCAAACTTATTATAATTACTATAGAGGAAGGATAATAACTCTTGCTCAAGAACTGTGGATCACACCTGGGATTTGAAATATTGAACATTTTGATAGAAAATGAGTTTAATATAATGCATGATTTGTGCAAAGTATGAATGTGCTTTTAAGAAGATTATGTGAACTCATTGTTTCAGAAACTACAAACCGTTACAAACCTTTTTCTGTATGACTTCTCTAAGCTTTGAGCTATTGTAATCCAAAAGAATTTTGATTTGTTTATTCAGCTAATATTTATTTACTCATTTATTCGACAGATGTTTATTTGTACTATGAATGAGGCCTAGGCACCATCCTAGATGTTGGGGATACAGTGTGGAAGAAAGATGGACAAGGTCCCTGATCTCATGGAGTTTATGTTCTAGTGGAACAAGCAGCCAGTAGACATAGGAATACACAAATAAGATAGCTGTTGGTAATAGTAGATACTGTGAAGAAAATTAACTGTGACATGAGGGAGCCATGCAAGAGTGTGGCTCCTGAATATGTACTGAGCACCTGTGCCAGGCCCTCTGGACTATCTGAATCCAAAATGGTGCCTGAGATCTGGGCTTTGGAGAAGAATAGACCAGATTAAGCCCCATCTCTGCCCAGACGTACACATCATGAGCTAATGCTGGTTCAACCTCAGAGCCCCTCCCTATTACAGCCCCTGTGAGTGAAGGGAGTTACAGAGTGTTCTAGATGGTGAGGGGAAGCCAGGTAGCAACCAGGGAGCATTTTCTATGTGAGCTTCTCAGGGAAATTTCCCAAAGCCATCTCAGAAGAAAGAGACTTGCATACCTGGGACTCAAGTAATTAGTTGTGGTTTCTATTTTCATTTTGCATATTCACTCTCATACCTAATTTTGTATTTGTATATTTGAATTCTTTTTCTTTAAGAGAGCCTCCCTATTCCAGCTTGTATAAGCCTCAAGCCCTGAAGAACTTGGATTTGTTTCTGTTTTGGCCTTTGTCTATCTGTATGACTCTGGGTAAGCTATTTAAATTTACAGTTTCCTCATTTCTAAAACGGGAATAGTACCTCAATCATCAGTTTGTGTGAGGATTAAATGAAATTAAATAGTATTTCAAATGTTATGCACAGCACCTGGCACATAGTAAGTACTTAATAAGTTGTAGCTATTATTATTATTATTAATAGTATTGTAATTATAAACCCTCAAAGGATTTATAATTCTGGTGAAGAAACAAAATCAACAGACATAGAGCCATAGGATACTTTTATACAGAACACCATAGAAGTTGAGGATGTAGGCTCTGGAGTCAGATAAACCCAACAAAATCCTAGTTCTATAACTTATTTGCTATGTAACCTTAAGCCAGTTAACTTTTCTGAGCCTCAGAATCTTCATTTGTAAAGTGGGGATAATACTGGCTACCTAAAAGATTTGTTTTAGTAATACAGTGCTCAGTACATGGAAAATCTTCAATAACACTTAGATATTTAAACTAGAAAAATTCTCAAACATAAGCACAAGGAGACCTACATAAGAATGCCCATTACTTCTTTGTCTGTGATAGAGAAAAACTGAAAACAACCCAATTTTCAAAACAAATTGTGTTGCTTATAAAATGGAATGTACAGCATTAAAATGAATGAACTAGATCTATGGATTTAATATTAATAAACCTAAAAGCATAATGTTGACTAAGAAAAAGCAAATTTCACAATGTTATGTACACTGATAACACTCATGTTAAAAAAAGCCACATAAAATAATATCGTTTATGAACACATATGTTCTGATTATCTATTGCTTTATAACAAACCACCCTAAAACTTAGTAGCTTAAATCAATAAACATATTATTTGGCTACAGTTCTGCAATCTGGGCTCAGCTCAGCTGGGCAGTTCTGCTGGTCAGTCATTTGGTGGCTGGCAGGTCTGCTGGAGCTGAGTCAGCAGGGGCTCAGGACAGCTGGGCTTTCTCTCTCCATGTCATTTTGGGACTTCACCATCTCCATGTAGCTACTACACATGGTATGTACATGTGGTCTCTCAGATAGGCCGGGTTTCTTACATGGTGGGTCAGGACTCCCAAGAGTGCAAAGGAGGAAGCAGCCGGACGTTCTTAAAGCTTAGACATGGAAATGACCCAGCATCATTTCTACTACTTACAGGCCAGATCAGACTCAAGGGAGGGGTCTACTGAATGGTGTGAATTCTGGAAGGTGTTTTTCATTAGAGGCAACTAATGTAACAGAGATCCATTGTGTGTGTGTGTGTGCGTAAAATAAAATAAACAACACAATCAGGATACACACAAGTTCATGATATTAGTTGCCAATGGCTAGGGAGGGAGAGTAATGGGACTAGGGAAAAAGAATTTCCGATATACCTGTAACATTATTTTCTCTAAAAACTCGATCTGAAATAGATATGACAAGTATTATAACATTGTCCTTTATACTTTTCTTTTTTTTTTTAATTAAAAAACTCAATAAACAGTAGCTATCATATCATTAATATGTAGGAAGGTTTAGATTAATAACCTAATAATCTGGCATGTGTTGTTTCTAGGAACATTGTTTCCTTCCTACCAAGGATCTTCCTGGCACGGGGGCACATCTCCTCTGATTAACACAGAAACAGGCAGCCTCCAGGTCAAAGTTCTAAATATGCTGATTGAATGTAGCTCCATAAATACTTAGTGTGACATTGAATATTGAGTTTGGTGGTGTGGTGAAAGAAAATATGCTCATAATTATTAAACTCATGCAAGATTTCCTTGCATCATTGGAGAAGAGCAGAAAGTGGCATAAATTGACTGAGGCTGTTACAAATATGTGGAGAAGGGGGAGATCAGTATGGGTTGCAAATATCAGCAAAAGCTCTAGGAGAATGTGTGACGTGAATTAGACCTTGATAGGGTAGGTTTGGACAGCTGGATCAGATGGCTCCAGATTCAAGGTGTCAGAGGGGAAGGGAAATAGTCTGGAAGCATGAAATACAAGTATAAGAGGTTGGGTGGGGGAAGAGAACCCCACGTATAAGAGGTTGGGTGGGGAAAACATGGAGGTTCTTAAAAAGAGCCTTAATGAAGTGTTGAAGAGTCATAAAAGCATTTTAACAATAACCAAAATTTGAAATTTCATTTAAATGAAAAATCTGATTTGTATTGAAAAATTATTTCAAATTTTGCCTCTGTTACTAGTTCAGTTTGTATTCCAGCTGGCTAAACTTTTGGCCCTAAGACCACAAAGAAGAGAAAGCAACTCCTCCACGTTGGCACCAAACCCTTGGGTCACAAGTCTGAGAGGAGACTTAGTCAGTGATGACTTGTCCAAACAATTAGGACCAGGGTTGACTCATTAGTGGCCTTTTATTAATAATGGTTATTCAGCTAACAGAAAGGGAATCCTTCCCAGATGATGAGCATGTCCAGAAACCAGCTTTAATGGGCCTTGGGCAGCCTTGAACGTGGGGATAAGAGCTGCCCATGGGAGTGGGCATATCTGCCACACTCTAGGCAGTTGTAGACAATCGACACTGCACCTCAATTTGTGCCTGGATGGCTAGACAGTGGAATGAGAAGCTTCAATAATGAAGTGAAGGAGATTTTAAAAATATATAATATTTAAGAAAAAGCATTCCTCTAAGAAGATCTCACGTAACTGCTCTGTTTAGGCAATTTGAATTAATGACCTATGGCCCAACACAAGCCTGGGGCATTCTTGGGGTCCCCAGTCATGACTTAACACCTCTTTAAGGAAGAGACAAACCATCTGCAGCAACATGGATGGACCTAGAGAATATTATGCTTAGTGAAATAAGTCAGACAGAGAAAGACAAATAGTGTATGATATCACTTAAATGTAGAATCTAAAAAATAGTACAAATAAATGTATATGCAAAACAGAAACAGACTCACAGATATAGAAAATAAACTAGTGGTTACCAGAGGTGAGAGGAAAGGAGCAGGGACAAAATAGGGGTGTGGGATTAAGAGATACAAGCTACTATGTATAAAACAGATAAGCAATAAGGATATATTGTACAGCACAGGGAATTACAGCCATTATCTTGTAATAACTTTTAATGGAGTATAATCTGTAAAAATACTGAATCAGTGTGCTGTACACCTGAAACTAATGTAATATTTTAACTCAACTATACTTTAATAAAAACAAAAAACAATGGAGAAGCAAAGGGTAGCAGAACATGATTACAAACAACCTCAGGAGCTAAGAGCCAAGGACCATGTGCAGGTCAGAGTCAAGGATGAGGAGAGCAGGTAAAGAGAGCAGCAAAACAGACACCTGGCCAGGGCCACACTGAGCGTTGTGTTCCTGGGGAGAAAGCTGGTCTCTGTTGACTCAGGTTGGACCTAGTGTTTGAGTATTGTTCTATACTGGCTGACAAAACTCAAGTTTTCACAAGTATTCTTCTACTTTGGCCAGCACTTGGGGTGTTAGTCATAGAAATGTTAGCAGGATACATGAGATGATGAAGTTATTCTCTTCAGATTTAAACAATTTTAATCCCCTGGTTCCCTTCCTACACCTCCCCTCCCCTCATAAGTGTAATAAAGGTATCGGACCTTCTAAGGCTGTATATGTAGCTTTTATGTGAGGAACTCTAATTACAGATCCATAGTAATGAAGTTGAAATGTCATGATAAGCTTTGGATATAAGAATAATGGGAAATTGTGACATTAAATACGCAATTTAGGTCAATGATCTCCAAACACTTTTGATTATGTAAATTGTAATTGCATCACAATTTTTGGGTATGCACCCCCTGTATATAGAATTTATTTATTTATACACTATATACATTTACTATTGTACTAATTGAATTGAAGTTCCAATATTTTTTTCCCACACCCTCATGGATCAACTTGTGTACTTTTTGAGATGCATGAATCACTCCTACCTCTCCTAATCACATTAACTTCACATAATGGTTTAAATAGTGACTTCAATAGTTTAAAGAAAGAGGTTAAAAAAAATTTCTCTTAATCTAATCACAGGAAAGGAAATGATCTATAATTTTCAGAATTTAATCTTTGTTGTCAGTATTGTACTTTCTGAGCCTACCCTTTACTTCATCAAAGCAGTAAATAAGATCTCAGGAAACAGTATGAGATGGAGTTGGGGGCTGCTGGGAGGTGGTGCAGGGCTAGAAGTCAGAGACAGAGGAGAAATTCTTTTACAATTTAATTTTTTATTTTATTGTGTATCTATGTAATCCAGGTATGAGGGACACCAAATTATAGGAGAAATTGTCTCACTCCTTAAGTTGCTTATAAAAGCCTTAGTAACTTAGAGAGATTTATCTGTTTGGAAGAAAGAGCCAGACAGTCCCAACTATGCAAGCATCGGCTTAATCCACACAAGAGGAGACAATGGGTAGAAACAAAAAAGCTGTTCCCTCTGATCAATGAATATTAGTTGAATGCCCATTCTGGGCCAGGCTCTTTTATATAGGTTATCTCATTTAATGTTCTCAAGAATTCTGTAAGATAGGCATTGTTATCATTCTTTTACAGAGGAGAAAATGGAAGCTCTGATAGATGGGTAGTTTGTACAAGGGCAACATCTGGTAAATGGTATAGCTAGGATTCTAACCTGATATAGTTACCATTTATTGAGTGTTTCAGGCAGTGATAAGCATTTTATTTATATTTTCTCATTCAATTTCCATTAAATTAAACAACCCTATCAATTACTGTTATTTTGCCCAGTTTACAGATGAGGAATTTGGGACTTGAAGAGTTGCTCATGGCGTAAAAGTACCAAGTGGCAGGAGAGTTACTTGACACCTTTCTTTGACTGTGCTTCTCGTGGCACTGAGACAAGGTGTCAGGGCAAGGGAGACGCAGACCAGGATGCTGAGGAGAAGCCTGTGGCATGAAGTGAAAGATTCCAGTGGTCAAAATTGCTTGCTTACAGGCTAATGTATAGGCATAACAATATAGGATATATGTAAATAGCTGGGTATGCTTTAGCTAAATGTTCAGTAAATTTGCTTTTAGTCTTATCCACAGATCATGAGTATTACATCTTCCCTGTAATAAACTCCTAGGTATAAAAGCCCAATTTGAGAACAATGGCAAGAGACTTGATTGTGTCTGGCATAAATCCTACTGACTATCTCAGCCCTGGTGCTCTCATCACAGGTGCCCTGGCTGACAGACCCCCAGACTGGATCTTCTCTTTCTCTTTAGAAGGATGATATTAATAGAATTTTTTCCTAGCCTGTTCTTGAAACTTGCCATCATCGTTCATCCTCATTATCCTCCCTACGGTCTTCTGAGTCATCTCACCTAAAGGTCTTAGAGCTCTGCTTTATTTCAGGAGCTGTGGGCAACCACTTAGCTAAATAATGGTTTTATTCTTCCCCAATCTCATAAACATGGATTTGTGACTCAGTTACATTCTCCAGAGAGCCAAAGTTATACTCATATGTGTCCAGACAAGGAGTTAGACACACAAACAGTGCGGGTTGCTAAGCAATATAATACACACTTTATTAGTTGCAGCAATGGCGTTGTTTGCTCTCAGTGTCATGATTTGTGAGGGATTCCAGCTAAAGTCCTGAGGACATAGGTACAGTGAGGTACGGAGGGGTCATATGTGGTATTACTTGGTTGAATCCCATATTCTCCTTTCTCCTTCCCAAATCCCTTTGGATCGATTTCACACTTTGTAATTAGAAATAGAGTAAGACATGTCAGAGTGGGAGAGGGGGATGATGAACTGTTTAGTGCTGAGTATGTCAGTTAACTGAGATATCAGCATATCTGGGCTTTACCTCGGGGGGTGTGTGTGTGTGTACGTGTGCATGTGCATGTGTACACATGTGAAACACTTCAACTCTACAAACACCGACAGCTAACTTCTACTGGTTCTTTAGGTTTCAGCTTAAATATCACTTTTTCCCAAAAGCCACCCAAGGCTGGATTAGGTGTGTCCTGGTATGTTGTTGTTTCTGGTTATTAACATCCAAAACCCCTACTGAATTTGGGGAAGAATTCCCTTATGTGTAGTATTTGTGGGAACTCTTATTCCTCTTCCCACTGAGGAATATGAATGGGGGGAGATTTCTCTCCTGTTCGCTGGCAATCTGATCAGATTCTACTTTCTGAAAATTTGGACCATGAATGAATGACAGATATAAAGACAAAAGAGATGGCTAGAATTCATTTCTTGTTTCCAGTGGCAGGGGCAGCTGTCTCCTAGGAGGATAGTTCCTCCCCCTTGACATTTGAAACCTTCTGGGGTCCTTCCCATTTTCTGAGCTTGCTGCTCCAGCCCTTCTAGATTCTATAAGTCTCCTGCAAAAGCCCCCCCAACCCCCCATAGCCTTCCAGGAAACCTTTTTGCTTAAACCAGCCAGAATTAGTTCCCAAGCTTGACCCAGGAACCCTGAATGAACTACTCTCCCTTGAGCTCACAGAACATCTGTATTAGTTTCTTATGGCTATCCTAACAAATTATCACAAATTTTGTGGAATAGAACAACAGAAATTTATTCCCTCACAGTTCTAGAAGCCCAAAGTCCAAAACCAGTATCGTTGGGCCAAAATCAAAGTGTTGGCAGGGCCATGCTCCCTCCAGAGGCTGTAAGGGAGAAGAATCTTGCTGTTTCTTGCTTCTTCCAGCGTCCAGCTTCTGCTGACTGCCATCATTCCTTGGCTTGTGGTTTGTGGTTGCATCACTCCATTCCTGCCTCTGTGATCACACTGTCTTCTCCTCTTCTGTGTGTGTCAAATCTCCCTCTCTCCCCCTTTTATAAGGATACATGTGATTGCAGTTAGGGCCCATCCAGATAATCTAGAATAGTCTCCCCATCTCAAGATCCTTAACTTAATTACATCTGCAAAGAGCCTTTTTTGCCGTATAAGTTAACATTCACAGGTTCCAGAAATTGGGTCGTGGATATCTTTGGGCCACTTTCAGCCAATCACAGTTTCCTCAGTTTACTCCTCTGTAGTTCTTGTGGTCAGTTTACTTGTACATCTCCCTTACTAGACTGTGAACTCCTGGAGCTCAGGAGCATTTGTCTTGCCTATCATTTATTTCTAGTGCCAAGCTTCTTGTAGGCACACAAAGATATCCGTTGAATGAATGAATAAACAAATTAAATCCAATATACAATTATTATTCCACCTTCTTCTCAGCACAAGGTTTGAAATTTAAAAATTTAGTGGCAAATTTTATCTCGTAATAGGCTTGACATGAGCACTATCTCTCTGTTTAATCAAGTTAGTTTTGCTTTCAAACCTCTAATGGTGCTGCTTACTTTAGGACTAAGCCAATGAAACTTGCATCACCATTCAATGCCCAGGACAAGACATTGCTAATCAATCACAGCTCTTTCATAAAAGCCCAAACACTGACTTAGAATCCTTGACACCGTGTTCCGGGCAGCTGCTCCCTATTGAGCAAAGTTGGCCTGCAAGATAAAAATTTTCACGTCATCATAGTTAGAGGATAAACAACCAACCTCTTCAGTCTGGTCTCACTTTCACATTATTTCCAACATTAACTCTGTACTTCAACCAGAATCAAACATACCATATTCATTCTCTAAGTTCATAATGTTCTCCTCTCTCTCCTACCCAGGTAGTAACTCCCCTTCAGATTCCAAAGTAAGTCCCCACTTCAAACAGAAGAGATTTTTCTTTAACCTAATAATTTCTTTTCATGCTGCCAGATGCAATTTGTTTTCTCCAATTATAATTAGCACCTACTTACCCCAGTAAGCTTCCTTTACTTACTCCATCAAACTGATGTTTAATTTATTATCTCTCCCCAAAATACAATATGTTAAACACTTTGCTTCTTTTCTGGATTTCTCTGAGGAGACACTCGACCTGCCAAATGGCTCTATCAGTTGTCAAGTGGTGCTGATATGGCCCCCAGCTACATTATATCTGGTTAGAGGACTGTTCCAGATGTGTGTGGTTCTGAGCAGCTGGAACCTGAACTCTATTTCTGGGCCAAGTTGGGAGGATCCACAAGCCTTTACCTTCCCTAGCTGGTGATTTCAATGGCAAAGCGAGTAACACTTCCAATACAAACAGTGTAATCGCTAATCAATACACTCCTTCCTTGTCCTCAGCATGGAGAATACAGCAGATGTTTTCCCACAGTGTTTTCTAGTGCATTATGTGCCATGAAACCCACTTAACCTTGAAGAAACAACAATGTGCATATAAATTATCAAGCTGTTGTCTTTCTTCAGTTATAGGTTCTAGTCATCAGATATATAATATTAAACACTCACAGATTGTAATGTACTGTCTTTCATACAGGAAGATAAACCTAAAGTGGGACATATCACCTAAACCTGTTTTATGAAACAAACATGTTTTTTTTTGTTTCTTTTTTTAACATCTTTATTGGAGAATAATTGCTTTACAATGGTGTGTTAGTTTCTGCTTTATAACAAAGTGAATCAGCTATACATATACATATATCCCCGTATCTCTTCCCTCTTGCATCTCCCTCCCTCCCAACCTCCGTATCTCACCCCTTTAGGTGGTCACAAAGCACGGAGCTGATCTCCTTGTGCTATGCGGCTGCTTCCCACTAGCTATCTGTTTTACGTTTGGTAGTGTATATATGTCCATGCCACTCTCTCACTTTGTCCCAGCTTACCCTTCCCCCGCCCTGTATCCTCAAGTCCATTCTCTAGTAGGTCTGCATCTTTATTCCCATGTTGCCCCTAGGTTCTTCATGACCATTTTTTAATTTTTTTAGATTCCATATATATGTGTTAGCATACAGTATTTGTTTTTCTCTTTCTGACTTACTTCACTCTGTATGATGGTCTCTAGGTCCATCCACCTCACTACAAATAACTCAGTTTCGTTCCTTTTTATGGCTGAGTAATATTCCATTGTATATATGTGCCACATCTTCTTTATCCATTCATCTGTTGATGGACACTTAGGTTGCTTCCACATCCTGGCTATTGTAAATAGAGCTGCAATGAACATTTTGGTACATGACTCTTTTTGAATTATGGTTTTCTCAGGGTATATGCCTAGTAGTGGGATTGCTGGGTTGTATGGTAGTTCTATTTTTAGTTTTTTAAGGAACTTCCATACTGTTCTCCATAGTGGCTGTATCAATTTACATTCCCACCAACAGTGCAAGAGAGTTCCCTTTTCACAACACCCTCTCCAGCATTTATTGTTTGTAGATTTTTTGATGACGGCCATTCTGACCAGTGTGAGATGATATCTCATTGTAGTTTTGATTTGCATTTTTCTAATGATTAATGATGTTGAGCATTCTTTCATGTTTCTGTTGGCAATCTGTATATCTTCTTTGGAGAAATGTCTATTTAGGTCTTCTGCCCATTTTTGGATTGGGTTGTTTGTTTTTTTGATATTGAGCTGCTTGTAAATTTTGGAGATTAATCCTTTGTCACTTGCTTCATTTGCAAATATTTTCTCCCATTCTGAGGGTTGCCTTTTCATCTTGTTTATGTTTTCCTTTGCTGTGCAAAAGCTTATAAGTTTCAGTAGGTCCCATTTGTTTATTTTCATTTGTATTTCCATTTCTCTAGGAGGTGGGTCAAAAAGGATCTTGCTGTGCTTTATGTCATAGAGTGTTCTGCCTATGTTTTCCTCTAAGAGTTTGATGGTGTCTGGCCTTACATTTAGGTCTTTAATCCATTTTGAGTTTATTTTTGTGTATGGTGTTAGGGAGGGTTCTAATTTCATTCTTTTATATGTAGCTGTCCAGTTTTCCCAGCAGCACTTATTGAAGAGGCTGTCTTTTCTCCACTGTATATTCTTGCCTCCTTTATCAAAGATAAGGTGACCATATGTGCATGGGTTTATCTCTGGGCTTTCTATCCTGTTCCATTGATCTATGTTTCTGTTTCTGTGCCAGTACCATACTGTCTTGATTACTGTAGCTCTGTAGTATAGTCTGAAGTCAGGGAGCCTGATTCCTCCAGATCCGTTTTTCTTTCTCAAGATGGCTTTGGCTATTCGGGGTCTTTTGTGTTTCCATACAAATTGTGAAATTTTTTGTTCTAGTTCTGTGAAAAATGCCAGTGATAATTTGATAGGGATTGCATTGAATCTGTAGATTGCTTTGGGTAGTAGAGTCATTTTCACAATGTTGATTCTTCCAATCCAAGAACATGGTATATCTCTCCATCTGTTGGTATCATCTTTAATTTCTTTCATCAGTGTCTTATAGTTTTCTGCATACAGGTCTTTTGTCTCCTTAGGTAGGTTTATTCCTAGATATTTTATTCTTTTTGTTGCAGTGGTAAATGGGAGTGTTTTCTTAATTTCACTTTCAGATTTTTCATCATTAGTGTATAGGAATGCAAGAGATTTCTGTGCATTAATTTTGTATCCTGCTACTTTACCAAATTCATTGATTAACTCTAGTAGTTTTCTGGTAGCATCTTTAGGATTCTCTATGTATAGTATCATGTCATCTGCAAACAGTGACAGCTTTACTTCTTCTTTTCCGATTTGGATTCCTTTTATTTCTTTTTCTTCTCTGATTGCTGTGGCTAAAACTCTCAAAACTATGTTGAATAATAGTGGTGAGAGTGGGCAACCTTGTCTTGTTCCTGATCTTGGTGGAAATGGTTTCAGTTTTTCACCATTAAGGACGATGTTGGCTGTGGGTTTGTCATATATGGCCTTTATTATGTTGAGGAAAATTCCCTCTATGCCTATTTTCTGGAGGGCTTTTATCATAAATGGGTGTTGAATTTTGTCGAAAGCTTTCTCTGCATCTATTGAGATGATCATGTGGTTTTTCTCCTTCAATTTGTTAATATGGTGCATAACGTTGATTGATTTGTGTATATTGAAGAATCTTTGCTTCCTGGGATAAACGCCACTTGATCATAGTGTATGATCCTTTTAATGTGCTGTTGGATTCTGTTGGCTAGTATTTTGTTGAGGAGTTTTGCATCTATTTTCATCAGTGATATTGGCCTGTAGTTTTCTTTCTTTGTGACATCTTTGTCTGGTTTTGGTATCAGAGTGATGGTGGTCTCGTAGAATGAGTTTGGGAGTGTTCCTCCCTCTGCTATATTTTGGAAGAGTTTGAGAAGGATGGGTGTTAGCTCTTCTCTAAATGTTTGATAGAATTCGCCTGTGAAGCCATCTGGTCCTGGGCTTTTGTTTGTTGGAAGATTTTTAATCACAATTTCAATTTCAGTGCTTGTGATTGGTCTGTTCATATTTTCTATTTCTTCCTGGTTCAGTCTCGGAAGGTTGTGCATTTCTAAGAATTTGTCCATTTCTTCCAGGTTGTCCATTTTATTGGCATATAGTTGCTTGTAGTAATCTCTCATCCTTTTTATTTCTGCAGTGTCAGTTGTTACTTCTCCTTTTTCATTTCTAATTCTATTGATTTGGGTCTTCTCCCTGTTTTTCTTGATAAGTCTGGCTAATGGTTTATCAATTTTGTTTATCTTCTCAAAGAGCCAGCTTTTAGTTTTATTGATCTTTGCTATCATTTCCTTCATTTCTTTTTCATTTATTTCTGATCTAATCTTTATGATTTCTTTCCTTCTGCTAACTTTGGGTTTTTTTTTGTTCTTCTTTCTCTAATTGCTTTAGGTGTAAGGTTAGGTTGTTTATTTGAGATGTTTCTTGTTTCTTAAGGTAAGATTGTATTGCTATAAACTTCCCTCTTAGAACTGCTTTTGCTGCATCCTATAGGTTTTGGGTAGTCGTGTTTTCATTGTCATTTGTTTCTAGGTATTTTTTGATTTCCTCTTTGATTTCAGCAGTGATCTCTTGGTTATTAAGTAGTGTGTTGTTTAGCTGCCATGTGTTTGTATTTCTTACATATTTTTTCCTGTAATTGATATCTAGTCTCATAGTGTTGTGGTCGGAAAAGATACTTGATAGGATTTCAATTTTCTTAAATTTACCAAGGCTTGATTTGTGACCCAAGATATGATCTATCTTGGAGAATGTTCCATGAGCACTTTAGAAGAATGTGTATTCTGTTGTTTTTGGATAGAATGTCCTATAAATATCAATTATGTCCATCTTGTTTAATGTATCATTTAAAGCTTGTGTTTCCTTATTTATTTTCATTTTGGATGATCTGTCCATTGGTGAAAGTGAGGTGTTAAAGTCCCCTACTATGATTGTGTTACTGCTGATTTCCCCTTTTATGGCTGTTAGCATTTGCCTTATGTATTGAGGTGCTCCTATGTTGGGTGCATAAATATTTACAATTGTTATATCTTCTTCTTGGATTGATCCCTTGATCATTACATAGTGTCCTTCTTTGTTTCTTGTAATAGTCTTTGTTTTAAAGTCTATTTTGTCTGAAATGAGAATTGCTACTGCAGCTTTCTTTTGATTTCCATTTACATGGAATATCTTTTTCCATCCCCTCACTTTCAGTCTGTATGTGTCCCTAGGTCTGAAATGGGTCTCTTGTAGACAGCATATATATAGGTCTTGTTTTTGTATCCATTCAGCTGATCTATGTCTTTTGGTGGGAGCATTTAATCCATTTACATTTAAGGTAATTATCGATATATATGTTCCTATTACCATTTTCTCAATTGTTTTGGGTTTATTATTGTAGGTCTTTTCCTTCTCTTGTGTTTCCTGCCTAGAGAAGTTCCTTTAGCATTTGTTGTAAAGCTGGTTTGGTGGTGCTGAATTCTCTCAGCTTTTGCTCGTCTGTAAAGGTTTTAATTTCTCTGTCAAATCTGAATGAGATCCTTGCTGGGTAGAATAATCTTGGTTGTAGGTTTTTCTCCTTCATCACTTTAAATATGTCCTGCCACTCCCTTCTGGGTTGCAGAGTTTCTGCTGAAAGATCAGCTGTTAACCTTATGGGGATTCCCTTATGTGTTATTTGTTGTTTTTCCCTTGCTGTTTTTAATATTTGTTCTCTGTATTTAATTTTTGACAGTTTGATTAATATGTGTCTTGGTGTGTTTCTCCTTGGGTTTATCCTGTATGGGACTCTCTGTGCTTCCTGGACTTGATTAAGTATCTCCTTTCCTATATTAGGGAAGTTTTCAACTATAATCTCTTCAAATATTTTCTCAGTCCCTTTCTTTTTCTCTTCTTCTTCTGGGACCCCTATAATTCGAATGTTGGTGTGTTTAATGTTGTCCCAGAAGTCTCTGAGAATGTCCTCAATTCTTTTCATTCTTTTTTTCTTTATTCTGCTCTGCAGTAGTTATTTCCACTATTTTATCTTCCAGGTCACTTATCCGTCCTCAGTTATTCTGCTATTGATCCCATCTAGAGAATTTTAAATTTCATTTATTGTGTTCTTCATCACTGTTTGTCTGCTCTTTAGTTTTTCTAGGTCCTTGTTAAACGTGTCTTGTATTTTCTCCTTTCTATTTCCAAGATTTTGGATCATCTTTACTCTCATTATTCTGAACTCTTTTTCAGGTAGACTGCCTATTTCCTCTTCATTTGTTTGGTCTGGTGGGTTTTTGCCTTGCTCCTTCATCTGCTGTGTGTTTCTCTGTCTTCTCACTTTGCTTAACTTACTGTGTTTGGGGTCTCCTTTTTGCAGGCTGCAGGTTCGTAGTTTCCATTGTTTTTGGTGTCTGTTCCCAGTGGCTAAGGTTGGTTCAGTGGGTTGTGTAGACTTCCTGGTGGAGGGGACTGGTGCCTGTGTTCTGATGGATGAGGCTGGATCTTTTCTTTCTGGAGGGCAGATCCACATCTGGTAGTGTGTTTTGGGGCGTCTGTGGCCTTATTATGATTTTAGGCAGCCTGTGTGCTAATGGATGGGGTTGTGTTCCTGTTTTGCTAGTTGTTTGGCATAGGGTGTCCACACTGTAGCTTGCTGGTCGTTGAGTGGAGCTGGGTCTTGGCGTTGAGATGGAGATCTCTGGGAGATTTTTGCTGTTTGATATTATGTGGAGCTGGGAGGTCTCTTGTTGACCAGTGTCCTGAACTTGGTTCTCCCATCTCAGTGGCACAGCCCTGACACCTGGCTGGAGCATGAAGAGCCTGTCCTCCACATGGCTCAGAATAAAAGGGCTAAAAAAAGAAAGAAAGAAAGAAAGGAGAAGATAAAATAAAATAAAATAAAGTAAAATAAAATAAAATAAAGTTATTAAAATGAAAAATAAAAAATAATTATTAAGAAAAAGAAATTTTAAAGTAATAATAAAAAAAACAAAAACAAAAACGGACAGACAGAATCCTAGGACAAATGTTAAAAGCAAACCTATACTGACAAAATCACACACAGAAGCATATACATACACACTCACAAAAAGAGAAAAAGGGGGAAAAAAAATATATCATTGCTCCCAAAGTCCACCTCCTCAATTTGGGATGATTCGTTGTCTATTCAGGTATTCCACAGATGCAGGGTACATGAAGTTGGTTGTGGAGATTTAATCCGCTGCTTCTGAGGCTGCTCAGAGAGATTTCCCTTTCTCTTCTTTGTTCGCACAGCTCCCAGGGTTCAGCTTTGGATTTGCCCCACCTCTGCATGTAGGTCGCCTGAGGGCATCTATTCCCCACCCAGACAGGACAGGGTTAAAGGAGCGCCTGATTCGGGGTCTCTGGATCACTCAGGCCCGGGGGAGGGAGGGGTACGGATGCGGGGCGAGCCTGCGCAGCAGAGGCCAGCGTGACGTTGCAGCAGCCTGAGGCGCGCCATGTGTTCTCCCGGGGAGATTGTCCCTGGATCATGGGACCCTGGCAGTGGCGGGCTGCACAGGCTCCCGGGAGGGGAGGAGTGGATAGTGACCTGTGCTTGCACAGAGGCTTCTTGGTGGCTGCAGCAGCAGCCTTAGCGTCTCATGCCCATCTCTGGGGTCCACGCTGATAGCCGCGGCTCGCGCCCGTCTCTGGAGCTCCTTTAAGTGGCGCTTTTAATCCCCTCTCCTCGCGCACCAGGAAACAAAGAGGGAAGAAAAAGTCTCTTGCCTCTTCGGCAGTTCCAGACCTTTTCCTGGACTCCCTCCCGGCTAGCTGTGGCGCACTAGCCCCCTTCAGCTGTGTTCACGCCGCCTACCCCAGTCCTCTCCCTGCGATCCGACCGAAGCCCGAGCCTCAGCTCCCAGCCCCCGCCCGCCCCGGCGGGTGAGCAGACAAGCCTCTAGGGTTGGTGAGCGCTGGTCGGCACCGCTCCTCTGTGCGGGAATCTCTCCGCTTTGCCCTCTGCACCCCTGTTGCTGCACTCTCCTCAGTGGCTCCGAAGCTTCCCCACTCCGCCACCCACAGTCTCCGCCCACGAAGGGGCTTCCTAGTGTGTGGAAACCTTTCCTCCTTCACAGCTCCCTCCCACTGGTGCAGGTCCCGTCCCTATTCTTTTGTCTCTGTTTTTCCTTTTTTCTTTTGCCCTACCCAGGTACTTGGGGAGTTTCTTGCCTTTTGGGAGGTCTGAGGTCTTCTGCCAGCGTTCAGTAGGTGTTTCGTAGGAGTTGTTCCACATGTAGATGCATTTCTGATGTATTTGTGGGGAGGAAGGTGATCTCTGGGTCTTACTCTTCCGCCATCTTGAAGCTCCTCCAACAAACATGTTTTGAAGGTACATCGTTAAACATTTTTTAATCACCCAAGGCTGCTCTGGTTTGGATGTAGTTATTCTTTTCTTTTTCTTTTATTTATAATTATAGTATAGTTGATTTATAATATGTTAGTTTCAGGTGTACAGTATATTGATTCAGGTTTTTTTTAATATAAATTTATTTATTTTTGGCTGAGTTGGGTCTTTGTTGCTGCATGTGGGCTTCTCATTGTAGTGGCTTCTCTTGTTGCAGAGCACAGGCTCTAGGCACACGGGCTTCAGTAGCTGTGGCACGTGGGCTCAGTAGCTGTGGCTCGTGTGCTCTAGAGCGCAGGCTCAGTAGCTGTGGCACATGGGCTTAGTTGCTCCATGGCATGTAGGATCTTCCCGGGCCAGGGATCAAACCTGCGTCCCCTGCATTGGTAGATGGATTCTTTTTTTTTTTTTTAATTTTTTTTAACACTTTTATTATTTATTTATTTATTTATTTTTTGGCTGTGTTGGGTCTTCGTTTCTGTGTGAGGGCTTTCTCTGGTTGTGGCAAGCGGGTGCCAGTCTTCATCGCGGTGTGCGGGCCTCTCACTATCATGGCCTCTCTTGTTGCGGAGCACAGGCTCCAGACGCACAGGCTCAGTAATTGTGGCTCACGGGCCTGGTTGCTCCCCGGCATGTGGGATCTTCCCAGACCAGGGCTCGAACCCGTGTCCTCTTCATTGGCAGGCGGATTCTCAACCACTGCGCCACCAGGGAAGCCTTGGTAGATGGATTCTTAACCACTGTGCCACCAGGGAAGTCCCAGTGATTCAGTTTTTTAAATATATATCTATATAAATATTCTTTTTCAGATTCTTTTCCCTTATAGGTTATTACAAAATATTGAATATAGTTCCTAGTTATTCTTTTCTTTTTGGTAATTGTTGGGATCTCTGGGATCAATTTGATAGGTTAATATGGCTATTCATAATGACACATAGATGGAGGTAGCATCAGACTCTGCTGGAAATGGCTCTTGCAGCTGGTGATGGGAATCTAGGGTGCAAGAATTGTCCCTCATCCAATGTCATAGCTTGAGTGTATATTTCTTCAAATCTTGGGAAGTGAAACTAGGGCCCTGAGAGGCACATCATGTCATTTTCATGGTGTGTGGAAGACATCACAAGGGCCTCATATCATCAAGCTGCTCTCTGGCTGCTGTACTTGGAGCAGCCGCATCTGATATCCACAGATGGTCAGCCACAGCTAACCTGTCCCAGCTCCAGACTGTCTTCTCCCTTTTTTCCCCTTTCCAGCTTTTGTCTCTACATCTTTGGCTCAAGAGCCCCAGCAGTCATGAGTTCATTCTTTATCTGCCCACAACAACCATAAGTAAGGCAATACATGAAAAAAGCTTTTTACATTTTTGCAAAGTTTAGAAAATTCTTTACACTTCTCACTGTTGGAAAGAGTGAATGAATGTACTTTTGTATCAATTTCTAAAGTTTTTTTTTGTAACTTGGCTCAGAATTCATCCGCCATCTTATGTTGAATCCCCTTGTGAGTTTGACTTCTCTGACTTAGGGAGGAGTATCACATAAAAAATAAAAATATTGGGCTTCCCTGGTGGCACAGTGGTTGAGAATCTGCCTGCCAGTGCAGGGGACATGGGTTCAAGCCCTGGTCTGGGAAGATCCCACATGCCACGGAGCAACTGGGCCCGTGAGCCACAACTACTGAGCCTGCGTGTCTGGAGCCTGTGCTCCACAACAAGAGAGGCCACGACAGTGAGAGGCCTGCGCACAGCAATGAAGAGTGGCCCCCGCTAGCTGCAACTAGAGAAAGCCCTCGCACAGAAACGAAGACCCAACACAGTCAAAAAAAAAAAAAAAAAAGAACAGTTTAAAAAATAAATAAATAAAATAAAAATAAAAAAATTGTCCACAATTGTCCCCAGACCTCCAGAGGAATAGAGACTTGGCTAACCCAGCTTTGGCAACCTTTCCTTTCTCTTGCACCTCATTTGGAGGTAGTGGTGATGAAGGAAAAAATGATCAAAATGAAGATACCTATGGGACCAAAGAAAGGCAGGTGTGAACCCTGGGCTGGATTGCCACGTTGAGTAACAGAGCAGGACAGGACTCTTTAAATGCCTTGCCTAACACTGTGGGGTTGTGCTAAAACAACATAATGCTTTCTAAACAGTTTTGTTGTTTAGAGATAGTCACAATCTCTAAGGCAATTGAGATAATGTCTCTACAGAGTAAAGTAAGAATTTTACAGTAAACGTTGCAAGGAAAAGCCTCTATTATGTAGCTATCTGAGGTTAACTCCAATGCCCGTACCTTCTCGGGGGATGGGGCAGCCTTTAGCTCCTGCAACTAACAGTCCCCAAAGCAGTTTCCAAATTCAGTTTCTGCTTGTCCTCCAGGCCAGCAGCGGAGCAATTAGGAACCAGGCCCCTACTGTATCACTCACTTTGCAGCAACAAAATATGGAAAAGTTGCTCACATTTAGGTTGTTTTCTAGCGCACAAGTCCAACCAGCTGATATTTGTGTTAAGTGGGATTCCTGAGAGAAGCATTAGTGGCGGCAGCTTACCAACATGACAGACTGTGGGGCGGCCTCTCAGCTACAGTAAATGGGCTGCATCCCTTGGATGCCTGGTATTTCACTGCCGGTTGCAAACTCACATAAACATCTTCTGGTCAAGGCTTTGAGGCAGGCCGGCAACACCGAATAGTGTTTATAACCAATAAACCTTAATTTGTAGAAAAGCTTTTTTTTTTTTTTTTTTTTTTTCTATTACCTGGTTTCAGAAAGGCAGGAATGTTCTCAGAGAAAGGCCTTTTCCTAGCAAATGTTGGCTACATAAAGGATGAAGGCAGGGCAAGAGGTAAGACCTTGTGAGGGCAGGAGACTCATTGTTTGCAGACTGTTCTAGATTCGTGCTTCTCAAGCTTCGATATTCTCACCAATTGCAAACCATAATCACAGTTCTGTGGTGGGACCTCAGATTCTGATTTTTCAGCCAACTTTCTGGGGACAGCCGATGATGCTGGCCCCATGGACTGCTCTTTGAGGACCACAGGCTTGTGTTAGTGATTCTCATGGGGAGGCAGGGAAGGTGTATGTAAGAACCAGTCGGAAGAAATTCTTTCAGAATACACATTCCCCTCTTTCCCCCACAAGGACTTTCAAATTGGGGGTAACAAGGGACATGTATATTTTTAAAAAGCATTATTGAGACATAATTTACATGCCATAAAATTCATACATTTTAAGTGTACAACTCAAAGGTTATTAGTATCAGTTGTGCAACCATCACCACAATCTTATTTTAAATAATTTCCATCCCCCCCAAAAGAAACCTCAACCCCATTTGCCATCATTCTCCATTCCCACCTCCCAGTTCTAGGCAACTACTAATCTACTCCTTGTCTCTATAGATTTGCCGTCTCTCGTCCTTTCATATAAGTGGCATCATCCACTATGTGGTCTTTCGTGTCTGGCTTCATGTTTTTGAGATTTGTCCATGTTGTGGCCTGTGTCAGTACTTTGTTACTTTTTATGGACATGTGTGCTTACAAAAAGCTCAGGGTGATTCGGTGGTCTCATGGTTGAGGACCACCATATATATACTGTATTCTTTCAGAAATTATCATCTATTTTTCAAAATGAGGAAGGAGAGAGGCCAAACTCCTTTAGGCAATTAATAATTGAAACCAATATCTTTTGACTTCAAACCCCAGGCTCTTTCCCTGATGCACACTCTATGAACCCAGTAAATAACAGATCTGAGGTCACCTCTAGCACAAAGTGCTCTTCCAAAGTGTACCCGGATGCAACCGGGGTGCCTTTGCAACAGGCTTAGCAAAGGGTGGCATTCAAAGAAACACTTCCAGAAACACTTCAGTAAAACCTTGGAAAGGGATATAAATCTTATTGAACTCCCTGGATGGAGCGTGATACCATGCATGATACACAGCGAAACAACAATACTCTTGGAGCGTCACATCTCCTCCAAATTGCACCAAATACCCAAGTACGCCCACTGTGCCCTCCCCCTGTCTTTGCTCTCCCTCGGCCTTCTCCTCTCTCAGACTCCAGCTCGTGCTGCCTGGCTTGCCTTCTGCTTCCTCCTCCAGGAAAGAATTATTTTCTTTGGTCCATAGTCTTTGCCCTTTTAATGCAAGTCCACTTAGTCATTCTGGGCTATTCTCTCCTCCATTTCTCTCCGAGTGGCACTAAGAATACGTGAGGACAGAGAAGGTCATGACTACTTCGGAATATTTTCCATCCTTCTGTACAAGCGTTGGGGGTGGCTGTGTTCTGGGCTACCCAGCCCTCCTTTTGAAGAGGCTTCCAGGGTGCCAGGCATCAATGCTGCCTGGTTGACATCCAGTCAAAGGAGGGATAAAAGGCCATCCTCTTCTTGCCTGCTCCTACTTGACTTGCTGCCATCCCAGGCTCCTATCCCCAATTTCAGGCCAGAATCAACCTTCTTGGTAAAGACCTAGTGACAAAAGAGCTCCCTAAAGAACATTGAGCCTTTTATCAGTTAATGTTTCCTCCTTCACCCCAATCTAACAGTTTTCCTCCTGTTTTGGACATGTGCAGAGTGTCTCTTGCAATTCAGGCCATTACATGCTGGGCATGGAGCAGAGCAACTCAACCATTTTAGCGTCTCTGATCTCTACCTTGCCCATGACCTGAGTGCTTCTCCCTGCCTTACTTAAGGCAGTTAAGTAACTTACTTACGTAAGTTCCTTCCCTTACTTAAAAATGAAGGCCTTCCTATTTAGAACCTCAGTGTCCCAGAAAGACAGAATTGGAAGGGTCCTTAGAACTTACCTTCTTTAACATCCTCATTTTTCAGGTGAAGAAACAGACCTTCAGGGGCGAAGTGTCTTGAAATTGTCAGCATTTTAGTTCCATGTATGTGTGTGTTTAGTTTGTGTGAGGAACGGAAAGGAAGAAGTAAAAGGGAATAGATTCTATAGAAAGCTGAGAGCAGAAAAAGAATTGGAAACTAGGAAAACGATAGCATTTGACACTGAGGTAAATTTCCAGCTGTCTCTGTTGCCCTCACCACCTAGATCAAAGCAGTGACGAGAATACTAACATGCAGTGCTGTTGTTGGATGAGGAATGCGTTAGAATTTTAAGGAAGGGAAAGATTTTGCATAGTTTCTGGAAGCCACTTGTCCAGCACAGTCTTGGCACAGAGCAGGTGCTGAATAAATATTTGTTGATAGATTCAAGTGGGATTGTAACAAGTAGTCACACTCCAGCGTATAAAGGCAACCTTGAAAGGTGTGTGCAAAATTACCAGGCTGTCACTTCTGCCTTTGGTTTGCAGGTCTCAATGGGTACAGCTCCGGGCATGAATGTCACTCTTCCTTCTCCTGTCCCTTGTACTAGTCTTTGAAGCTTCCCACTAGCGAAGAGACTAAAAATGTCTACCTGCAACAAATCCAGTTGAACTCAATTCCACAATCATGACATTCTGAGAGCTCCCTTCTTATTCTTTCCTGGAGAATGGAAGTCAAAGGGAATAGAAAGGATAGACAGGGAACACTACGTCCTGTAGGTCTGATGTCTAGTTTTTGTTTAGCCACAGCAACTAGTAGTAACAGTACTTTACAGCTTGAGGAACAATCTCACATACATTTTCTCATTCAGTTACCTCAATAACCCTGTCAAACCTGGGCTCCTCAGAACAAACATCAGACTGCCCATGCCCAGGTCCATGCCTGGTTTTCTGCTGGCTCTTGAGTTCTTTCAGCCCTGGCCACCCAGTGAGGTTTCCATGGCACCCTGCACGATTTATCGCAGCATCTCTGACAGGGCCTTTCCTGGGTGCTTCTTCTGGGTCAGCGCACCCTTGGGCAGAGCTTCCCTTAGGGCGTGGGGGCCCCACAGCCCTCACTTTCCTAGGGAGATGTTCTGTGCCCAGAGACCATGACTCACAAGTGACAGGAAGTTCTTGGCATGCTCCCTGCATGCTGAAAGAAAATTAATGGCTCAGGAGTTGCGTTTGGGGAAGGAGAAGGGCACGGGCAATGACAGTAGAGTTAGTGGCTGGAAAACACCTGCTGGTGCCTGGAGAGGTTGGGCGCTGGTTTGGAAGAACTGGTGAGTCCTATACCGTGCCGTGGACCAGGCAGAGTCTGCATGGGCTTTTCAGAGGCTCCTCCACCTCATGTGCTTGCATCTCTCCATCGGAGGCAGGTGCTCTGGACTTTTCTACATCCACTGAGCTTCTCGCCTCAGCCAGCCCTCCTCAAAACGCTATTGTGGATTTGTTTCCTTTCTTCCTCATCATATCATTAACAGCCCTCTTTCCGCCATGAGCCTTGATTCAGCAGCATTGAGGAGGAAAGTAGCTGCTTACACTGAGTCTCATGTAAACTTACAAAGGCCGTTCTCTTAGGAGGTGGTTTCCATCCATTCATTCATTCATTTTCTCAAATGATGAATATTTATTAAGAACCCTCGTGTGCTAGATCCTGGGATACAATGGCAAGCTTTTTACCCTGATGGAGCTTTCAAGAGGGTCTATCTAGAGGGCAGGACAGGCAATTAAATAAACAATAACAATACAGCATGAAAGGGGAGGGAGAGTGTGCCTTAGCGCATATGGCAGGAATGTCTAATCGCTTATATGCGGATTCAGGGCTTATTAATTCAGAAGAGGAAATTCTGATGGTGGAATCTCAGGCAGTACAACAGACCACCGGGGGAAAGGTTAGTGCTCTGAGCTCTGGGTCCCAGTCCCAGCCTTGCTCCCCACTAGCTGAGTGGCATTAGCAAGTCAGTGTACTTCTTGACTTTGTTTTCCTTCACAGTGCAAGGGCATTGGTCCTGATGGCCTCTAAGGTCCTTTTGAATGGTAAAAAACTTGGTGGGGCCTGGCTGATATTTCTTTAGGAGGCTGATTTTTTTAAAAAAATTTTATCTCATTTTTTAACTTTAATGAGGAATAATTGACAAATATCATTGCATATATTTAAAGTGTGCAACATGATGATTTGATATATATGTTCACTGTGGAATGATTACTAACATCAAGAAAATAGACACATCCATCACCTCATATAGTTAACATTTTTTTGTGGTGAGAATGCTTAAGCTCTACTCTCAGCAACTTTCAAGTATATAATACTGTATTATATTACCTATAGTCACTGTGCTGTATATTAGATCCTCAGAACTTATTCTTTTTATAACTGAAAATTTGTACCCTTTGACCTGCATCACCCAGTTTCCCCTATACCCCAGCCCCTGGCTATACCACATATTCTCTGTATCTATGAAATTAGTTGGATTTTTTTTCCTTTACATTACACATGTAAGTGATACCATACAGTATTTCTTTTCCTGTCTGACTTATTTCACTTAGAATAATACCCTCCAGGCTCACCCCTATTGTAGAAAATGGCAGGAGTTCCTTCTTTTTTATGGCTGAATAATATTCTATTACATACGTATATCGCATTTTCTTTATGCATTCATTTGTCCAAGGACATTTAGGTTGTTTCCATATCTTGGCTATTGTGAGTAATGCTGCAATAAACATGGGTGAGAGGAGACAGATCCTTAACCTTTTTTGTGTCACAGATCTCTTTGAAAACTGTTGAGTTTTGCCAACGAAAACGTCCTTAAGCCACACAACATTTTGCATATGATTTTAGGAAACTCTCTCAGCTTTGGGCAAACCCTGGCAAATTTCCAGGGACTTTGACCCAAGGGCAGTGAAAGTCAGTAAATTTGACTGTGTTTATGGAACGTTGACACCAACCCTTAAAGCAGAGAGGGGAATAGAAGCCACTCTGGGCTGGTTATCGGAGCTGGATGGGATTAACCATGACCTGGTCTCCTCCATCCACCTTCTCAGGGGTCCTTGGACATTGGCTCGTTTGTGAGCCTGTCTTTTCGGGGTCAGAAAATGGCTGCCGCTGCCTTAGGCTAGTGTGGAGGGTCACCTGGTTAAAGAAGAGGACGTTTCCTCCCATGGATCTCATTTTATTTGGAAGGAAACACCCTCCCCTGAAGCCCCTCGACTGCTGCTTCCCCCAGCAGACTTCCCCACAGGATCCTCTGACCAAAACTGTGTCATGGGCCAGTGCTTGATCTCCAAGGAAGGTAGCGATGGTATCTGGAAACCTCAGCTGCGGCCCTGGGGTCGGAGCAGGGTTGTTTGGGGGCCCTCTGCACCATCTGCCTTACAAACATCAGGTGACCCCGGCCCAGACTTCTCTCACATCAGCATCCCAGCCCCATCCCTCCATGACTCTTCCACAACAAGTCTTTCTTTATAGAGTAAAATGTATTAAATTAATACTATGCAGTGAAATTGACGCTTCGGGGACACATGCCTGGTGTAGCCTGTAGCCTTCATGTCGGTAGGTCCAGCTTCCCCAGTTTGAGAGACCCAGAGATAATAAATACATTGCAGCATTCACTGAAAAGCTTTTTGAGAAACAGAGGGGCTCCAACAAAAAACTGTGAACCCCCAGATTTTCGGGTTCCAAGCTCCTTGGATGGAGATGGTGGTGGAAAACGTGGAATGGCGGCAGGCAGGACTTTATCAGGATGGAGAGAGTGATGCGCTTGGTCAGTCCTTGACTGGGATGGGATTTGCAGTGAACCACCATCCCCTGCCCCTGCTCCCTGCCCCAGCTGATGAACAGAGATGATTCCTCTCACATAATCTCTACGGAAGAAGACTCTGTACTCTGAAGCCAACTGGGTAGCCATCTGGTGATAGTCAGCTGAGGCAGATTTAAAAATCACTGTCTCTCACTGAGCCCATACCGTTCCCCAAGCTCTGTACCGACCACTCCTCATGCACTTGAGCCTCACAACAGCCTTGTAAGATAATATTAATATACTTTCCTCATTTCACATAAGGAGGAAATTTGAAACTAACTGAGGTAAGCAACCTGACCCAGGCCATTCAGCTCATGAGTGGAGAGCTAGATCTGGACCCCAGGTCTGACTTGAGGGCCCTCTGAGACAGAGTGAGGTGTCTCCTCATTAGCTGTGTGAAGTGGGGCCCACACTCCCACCCTCACAGCCTCCCACCTCTTCCTCAGCTTCCCACCGTGGGGTCGTGGTCTCCATGTTGGAATGGCCACCACGTGCTCTCTCCTGATTTGGTTGTCTTTTGCTTCTGTTCCCACCACACCCAACACATACACACTAGGACAGCCTGTGGTATTACTCTGGTTTCACAAAGCAGGCAAGAGGCCTTGTACGAGGTCTTTCCCGTTCAGGAGTGTGGGAGGCAGGTGGCATGCCCCTGCTTCCCCGCCCCTACTCCTGCTGTGGTGGCCGCCAGTGTGTGTCTCACCCGGCTTTCCCTCTCACTGAACCTCAGTAGAGAAGGGAGGAGAGTGAATGCTCCAAATTTGCAGCTCTTCATGCACAAAACCACAGGCTAGGTCCGCTTCCCATCAAGACATTTTGTAGTATCTAATACTACTGGTTTTGAGACTTCTCTGGTGGTCCAGTGGTGAAGAATACACCTTGCAATGCACGGGACGCTGGTTTGATCCCTGGTCGGGGAACTAAGATCCCACATGCTGCGGGGCAACTAAGCCCGTGCGCCACAACTACTGAGGTCGTGCGCCTCAATGAGAGAGCCCGCGTTGCTGCAAACTACAGAGCCCATGTGCTCTGGAGCCCTTGCGACCTGGAGCCCGCGTGCCACAACTAGAGAGAGAAAACCCCCACGCCACAACTAGAGAGAAGCCCACAGGCAGCAACGAAGAACCCGCGCACCACAAGGAAAGATCCAGCGTGCCACAACTGAGACCCGATGCAGCCAAAAATAAACAAATGAACAAATAAATAAATAAATAAAATAATACTACTGGTTTTCAGCACCTTGACTTTTAAAAGAAAGAGTGCTTTCCAGGTAGGTGAGAGGTGAAGATTTGTCAGAGTTTTGCAGTAAGCCAGCTTTTCTCCCAAGTGGCCATGGTTAGGTGTGGGCAGGATGAGAGCTGGGATGCAGCCCCCAGATCCTGCCAGAGCTTCAGGGTGACTGCTCAGAGGCCGGCCCTGGGGGAAGAGGCGGGCATGGCTGGGAAAGCCTGTTTGTTCTTTGCTGACCAGAGAAGGCTGCAGTGCACATCTGGATTTAATCAGCTGTCAGGAGGTTACTAAATACGAAAATGCCCACAGAAGATGCTATTGGTTTGCCAGTTCAGAGCCAGGTTAGAGGTGTGCGTGTTTTGCCACCCTGGGGCATAGCATTTAATCAGAGGGGGTTTGTTTTTCATTCCAGAGGTTGGCTGGAAGTTGGCTTTCCAGGGGATAACATGTTTTGGACTTTGAATCAACTGGCTCTTTTCAAACAAGCTCCTCCTTGTGGCCAGGATTTCTCTCCCAATGCCAAGGGAACAACTCCTCCCAGGGGTCCTGACAGGTCCCTCCTGTAAGTGCTGGAGATGAGTCATGCGGAGGGAGAGTCTGGCTCCAGGGCTGAGAGTTGGGGGCTGTGGTGCCAGAGCTGGGCTGGCAGCTCTCAGGCAACAGGCCAGGCTTCGTCCTCCATTCTGCCAAGAAGGGCCTCTACTTGTTTTTCTCAACTACACTTTTGTGTAGCAAGAGGGGTCTAATTGCCCAAGAATGTGATATTTTTCAGTTGCCTCGAGCTGGATAACCTTCCTGTCAATGCTTTCTGGAGTGTGTAGCAGGTATAATGCTGCCTGCTGTGGGGATACTGAGAGGTAGACTACAGAATCCCTGCTTTCTAGAATGGAATACTCCAGCTGGGAAGACAAGACTTAAGACATCTTCAGTGAAAGATAAGACTTAAACAACAGAGCAAGAGTTATCCCTGGTTGGGACACAGCTAACTGAGGAGAGGCCAGCGACTTTAGAAGGAGGTTGAGCTTTCTGTGGTTGGTGAGGAGTAGGAAGGTGGGATGGGGGGAGGGGCAGGAGAGCGTCCACAAAGGGATCAACCATGCTGGGCTTTAAAGACTTATGGATTTTGGACAGCTAGTCATAAAAATGATTCCAGCCACTTAGTGAGCTCTGATCAGGTATAAGCACTCTAGTGCTAAGCATTATGCAGATATTATTAATTCAATCTAAAGAACTTTATGGTGGATGCTACTATATCTATTTTACAGATGAGAAAACTAGTTCAGAGAAATTAAGAAACATGTCCAAAGTCACACAGCTAGTAAGAAGGGGATCTAGAATTTGAACAGAAGTGAGTCTAGTTCCAAAGTCTCTATTCTGGTGGCTCTTGGGAGACAACTCTCCATATGCCTCTTGTGTTTCTGTTTGTCTTGTGAGTGAACTGGCTGCTCTTTGTTTGGTATTATCTTTCCCAAGATGTTTTTATAGAGAACTGTCTTGGAGGATAGCAATGATGTCTCCTTTCAGAACAAGGGGTAGACACGCTCACTGCTCATTATAAAAAATTCAGGCTCCCTAAGCCCTGATTCCTCTCCTGTAGTGAAATCCACTGTGTGAGCAAGTGTTCACTGGCCCTATTCATGCTGCTCTGTGGGGGCTGGAGCTTGGGAAACCAGCACCGAATGTGCTGATGCTCAGGCTGCTTGCTGCACCATGAGTGGTAAATCCTTTGTCTTTGACCCAGGAGTCTCATAGCTTCTGTGAGTGACATCCATGAAATTGTGAGTGACTCAGTTGTTAGCTTGCAAGTGGGGCAAAATCTCAGACCCTTCATAGTTCTTGACAGGTGTGTGTGTGTGTGTGTGTGTGTGTGTGTTTTCTCCCTGACATGTGGGGAGAGGGAAGGCTCTGGGTGAGGGGTGGAACTTTGAAGGTCAAACTGCGGAGGCAGGAAATGGAAGCCTTTTGTTGAGGAAAGGTGTGTACATGGGTTTGCCCAGTGTAGAGGGTTTGTGTGAAGGAGGAGAGGGAGACAAAGCTGAAGGAATAAATTATAGATACCTTCTGAACTTTCTACAAACTGAAAACACAAGGATTATGAGGAAAGACCACCAGAAATCTGGTTGGCGCCTGGGAATGTTTCTTCAGTATCACCTGGGAATACATTTTAATGTGGCCCAACAGCAGTCACTGACAGCATACTCAGAGCGCTTGGCTACAAGTATGCCAGTGGTCCACACCCAGTCCTGCCATGTTCCCCTGCCTCATGGTTTATGGACCAGCTGTGACCCTGATTTTCCACCTCCTTTCCCATTTCTCTGTTCCCAGGCAGATCTGGGTTCAGTGGAAAGCACTTGAAGCAGCCTCAGCCCTCCAGTGTCTGGCGCAGAGCTGGTGTTTGAAGTACAGTACTTGGCTCTGTCTGGACTGGTTGGTTTGCCTGAACTGTGGCTGAGGATGGTGGCCAGCCTGGCACCCTTTCCTTTGTCAGCCAGACTGCACCCTGCCCATCTGACTCCAGCTTTTAGCCTTCTCCACCATTGTTCACAGGCCCAATCAGGCCCCAGCTGTTCTCTTTTCCTGCCCAGTTTGGGCTGTAACCTGCCAAGTTCCACTGACCAATACTGGGATGAATGGTGACAAGGACGGCGGATGGCCATCCAGTAGGAGTGGAAGACAGCTAGGGCTGTTTGTACAATCTTCCCCATGGCAGAGCTTACACCTAGGACTATGTCTTCTCTTTCCCTTTTTTCCTGGTTTTGTGGAGGCATTCCTTCCTGCCCCTGCCCCTGCCCGCAGCATAATTCTTTCCCTGGGTGTGGAGTTACACTTAAAATCTCAATTGATGGTGAAGTTGGTTCACAAGCCATGTTGGGACCTGAACCTATGGAAGGGCCAGGTTGAGACCAGAGCAGCTGTTGGTGCTCTGCCTGCATCTTCTTGGACCTCAGCATTTCCATTCATGACTGTCCTACTTCCAAATGCCAACACTGAATCTCTTTACACGAGGACTTGCTTTGCTGCCAAGACCCTCTTTTTCCATGTGCCAGGCAGGCTAGAAATGCCAGGGCATGAACGTCTTCAGGAAACAGAGAGAAAAGAATGAAAAAATGAACTGAGTCTCAGTGAGTTATTGTACAACTCAAATGGTCTGTAATATACGTGTAATTGGGGTCCCTGAAAGAAGACAGGGCAGAAAAATATTTGAAGAAATTGTTGCATCCTATTTCATTGTATTAGTGACTATATTTAATCATTCCTTAATGTTGGCATTTAGGTTATTTCCAATTTTATACCATTAGAAATAATATTCTAATGAACATTCTTGTTCATAAATCTTTTTGTGTCTTTCAGTTTCCTTGGGATAAATGCCTACGAGTGTGTATGTTGGTCCAAAGGATATAAACATTTTAAAGACTTTTGAGAATTTTTTCAAATGGTTCTTCAGAAACATTGACCCGTTTACCCTCCCACAAGCAGCCTGGAAGGTGCCTGTTACCCTATATCCACACACACATTAGCTGAACTGTGCCCGTTTGATAGGCAGAGTGGTGTTTTTATTGTTGTGAGGTTGCATTTCTTTGGTTATTACTGAAGTTGAACAGTGCTTTTATTTTCCATTTACAGAGCTATCTGCTCATGTCCATTTCCCTCTTGAACATTGTGTTATCCATCTTTTTCTCACTGATATATGAATTTTTCTTTATAGATTAACTTTCATCTGTCATCTTTCAATATTTCATATTTGTCTTCAGCATTTTGGATCAATTCCCATCATATTTCATTGCTAGTCATCTTTTTGACTGATAGTACCAAAATATATTGATGTTTTCCAGACCACAGTTCACCTATCTGTTGTCATATGCTATTGCTAGTGTTAAGGGTAATGAGGATAAAAGACCTTTATTCACTAATGACTTGGGCAAGAAGCATGCATACATGGCTGCTGTGTATAGTTGTGCAAGGTGTGCTTGCCCAAGGATGCCAGGAGTCCTCTCTCCCTCCCTCAGTGGGGGTCAGTATCAACCTTGGAATACCTTGTAATTCTCAGAAAGACATATTAGTCAGTGTTCTACAGAGAATATATATATTCAAGCATGCATATACATAGCCAAGCATACACATATAGGAGATATATATATTAGGGCCCTCTGTATCTGCTGGTTCTGAATCTGTGCACATGAAGGGTCAACTGTACTACACCATTTTATATAAGGGTATATAAAGGACTTGAGCATCTGTAGTATCCCCAGGGGTCTTGGAACCAATCCCCTGTCAATACTGAGGGATGATTGTATATGTGTGTGTGTGTGTGTGTGTGTGTGTGTGTGTGTGTGTGTGTATTTATATTTTCTTTCTTTTCTTTTCTTTTTTTTCTGTAAAGAATTGGTTTGTGCAATCATGGAGGCTGACAAGTCCAGCCTTCAGGGTGGGCTAGCAGGGTGGACACCCAGGGAGAGCTGATGTTCCAGTTTGAAGACCAGCAGAAAGAGCTGCAGAGAAAGTCTGAAGGTAGTCTGCTGGAAAATTCTCTCTTAGGGGAGGTTTGGTCTTTTGTTTATTCAACTGCCTTCAACTGATTGAATGAGGCCCATTCACATTATGGAGGGCAATCTGCTTTACCCTAGTGATTAAAATTGTAATCTAATCTACTGTTGAAGTTTACCCATCTAAATGTTAATCTCATCCATAAAACACTCTCACAGAAACACCCAAAATAATGTTTTTTCTAAAATATCTGTTTATTTATTTATTTATTTTTAGCTCTGTTGGGTCTTAGTTGCGGCACGTGGGATCTTTTTGTTGCAGTGCACAGCCTCTTTGTCGCGGTGCATGGGCTCTTTGTTGTGGTGCGTGAACTTCTCTCTAGTTGTGGTATGTGTGCTCCGTAGTTGCGGCGTGTGGGCTTAGTAGCCCTGTGGCATGTGGGATCTTAGTTCCCTGACCGGGGATCGAACCTGTGTCCCCTGCATTGTAAGGCGGATTCTTAACCACTGGACCACCAGGGAAGTCCCCGGAATGGTATTTGACTAAATATCTGGGGAATGCTGCCATCTATATCTCTAATAACTATATCTATCTGATATAGAGATAACCGCTTTTATTCATCTCTATATTTCCAGTACTTAGCATGGTTGGTGAGCAACAGATATTGAATGAATGAATGAACAAATGAATGAAGACTAACTGAAATGCTCAGACACTGTGAGTGCCAGAATTAGGATCAGAATTTACATCCTCTGAAATTCAAGTCCTATGTGTTCTCTTCCCGATTCATCAACATCTGGGTTTCCAGAGGCAATCATAAAGGTCAGTTCTTCCGGAAGACTCTCCAGCCCTAAGGCTGATTCCTTGCTGAACTGGCTTCTGGTACCAGCCAGACTCTGCATCTACTGTCTCAGGGCTCTTTACAAAGCCAAGCAGAATTATCCCTTAAACAATCGCTTCCTTAAAATCCGCTGAATTATTAACAATGGAGAGGCTACTGCTGGGGAAGAACAAAAATCCCCGTGGGCTGTGCTTTGACTTGCCTGTCCTGAAACCTCATGGAGTAGAGGATGCCAGAAGAATATTGCCAAGACCTGAGACCAAAATCAAGGTAATTAAATAAAATCTCAGACTCTTCCTATGGAACAAACAAAACTTTTCATAAGGACAAATTGTTAGGAAATTTGTAGGTACTTTGCAAGTCCTAGAGGCTGGTTCATATTAGCTGACGCTATTCTCCTTAATTGCTTCCCTTTAAACATATTGACTGTTTTTGCTTTGGTCTCCCCTGCCTCCCACATTTTTCTTCTCTATGGAAGCTACAGTTGATTCAACTCACTAAGGTTTTACCAAGAACAAATACTAGGCCTTTGTGGGAACATGAAATGTAAGTTGTGGCTTCACCCTCAATGTAATGAGGCTAATAGCAGATAACTTGAAATGTTCCAGGCAACATGTTAAGCATTTTACATGCATTTAATTTCCTTCTCACAATGACCCTAGGAAGTAGTAGTCTTATTATTTATTGTTTCCACTTTACAGATGGGGAAACTGGGAACAGAGTTCTAATATCTTGCCTTGGTCAAACAGCCAGGATTCAAACCCACATTCACCTGACCTCAAAGCCTGAGGTCTTAGCTGTTGCATTGTATTTCCTCTCATGATCTACTTGGTGATTTACACAATGGAACTCTTAGCTATGAAATCTTAAGACACAGAGAAACCATATAAAAATTGTTAAAATAAATTAATACTTCAATGTAAAACCATTAATAATGGATAAATCTTTATAATCATGCATAGATATAGGTATAGAAGATTTTCATTTTTATTGTCAATTGTTAGTATTTTTGGAGTAGTTCAGGCCCATTATAACTTTTTCTTTTCAATTAGCCTAGAAGGGTACAAGATGAAAAAGGAAAGTCTTCCATGTATATTGTGTATTTGGTCTATTATTTGAGAATATTCAATTCTGCTATAGAAGAAAAGAAAACAAATAGAATGGATGAAACTTAGAGGGAAGGTTAAGTATGGATAGTGAGTAAACAAGTAGCTTGTGAGATCCCCAGAACTTATGCCTCTTACAACTGGAAATTTGTCCCCTTTAACCAACATCTCTATCTCTCCCAGTTTTCAATCTTTGATCTACCTGGAATTTATTTTATTGTAGGGGGAAAAAAAGGTTCCAGCTTTGTTTTCTCCCAAATGTTTAACCAGTGTTCCCTTTATTGAATAATCTAACTTCCTCTACTGTTTTGAAATGCTAACTTTATCATATATAACAATTCCATATGTATTTGAATCTCTTTTTTTTTTAAAGATTTTTTTTTGATGTGGACCATTTTTTAATTAATTAATTTATTTATTTATGGCTGTGTTGGGTCTTCGTTTCTGTGTGAGGGCTTTCTCTAGTTGTGGCAAGCGGGGGCCACTCTTCATTGCGGTGCTCGGGCCTTTCACTATCGCGGCCTCTCTTGTTGTGGAGCACAGGCTCCAGACACGCAGGCTCAGTAATTGTGGCTCACGGGCCCAGTTGCTCCGCGGCATGTGGGATCTTCCCAGACCAGGGCTCGAACCCCTGTCCCCTGCATTGGCAGGCAGATTCTCAACCACTGCGCCACCAGGGAAGCCCTTGAATCTCTTTTGCACTGATATATCTCTCTGTTCTTGTGCTGGTCCCAAACTCTCAATTACTGTAGGTTTATGTTATTTAAAAATACATGGTAGGGCAATCCTTCCCACTCTACAGCAGTTATTCTTTTTAAAATATTTTTTCATGGAGTATCCTGCATGTTTATAGTCCATATGAAACCCATACTTTTTTCCTTTAGAATCGATTTGTCTAGTCCCACTAATAATCATGTTAGTTTTTAAAACATTGAGATCAGATTAAATTTAGAGATAATTGAACAATTTTGTGATAATTTAAAGTTTAGAGATAATTGAGTTGATATTTTATTACTATTGTCTTGCCTTGTTTAATATTAAAGTATATAATTCTATTTATTTGAGTCTTATTTTGTGTGTCTTCATAGAAATTTAAAGTTTTTTTTCAGGTAGGTCGGCACATTTCTTATATGATTCTCAAACATTTTGTCTATTTTTTGCTTTGATTAACAAGATATTCTCTTTGTTATAGTTTTGAATTGGTGGTGGTTTCTTTCTGAAGCAGTGGTATAATAGCATAGCAACCAAAGCATAGGCTTTGGTGCCTTATTGCCTAATTTAAATATGATCTTTGGCTTTGTGAATTAGGGCAAGTTATTGAATCTCTCTAAGTGCCACAGTTTCCTTTTCTGTAGAATGAGGATAATAATAGTTCCTACCTCAGGGAATTGTTTAGAAGATTAAGCAAATTATTTTTGAAGAGTTCTTTGAAAAGTGCCTGCCACATAGGAAGCACTTGAGATGTTAATTATGTTGCAGAGCTATTGATTTCTATCAGCTAATTTCACAATTAACCACTTTACTGAATTTTCTTATTTTTTTCTAACAGTTCTTCAGAGAATCCTCTGGGTAATCAAGGTGTATTGTCATTTTATGCACCAACTTTAGTAAGTATCTCTTAGTTCCCTCACTGAGTAAGATGAGGAAATTAGTGCTCAATTCACTTCCCTCCATACCTCCTTCCTCTCCCCTTCTCAGCTGCACCCGGCATACTATTATTTTTCGTCATTATACTATGTTCTATAAATGGAATGAAAATGATTTGGTACATTCTTTGGTACATACATTAAATGATTCTTAACCTGGGGCCTTGGAGAAGATGGCAGTGGCAAGGGAAGTAGCCATGAAATAGTATTTCATTTTCTCTGAATTCTCACATGAAAGCAGACAGAACAACTAGATAATAAAGTAAACAACCTATGGACAACATTTATGACACAACTAGGTTGTAAGGAATCTCCAGGAACCCCAAAACACAAGCAGGAGAAGACAAACCACTACTAACCTCAGAAACTGTATTGTATCAGTATCTGCAAAGAATAAACCACAGGGAAGTAACAGACCATCTTACAGGCCTGAGAGCAGGAGAAGCCCAATAGATATTCACTGACAAGCATGGAAAACCGATTTGGGAAAAGAACCAAAAGTGAGAAGACTTTTACCCTCCACTATTGAATGAATACAAGGAGCTCATGGTAAGATCTGAAGGGGTTGGATCAGCCAGAGCTCCCATCCAGCAGTTTGAGGGGAAACTGTTGGGAGTAGGATAAAAAATGACTGTGATGATAGGGAATATAGAGAGGAAGGAAAGGTAAGGTCCAGGAAAAAATGAGAGAAGAGAATAGACAGAAAGTCTTAGAAATCAAGACATTATATTTTTGAACAATCTCCACCTTTCAAAAAAAAAAAGAAAGAGAAAACCCACCATCACCAGCACCCATAACAAAACAACCGTTACTGATGTCTACACTGAATGGAAACTCTATGAGGTTAGAAAAGCTATGTTAATTTTTCTTTCAGGAAAATAAACTTCACATAAAAATAAAGAACAGAAAATTATTGAAGTCAAATTGCATACAAAACTATTATAAGAAAAAAAGAATGAGGAGCAGAATGATATCCCTATAAACAATGAATGCATGTCAGGAAGACCTGCCTACAGATTAAAATGGTACACTTCTATTTCAAAATGAGCTAAAGCATATTAGTAAAATAATACCAGACATGAAAGAACAACATAAATCAGAAACAGAAAATTCAGAAGTGAGGTGACACAGAGAATTAGGCAAAATGAGGAGTCAGAAGAATATGTTTCAAAGATGGAACAAGACAAAATCCTAGAAGGACTAGCAAAGTGGAGATAGTCTACTCAATAAAGGGTTCAAAGTAATGATCATAAAGATGCTCAAAAAACTCAGAAGAATGGATAAACATAGTGATAAGTTTAACAAAGAGTTAGAAAATATAAAGAAGAACCAATCAGAGTGGAAGAATACAATAACTGAAATAAAAAGCACACTAGAAGGAATCAACAGTATATTAAATGATACAGAGGAATGGATAAGTGAACTGGAAGACAGAGTAGTGAAATCACCCTCTCTGAACACAAAAAAGAAAAAAGAATTTTTAAAAATGAGGATAGTTTAAGAGACCTCTGAGACAACATCAAGCATACTAACAATCACATTATAGGGTTTCAGAAGGAAAAGAGAGAGAGGAAAGGGCAGACAACTTATTTGAAGAAATAATGGCTGACAACTATCCTAACCTAGGGAATGAAACAGACATCCAGATCCAGGAAGCACAAAAAGTCCCAAATAAAATAAACCCAAAGAAGTCCATACCAAGACATACTATAATTAAAATGGCAAAAATTAAAGATAAGAGAGACTATTAAAAGCAGCAAGGGAAAAGCAACTAGTTATGTACAAGGGAACTCCCATAAGACAATTAACTGACTTTTCAGCAGAAATTTTGCAGGCCAGAAGGGACTGGCACAATACATTAAAAGTAATGAAAAGAAAAAACCTAAAGCCAAGAATACTCAACCTAGCAAGGCTCTCATTCAGGTTTGAAGGAGATATAAACAGTTTTACAGATAAGCAAAAGCTAAAAGAATTCAGCATCACCAAAACAGCTTTACAAGAAATGTTAATGGGACTTCTGTAAACAGGAAAGAAAAGACCACAAATAGAAATATGAAAATTACAAAGGGAAAAGTCTCATTGGTAAAGGCAAATTTACAGTAAAGGTGGTAGATAAACCACGTACAAATCTAGTAGGAAAGTTAAAAGACAAAAGTAGTAAAATCATCTATATCACAATAAATAGTTAAGGGATGCACAAAACAAAAAGATGTAAAATGTGAGGTCAAAAAATAAATGTGGGTGCAGGGTGAATATTAGAACACATTTAAACTTAAGAGATCATCAAGTTAACATAATTTTACATCTATCTATCTATCTATCTATCTATCTATCTATCTATCTATCTGTCTATCATCTATCTATCTATATATGCACACACACACACATATACATATCTACAAACCAAAAACCTATAATAGATACACACACACAAAAAAGAAAGGAATCCAAACATAATACTAAAGATAGTCATCAAATCACAAGGGAAGAGAGCAAAAGAAGATAGGCACAAAAAAAGAAATATAAAAACAACCAGAAAACAATGAACAAAATGGCAATATGTATATACCTATCAATAATTACTTTAAATGCAAATGGACTAAATGCTCCAAACAAAATCATATAGTGGCTGCCTACAGGAGACTTACTTCATATCTAAAGACACACAGACTAAAGCATGGGGATAGAAAAAGGTATTCTATGCAAATTGAAACAAAAAGAAAGCTGGGGTAGTAATACTTATATGACAAAATAGACTTTCAAACAAAGACTGTCACAAGTGAGAAAGAAGAACATTATATTATGATCAAAGGATCAATCCAACAAGAAGATATAACAATTATAAATATATATGCACCCAATATAGGAGCATCTAAATACATAAAACAAATATAATATATGTTTGTTAAGGGAGGGACTTCCCTGGTGGTCCAGTGGTTAAGAATCTGCCTTCCAACGCAGGGGATGTGGGTTCGATCCCTGGTCAAGGAACTAAGATCCCACAAGCTGTGGGGCAACTAAGCCCACGTACCACAACTACTGAGCCTGCATGACACAACTAGAGAGCCTGTACACTGCAACCAGAGAGAAGCCTGCTTGCCACAGCAAAGAGCCCGTGCACTCTGGAGCCCACGCACCACAACTAGACAGAAGCCTGAACGCTGCAATGAAGAGCCTGTGCCACAACAAAAGACCCTGCATGCCACAACGAAGATCCTGTGTGCCGCAATAAGACCTGATGCAGCCAAAAATAAAATAAAATAAAAAAATAAATAAATGAAAAAAAAATAAAGGGAGAAATTGACAGTAATGCAATAATAGTAGGGGACTTTAACACCCCACTTACATCAATGAACAGATCATTCAAACAGGAAATCAATAAGGAAATATTAGCCCTAACTGACACATTATATCAGACGAACTTAATATATATATAGAACATTCTATCTGAAAGCAGAAGAATATACATTCTTTTCAAGTGCACATGGAACATTCTCCAGGATAGGTCACATGCTAGGTTACAAAACAAGTCTCAATAAGTTTTGAGAAGATTAAAATCATCAAGCATCTTTTTTGACCACAATGATATATATGAGACTAGAAGTCAACTATAAGAAAAAACTGCAAAAAACACAAATATGTGGAGGCTAAACAATATGCTAGTAAAGAACCAATGGGTCACTGAAGAGGGAGGAGGAAGGGAGGAAGGAAGGAAGGACACATCGCCGCCTATAGTCTTGTTAGAACCTGAGTCTGATCCAGTCTCTGGATCCAGATGCCCATTTGCAGGCAGAACTGCAGCATGAGTATGCATTCAGCAAAGTCCAGACTACATGTTCTTCAGTAGATAAAGTTCAAGAAAAAGAAAGGGATGGAGGGGAAATTTTAAAAAGGCTTAAAATTTTGAAGAATTATCAAGATTAAACTAGAATGTTTAAGGATGCACATTTGGGTGATAAAATGGTTAGCTAAGGAAATGATTACTTATAATCACCAGGAGGGTTGAAATTGGAATATTGAAAATGGAGGAGTTTCTGGGGTGGGCGGCAAAGTTCTATTCCTTGAGCTGAGTGAAGATTAAATGGATATTCTCCACACAGTAATTCACTAAGCTATACTTTTGTTTTGTGGTTTTCCTGAATCTTTATTTTTCAGTAAGAATGGGGCACTAGCAAAGGTGTTTACAATTTTTTGATTCACGTAAATACTATTTCATGTAGAACATTGATGTGCAGTTGGAAAGAAATGTAGTCATATGTCACAAAAACTGAGCTTCATGAAGCAGACTGTTCCAAACATCAAGATCATATGGATTGCCATCTCACATTCACAATGACTCAAAATCATTCTGCATTTTAGTTAGCTTCATATTTGGGTTCTGATTTTCTTATTTTCACCTCCCTCCACTCCTGAATTTCTGTTTGCCTTTTTTCTTGCGGACAAAAGAAGCATATAACTTCACGTTATCACCAAGTCCACCCAGCTGCTTAATCAGACTATCAATGTGAATCCATTCCTTCTTGAAGAGTTGTTCTCAGAGCTCTCCAATTTTTTGTTTTAACTGGACTAATTACTTCCTAAGCTGTTGCATGGCAATTATCCTAGGCTTTTCAAAAAATTGGGCTACTGGTTTAGGTCCCCTGTTTACTAGGTCTCATGTTTTCCTTTTTCTTGGATTCCTTCATTTTCTTTTTGATTTGCTGGTTACTTTTAAAAGAATTTATTTTCCAAAAAGATTGTGTGAGAGGTCATTTTTTAAGTTCTTGTATGGGAGACAATGTCATTATTTTTACCTCACACTTCATTGAGAGCTTGACTATGTACAGAATATTAGGTTTGAAATAATTTTTCCCTTAGAACTTTGAGAACTATTTTCTAACATATTATTGTTGCTGATGCATGTGACACTGATCTAATTCTTGTCCTTTATAGTTAACTTATTTTTTTTTTGATCTCAGGACAAAAGGATCTTTCCTTTGTCCTTGATGTTCAGAAACTTCACAACGATGTATGCTAGTGTGGGTCTTTTTTATTTCTCTGCTCTGTACTTGCTGAACACTTATAATCTCAAGCTATCTATTTTTCTTTAGCTCTGAGAAATTTTCTTCTGTTATTTATTTCCTATTTTCTTCTCCTGTATTTTCACTATTTTCTCTTTCTGAAACTCATATGGGGGATAATTCCTGGATAAGTCCTCTATATGACTCAACATTTTACTTATACTTTCTATTTCTTGGACTTTTGCTCTATATTCCAGGAGATCTCTGTGACTTTGTCTTGTAGCCTCTCTAATAACCTAAAAATATTTATTTATTTTATTTTTTATTGTTCCTTTTTTACAGAAGCCTGTTTTCTAAGCACTGTTTTCTTAAATCTCTCTAGGTATACTGACTAAAATTAGTTTTTAGTTTTTAGTTTTTAGTTTTGAGGTCAGATGTTTGGTCATCTAGATCCTTCTAATTTGTACCATTGCTTTTTCATGGTGTATAGGTCTGCAGATCCTTGCAAGGAAGTTGTCATTGTCAGCCTGGAACTAGTGTGTGTGGACTGGTAACCTTTGCTATAGGGTAGATGCAAGAGGAGACAAATGCTAACTGAGAAGGGCTTGACTCTAGGTTTATATAATAGTCATGGTTCTTTGGATGTGAAGGAAACTTACAGAAAAGATATGGGGTAGTGTATAAAGTTTAGGGTAAAATAGGTCAGGGTAAGACAGGAGCGGGGACCAACGGTAACCAGAATATCCCTGGGGATTTACCTCTAGGCAATAACCAAGGTTTAGGAACCAACAGTTTCTTCAGGGTGGAAGAAAGATCTTGAGCTCTATTTGGTCTTTGTGTTGGTCTGTTAGATGATCTGATTGGCCTCATTTGGGTCAGGTGTTCACCCCTTGGTCAAGAGGTGAAACTTCGGTCTGCAAGTTTCTTGACTGACCAGACTGTAGGCAATGCAAGATGAGTGGTTCCCCAAAGCAAAATTGGGGTTCTAAAAGAAAGGGGGAATTCATGCAGGTCAGGCAAAAGGAGAGGTGCCCACTGCAGTTTTTAGCACATGAACCAGCAATCCTGGTCCTCCCTGAAAAGATCATTCACTCCCTTTAGTAGTTTCTTGGTTTTTTCCAAGGAGAATTCCTTCAGCTGACAGTTGTTCTCAAAATGTAAAGGTGTAGCCAACCCTTCCAGACACAGGCCTTCAGTTTATCATGCGGATTTCTCTTCTCCTTCCCACTCCCACTCTCTATTTCTGCTGACCTTGATCTCAGAGCCCCCCAAAACGGCTTCACCCTTAGTTACAGCTTTCTCTGCTGTACTAAACAGGGATTTTACTCCTTCCTCTCTGCTTTCTAAAATTGAAGTAGAGTTGATTTACAGTATTTTGTTAGTTTCAGGTATCTAGCAAAGTGATTCAGATACATATATATATTCAGATTATTTCCCATTATAGATTATCACAAGATATTGAATATAGTTCCCTGTGCTATACAGTAAATCCTTGTTGCTTATCTGTTCTATGTATAGAAGTTTGTATTTGTTAATCCCATACTGCTAATTTATCTCTCCACCTCCCTTTCCCCTTTGGTAACCATAAGTTTGTTTTCTTTGTCTGTGAGTCTGTTTCTGTTTTGCATATAAATTTATTTGTATTATTTTTTAGATTCCACATATAAGTGATACCATATAATACTCATCTCTCTCTGTCTGACTTATTTCACTAAGTATAATACTCTCTGGGTCCAGCCATGTTGCTGCAAATGGCAATATTTTATCCTTCTTTATGGCCAAGTGATATTCCATTCTGTGTGTGTGTGTGTGTGTGTGTGTGTGTGTGTATCACATCTTCTTAATATAATTGTCTTGATGGGCACTTGGGTTGTTTCCATGTCTTGGCGATTGCAAATAGTGCTGCTATGAGCACTGAGGTGAATGTGTCTCTTAGAATTAGAGTTTTTGTTTTTTCTGGATATATACCCAGGAGTGGGATTGCTGAATCATATGGTAGTTCTGTTTTTAGTTTTTAAAGAAACCTCCGTATTATTTTCCATAGTGGCTGCACCAGTTTACATTTCCACCAACAGTGAATGAGTGTTCCTTTTTCTCCATTCCCTCTCCAGCATTTGTTTTTTGTAGACTTCTTGATGATAGCCGTACTGGCCAGTGTGAGATGATATCTCAGTGTGGTTTTGATTTGCATTTCTCTAATAGCATCTTTTCATGTGCCTGTTGGCCATCTGTTTGTCTTCTTTGGAGAAATGTCTGTTTAGTTCTTCTGCCCATTTTTTGATTGGGTTGTTTGCTTTTTCAATATAGAGTTGTATGAGCTGTTTGTACATTTTGGATATTAACCTCTTGTCAGTCACATCATTTGCAAATATTTTCTCCCATTCTGTAGCTTGTCTTTTCATTTTGTTTATGGTTTCCTTTGCTGTGCAAAAGCTTTTAAGTTTGATTAGGTCCCATTTTTGTTTCTATTTCTTTTGCCTTGGGAGACTGATCTAAGAAAATATTTCTATGAATTGTGTCAGAGAATATTTTGCCTATGTTCTCTTCTAGGAGTTTTATGATGTTACGTCTTATATTTAGGTCTTTAAACCATTTTGAGTTTATTTTTGTGTATGGTGTGAGGGAGTGTTCTAACTTCATTGATTTACATGTGACTATCCATTTTGTTCACTACTGTATAAATGAAAGCTATTGTTCAGAAGGGTCAGCACTGCTGAAGCAACACTTAAAATTACCTTAAGCCCATGAGCGCTAGAGAAAGTGTGATTCTGGTACAGAAACTAGATTTTAATGATAAGATATGAACTGTACTATAGGGAGTGTTGACTGTGAGGGTGTATTTATTTCTTCAACAAATGTTCACTAAGCACCTTCTTTGTGTCTGGCAGAGTGTAAGACACTGGGGATACAATGGTGAATAAGTCAGTGTGGTGCCTGCCTGCACTGAGGTTGTAGACTAGAGGGGGAGATGGACATTATCCAAATAACCACCAAACTTAATATAGTAGAACGTATACTGTATGAGAGCAGAAACTGCTTTGTTACTGCTGTGTCCACAGTGCCTAGAATGCTCAATAAGTCCTTAATAAATATTTTTTGGACTTGTGGTAATCCCTGGGAAGGAAAAGTCGAGAAAAGTCTGAGTAAACATCAGGAGATCTAGTGTAGACTTGGGGGTTAAGGGCTTCTCTGAGCAAATGATGTTTGAGCCAAGATCTTAAGGATAAACAAGTTCTTTCCTCCTTCAGTCCCTGGGTAGGCAAGGAGTGTTTCAAGCCCAGGGGTGGAGGGAGGAAAGAACTTGGCATGTTCTGGCAAATGAAAAGAGGTAAGAACATTGAAATAGTCTAGAAAGGGGGGTGGCAGGAATATGGTGGGATCCAGGAGTGGAGTGGGAGGTAGGGACTGTTTCTCACAGAGACAAAATTTTAAAAAGATTGTGGAGCCAGTGAAGGGATTTGAGCAGAGGAAGGTCAAGTTGAGATTTGTGTTTTAAAGCAATAACTCAGCAGTCTGTGAATTCAGAGAAACCCACTGGGTGGCAGTTGCTGAAATTTGGACAAGAGAGGACAGTAGTTTGGACTAGCGCCATTATGGGAGAAATGGAGAGAAGTGGATGAAATCAAGAACTATTTTGAAGGTATATCAACAGGACTTTGGGATGGATTGGATGTGAGGAAAGAGAGAGATGAAATAGTCAAGCTTGACTCCTGAATTCCTGTTTGTAGCTGAATAGATTGGGGTACACCCACTGAAAGAGGGAACTCAGCGAAGTGTTTACTAAGGGTAAAAAGTACCTTCTGAAAGCATGAGCCCTTGGATGCCCATAACTGAAGAATTCTGCCTAATTCTCACAAGCTAGTTGTTGGCTCATTGTCTATGTTTAACATCTCCCCTAAATTTAACTTAAACTCATTACTTACATTTTGTGAGTTTCAACCTCCACTTATTTCTATTGTCTTTTCTAGCAGAGATAAATATTCTCAATAATAAAACACACATTAATACTCTATTAAAAGTCTTTTGAGTTCTTTAAAACACCTAGCACAGAGTCTAGTACCTTATAGGCATCCAAAAATAAAGAGTAACTATGTAACATGTTCATATCTTATATGTAGGTATGTCCCACTTTAGTCAAACAAAATATGTAAAAATCTGGGTTGAAAATGTATATTAGGTAATGCTTATTGACTATACAAAGTGTTGTTTCACTTTATAAATGATTCTCCATAGTAAGTTCTCCTGGTATATTTAAAATACGATTCAATTTACAACAATCATAATTATATATATAATCTCGGGTAACTCTTACATAAAGTGAGGTACATTTAGATTACATAGGACGTTGTTTGTTATCTCTACTTCTCAGTGGACTGTTATCTCGTCCTGCCTTATAAACAGCACTTGAAAAAGGCAGGAAATTTAACCACACAAAACCTTGAAACTGGACAAGAGGATTATATCATTTGGGATGCCAATTTGGTTTTTATTGCAAAGGACAAAATAATAGTGACTTAGACAAGATAGAAGTTTCTTTCTGTGGTAGGCAGAATAATGGCCTCCTCAAAATATCTATGTCCTAATCTCTAGAAACTGTGAATGTTACCTTACGTGAAAACAGGGACTTTGTAGATGTGATTAAGGTTAGAGACCTTGAGACTGGGATATTTTCCTGTATTATCTGGATGAGCTCTTAAAAGCAGAGAACTGTTCCTGGCTATGGTCAGAGAGGGATGTGATGATGAAGGAGGGTCAGAGAGGTTGACATGAAAAGGACTCAATCTGCCATTTCTGGCTTTAAAGATGGAGGAAGGGAAGAAACCACAAGCCAAGGAATGTGGTGGCCCCTAGAAACCAGAAAAGGCAAGAAAACAAATTCTCCCCACAAACATTCAGGAAGGAACCTAGCCTTGCCAACACATCTGTATTAGTTTGCCCTGTGAGACCTTGTCCCACTTCTGAATTGTAAAATAATAAATGTGTGTTATCTTAAACCACTTAATTTGTGTTAATATATTATAGCAGCAGTAGAAAACTAATAAAGATTTTGGTACCTGAAAGTTGGGTGCTGCTGTAACCAATACTTAAAAATGTTGAAATAGGTTTGGAATTGAGCAGTGGGCAGAGGCTGGAAAAATTTTGAGGAAGCTAAATTGCCTTAGACTGATGGTGGAAATATAGATGTTAAAGTCTCTGCTGATGAAGGCTCAGAAGAATCATCGTAGAGAATATCTAAACGGTTGTAAACAGACTATTAATAGAAATCTGGCCCTTGAGGACACTTCTGATAAGGAAGCAGAAGGAAATGAGGAACATGTTATTAGAAACTGGAGGAAGGTGGATCCTTGTTATATAATGGAAAGGTTAGCAGAATTGTGACTTGCATTTATGTAGAAAGCAGAGCCTGTAAATGATGAACTTGGATATTTAGCTGAGGAGATTTCCATGCAAAGTGTTGAAGGTGCACCCTGGTTTCTGCTTGTTGCTTAGAGTAAAATGCAAGAGGACAGAGATCATGGTTAAACAAAAAAGACCCAAGACTTGATGCTTTAGGAAACTCTCAGCCTATCCAGATTGCAAAAGATTCTAAAATTGAGAGATTTATTGTTAGGAAAGCATATGCTCTAAAGAAAAAGCTGAGGGTGTGGCTGTACCACGTTTTGCTAATACCTCAGAAAGATCAAACATAAGAGTATCCAGTCACACAAAAGGCGTTTTGAAGGGTGTGGCTCACAGATCCCCTCAATCAAACCAGAGAGCATAGGGAAAGCTTAAAAGCATTGTCCCTCATCCATTTCAGTGTAAGCAAAAACACAGATGGGATTATCTTGCATAGATCTGGGGACAAGCCTCTTGCCTAATGGAGTGAATCCTTGTGACACACACAGGAGACCCACAATGTTCTTGATAATCTTATACCAGCAGAAACGCTGTCAGTTTGGACTGAAAGGGACAGAAGGAAATGAGAAAATGCTGTTGGACCTCCAAAGTTCTAGAGGTGAGAAGCAGTCTGACAAAACTACTCAGTTGCAAATATGCATCACATTTCATGAAAAGGGCATGCAGATGGAAAAGGAAGAAGGAAGAATTTAAAAGGAGGGTATTTCTGGGTTCCCTTCTTAGACAGAATGTGTAAAATGGTCCCAGTTTGTTTGTGATGAGCTACAAGTAAGCCTGCTTTCTTTCTGGTAAAGGACTGTGGTTGTGTTTCCAGATGTTGTGGAGCAGAACATCAGAGTTATATTTATAAGCAGTTTACACAATTATATCTAGAATGATCCATGTTATTTTGATACTAGAAGCTAGTATGGAGAACTAGCACAATTTTTCAAGGAGGTGTCAAAATTAGCCTCAGCCAAGCTTAGTTATTTGGAGAAAATAAATTTTCATACCAATAGATGTAGAAAAAAAGGAAATATGGTGACATAAGAGTAGAGTTGAGCAAGATATTAACACCATAGTTTTAAAAAGTGCTGGCAGTTTTTTTTTCTTTTTTTTTTTATGAATGAACCATTCTTTTTTAATTATTTATTTATTTATTTATTTATTTATTTATTTATTTATTTATTTATTTTTGGCTGTGTTGGGTCTTCATTTCTGTGCCAGGGCTTTCTCTAGTTGCGGCAAGTGGGGGCCACTCTTCATCGCGGTGCGCGGGCCTCTCACTATCGCGGCCTCTCTTGTTGCGGAGCACAGGCTCCAGACGTGCAGGCTCAGCAATTGTGGCTCACGGGCCTAGTTGTTCCGAGGCATGTGGGATCTTCCCAGACCAGGGCTCGAACCCCTGTCCCCTGCATTGGCAGGCAGATTCCCAACCACTACGCCACCAGGGAAGCCCAGTGCTGGCAGTTTTAATTTTGAAATTCATCTTTCACCTAGGTGGCAACTGATTGGCTATATTTCCAAAGACTCGTATATTTATTTAACAACAGACTTGAAATATCCTCTATGTATGCCTAACTTTATACTACGTTCTAGGGAGAATAGAGCTCATTAAAATGTATCCCTGCTTGTGCAGACTGAAATAAATGGCTCCAAGTTCCTCCCATCTCTGTGTCCTGTTTCTCTAACAGCGTGACTCTGCCTCTCCTTCCATCAGTTGGTGAAGTCTTTTTCCACCATCTTGAATATGGGCTGATCTTGTGACTTGCTGTCTTCAATAGAATGTGGCAAGAGAGATATTTGTGGGAGTTCTCAAGTATGGGAGTTCTAGGGCTTGCAGCCTCCAGTCTTGCTTCCTTGGAATTCTGCTGCTGCTATGGGAAGAAGGCAGCCTCCTTGGTAGTGAGAAACCACATGGAGAGAGAGAAGCCCAGCTCAGAGCCAGCACTAATTTTCAGTCACGTGAGTGAGGCCATTTTGGATCATCCAGCCCCTGATGAATTGCTAGGTGATAATTATGACAAGAGTAAGCCCAGATGAGACCAGGGGAAAGAAAACATCCATCTGAGTCTTAAGCCCAAACCAATGACCCATAGTCATGAGCTAATAAATTATAGTTGTTTTAAGCCACTAAGGTTTGGGGTAGTTTGTGACACCACAGTATGTTACTGCTAGTGAGGGGTTCACTGTCTAATGAGTGTATTTCCATGGGTTTTTCATTCTAAAAGACTTACCTAGGAATTCTGTATTTAAATTTTCAATAATTCAACTCACTGGATTTCCCACATGCACATATGTATTCTATTTTGCCTTTTATTCCAGATTTTCTGGATATCATGTGCTACTTTTGGACTTTGCTAATAAGGATTTATTCAATTTTAGATGCAGTGTCTCAAAAGAAATTACCCTGGAGTTTATGTTGAACTCCTACTTGGTAAAAGCTGTTTTATACCACAAGATGGGAGGGAGAGACCTGTGGCGGAGAGGGGCTCTAAACGGGATTTGGGTTCATTGTGAGAAGTGGGGCTATAGTTCTTCTTGGACAGGTTATGTCTCCTGACTTCTGATTCTCAGTGTCTGTCTTTTTCTAAAACTCCCATTGGATCTCAGTGATATATTCTTTTGTTCTCAGTGATATATCTTTCCTCTTACTTCATGTTTGTGTGTTATATTTCTCCCTAATTTATGGTGAGAGCTGAGGCACTGTAAAATTTAATATTAATTAGCTCATATTACTCAGTGCAGAACAGGAGAGAGAGTATACTGCTTGTCTCTACTTATTTAAATAAGCAATCTACAGAGGATTTTACAGGAAAAATCACAATCTTATCTCCCACATTGTAAGGCCTCAGTCACAAAGAAGTTATGTAGCAGTTTTAATGATTTTGTGATATGTGAGTTTTTCTTTTAATCTATCAATTACTTGCCCTATTTGACTTTAAGATTCTCAGAAATAGGTACAGTTGACCCTTGAACAACATGGTGGTTAGGGGCGCCCACCCGAGTCAAAAATATGCATATAACTTATAGCTGGCCTTCTGTATCCTTGGTTCCTCTGTATCCACAGTTCTACATTCACACCAACTGTGGGTTTCGGATCTTGTAGTATCGTAGTATTTACTATTGATAAAAATCTGTGTGTAAGTGTACCTGCACAGTTCAAACCTGTGTTGTTAAAGGTCAACTGTATCTGAAAAGAATAAGGCTTATTAAAATACCAATTGGGGGTACACTGAATAGCACAGTAGTAATTTTATTAAATGTATATGAAACGCTAAACTGGTTATTGTTTGAAAAATTTAAATGCCCATAGAGATTCCTGAGGAGCTCACTTTATGTCTAGAGAGGATCTGGAGGTAGGACAGGTCTTTCAGATCTGTGTGCTAAAAGCTCATAGTACTTTTGAGGAAAACTGGCAGGCCCATAGTTCTTTTCTGGGAAAAGCAAGATTATTCTTTATTCTTGGTTTCTATTCTGTAGCCTTGTAACCCCACTATCCTGACCACAGCTGATGGGACCAGGGATTGATGGACTGTCGAGTTGATGACTGGCCCAGAGACAGCTACAGGTCAGTTGAGGTTGGAAAGCCAATCCAATCCAATCTACTTTGAGGGAGAGTGAATTCCATTCGCTCCGAGAGATGCTGGCAGTATAGTGGCACAGAAGCCAAGAAACATGGAGAAAGGAAGTAAATAGAAAGCATGAAACAATAGTAGTTACAAGTAAAAAGAAGCCACAAGCTATAAAATAAGAGAGGGGAGAAACTTAAAGATGACAAAATACTGAAGATTAGTTACACCTCTTGGGGTGGTGCTCCGTTCACACCTTTCATCGATAATGCCCTTCCTTCATCCTCTTAAGCCTCCTCTGTGGCAACCATGTTTGTGCTACATAGCCCCACCTTTCAGGCTTCAGTTGATTGGATCAAGAGTGGCAGTGTCATCCTTCCTGAGCCAATCAGGTGCTCCCTCTTGGGGCTTTGGAACTGGGACTGAAAGATAGTCTGTCTCTCTGTGTGGCTGGAGCAACAGGATGTGGAGCTATGGGGTGAGAAGATGACAAAGCTGGTGTGTGGAGAGAAAAGAAAGAAACAGATGTGCAGTGAGAAGCAGACTGGGAGAAGCCATGTGGAGAGAAGGAGGGAGACAGTGTGAGAGTCTTGGCTTCTGCTAGCTTTCCATTTCTTGGCTCGGATCCCCACAGTACATCCCTTAGAGCCTCAAGGTGCCTGTACTTTTATAATATCCACCACCATTTAAAAAATTAACATGGCTCAAGGTAGTGTTCAGATTTTGCAAAGAGGAGTCTCAATGAAAACATAGAGCTAGTGTGGTAACCTGCACAAAATTTGTGTTCTCCTTGAAGCTTAGTAGGGCAGCTGTCAAGACGGCGTCTTGCCTCTCTTACAATAAGTTCCCAGCTGGGTATGTCTCATTTTCTTGAAACCCAGAAGGGACTAACAACCATAGCTGCAGAATCTGATGTAATGGAACTAATGGAGTTAGACCTTCAAATATCAAATACCAATTTCTATATGAGGATACTTCTGCTGTTTTCTCTTCTCATTGCCCTTTGTATGTCTGTGTTCTTGGAGGGCAGAGGCTGTCTCAGTGCAGTAGGAATGGGGGGCCCCATGCCCATGTTCTCAGGTACAGTGTCCCCCTTTCCCTATTTGAAGTCTCACTGTGGTCCTGCCCCTGTGTGCTGACAGGGCTTGGCCTTCTTGGTGAACAGACACTTTAGTACTAAATGTGGGTTCAATGATTGTGACTTTATTGAGGGCGAAGATTGTGTTGCTTTCATTTGTGTACCTTGAACCACCTGGCCCAATACCTAATAGGCCCTCCATCAAAACTTATTGAGTGAAAGACAGAATAAATTATTTTTCTCAGTGGCAGTTTGAAGGTACCAAAAACAGGATCCAAAACCTGAAACCAAACCACACAGTAAATTATATAATCTATCTCGAATAAACAACCTAACCTTGCACCTAAAGCAATTAGAGAAAGAAGAACAAAAAAACCCCAAAGCCAGCAGAAGGAAAGAAATAAAGATCAGGTCAGAAATAAATGAAAAAGAAAAGAAGGAAACAATAGCAAAAATCAATGAAACTAAAAGCTGGTTCTTTGAGAAGATAAACAAAATTGATAAACCATTAGCCAGACTCATCAAGAAAAAAAGGGAGAAGACTCAAATCAATAGAATTAGAAATGAAAAAGGAGAAGTAACCACTGACACTACAGAAATACAAAAGATCATGAGAGATTACTACAAGCAACTCTATGCCAATAAAATGGACAACCTGGAAGAAATGGACAGATTCTTAGAAAGGCACAAACTGCCGAGACTGAACCAGGAAGAAATAGAAAATATGAACAGACCAATCACAAGCACTGAAATTGAAACTGTGATTAAAAACCTTCCAACAAACAAAAGCCCAGGACCAGATGGCTTCACAGGTGAATTCTATCAAACATTTAGAGAAGAGCTAACACCTATCCTTCTCAAACTCTTCCAAAATATTGCAGAGGGAGGAAAACTCCCCAACTCATTCTACGAGGCCACCATCACCCTGATATCAAAACCAGACAAAGATGTCACAAAGAAAGAAAACTACAGGCCAATATCACTGATGAACATAGATGTAAAAATCCTCAACAAAATACTAGCAAACAGAATCCAACAGCACATTAAAAGGATCATACACCATGATCAAGTGGGGTTTATCCCAGGAATGCAAGGATTCTTCAATATACGCAAATCAATCAATGTGATACACCATATTAACAAATTGAAGGAGAAAAACCATATGATCATCTCAATAGATGCAGAGAAAGCTTTCGACAAAATTCAACACCCATTTATGATAAAAGCCCTGCAGAAAGTAGGCATAGAGGGAACTTTCCTCAACATAATAAAGGCCATATATGACAAACCCACAGCCAACATTGTCCTCAATGGTGAAAAACTGAAACCATTTCCACTAAGATCAGGAACAAGACAAGGTTGCCCACTCTCACCACTATTATTCAACATAGTTTTGGAAGTGTTAGCCACAGCAATCAGAGAAGACAAAGAAAGAAAAGGAATCCAAATCGGTAAAGAAGAAGTAAAGCTGTCACTGTTTGCAGATGACATGATACTGTACATAGAGAATCCTAAAGATGCTACCAGAAAACTCCTAGAGCTAATCAATGAATTTGGTAAAGTAGCAGGATACAAAATTAATGCACAGAAATCTCTTGCATTTCTATACACTAATGACGAAAAATCTGAAAGTGAAATTAAGAAAACACTCCTGTTTACCATTGCAACAAAAAGAATAAAATATCTAGGAATAAACCTACCTAAGGAGACAAAAGACCTGTATGCAGAAAATTATAAGACACTGATGAAAGAAATTAAAGATGATACAAATAGATGGCGAGATATACCATGTTCCTGGATTGGAAGAATCAACATTGTGAAAATGACTCTACTACCCAAAGCAATCTACAGATTCAATGCAATCCCTATCAAACTACCACTGGCATTTTTCACAGAACTAGAACAAAAAATTTCACAATTTGTATGGAAACACAAAAGACCCCGAATAGCCAAAGCAATCTTGAGAACGAAAAATGGAGCTGGGGGAATCAGGCTCCCTGACTTCAGACTATATTACAAAGCTACATTAATCAAGACAGTTTGGTACTGGCACAAAAACAGAAATACAGATCACTGGAACAGGATAGAAAGCCCAGAGATAAACCCACACACATATGGTCACCTTATCTTTGATAAAGGAGGCAAGCATATACAGTGGAGAAAAGACAGCCTCTTCAATAAGTGGTGCTGGGAAAATTGGACAGATACATGTAAAAGTATGAAATTAGAACACTCCCTGACACCATGCACAAAAATAAACTGAAAATGGATTAAAGACCTAAGTGTAAGGCCAGACACTATCCAACTCTTAGAGGAAAACATAGGCAGAACACTCTATGACATACATCACAGCAAGATTCTTTTTGACCCAGCTCCCAGAGGAATGGAAATAAGAACACAAATAAACAAATGGGACCTAATGAAACTTAAAAGCTTTTGCACAGCAAAGGAAACCATAAACAAGACCAAAAGACAACCATCAGAATGGGAGAAAATATTTGCAAATGAAGCAACTGACAAAGGATTAATCTCCAAGATTTACAAGCAGCTCATGCAGCTCAATAACAAAAAAACGAACAACCCAATCCAAAAATGGGCAGAAGACCTAAATAGACATTTCTCCAAAGAAGATATACAGATCGCCAACAAACACATGAAAGAATGCTCAACATCATTAATCATTAGAGAAACGCAAATCAAAACTACAATGAGATATCATCTCACACCAGTCAGAATGGCCATCATCAAAAAATCTAGAAACAATAAATGCTGGAGAGGGTGTGGAGGAAAGGGAACACTCTTGCACTGTTGGTAGGAACGTAAATTGATACAGCCACTATGGAGAACAGTATGGAGGTTCCTTAAAAAAACTACAAATAGAACTACCATACGACCCAGCAATCCCACTACTGGGCATATACCCTGAGAAAACCATAGTTCAAAAAGAGTCATGTACCAAAATGTTCATTGCAGCTCTATTTACAATAGCCAGGACATGGAAGCAACTTAAATGTCCATCGACAGATGAATGGAAAAAGAAGATGTGGCACATATATACAATGGAATATTACTCAGCCATAAAAAGAAATGAAATGGAGGTATTTGTAATGAGGTGGATGGAGTTAGAGTCTGTCATACAGAGTGAAGTAAGTCAGAAAGAGAAAAACAAATACAGTATGCTAACACATATACATGGAATCTAAGGAAAAAAAAGAAAAAAAAAAAAAGGCCATGAAGAACCTAGTGGCAAGACGGGAATAAAGACACAGACCTACTAGAGAATGGAATTGAGGATATGGGGAGGGGGTGGGGTGAGATGTGACAGGGTAAGAGAGTGTCATGGACATATATACACTACCAAATGTAAAATAGATAGCTAGTGGGAAGCAGCCACATAGCACAGGGAGATCAGCTCGGTGCTTTGTGACCACCTAGAGGGGTGGGATGGGGAGGGTGGGATGGAGGGAGATACAAGAGGGAAGAGATATGGGAACATATTGTATGTGTATAACTGATTCACTTTGTTATAAAGCAGAAGCTAACACACCATTGTAAGGCAATTATACTTCAATAAAGATGTTTAAGAAAATAAAAAATAAATAAAGTCTATTAATTAACCAAAAAAAAAGAAAAATTATATAATCTGAGTATGCAAATGGATAGATGCCCAGTATAATTCATTAAGGTATTAATTATGATGATGGTACCTATGCTATGCAAGTTCTTAACCCTCAAGTGTGAATGCCCTAGTGTGGGATCCAGATAAGAATATTGGGTCTGGGCTTCCTTGGTGGTGCAGTGGTTAAGAATCTGCCTGCCAATGCAGGGGACATGGGTTCGAGCCCTGGTCCGGGAAGATCCCACATGCCATGGAGCAACTAAGCCCGTGTGCCACAACTACTGAGCCTGCGCTCTAGAGCCCGCGAGCCACAACTACTGAGCCCGCATGCCACAACTACTGAAGCCCATGTGCCTAGAGCCTGTGCTCTGCAACAAGAGAAGCCACCGCAATGAGAAGCCCGTGCACCGCAACGGAGAGTAGCCCCCGCGCCGCAACTAGAGAAAGCCCACGCCCAGCAACGAAGACCCAACACAGCCAAAAATAAATAAATAAAATAAATAAATTTAAAAAAAAAAAGAATATTGGATCTACATGTCATTTTCAGGGATCTTGCTTTTTTCTACTTCAGATTGTGCTTTAATGTTGAGAGAAAAATGATAATCCCACTTGCCATTGGGTTGTGCATCACTCCTGCTGAATTCTCCTGGAGCGATGACTTCACAGTTTCTTGGAGGCTTCCACTTATTTCACCCATCAGAGGAATGTTTATAGTTTTCATGTAAATTTTAATGGGCAGAAACATCTGTTCCCCATCCAACCGTGATGTCTCGTGTATACATGCGAATTCCTGGCTGAGCACAAACCATGTGTGCTGTGTATTGGATGCTCAGGAAAATAATGTAGACCAAGGACAAAGAGGAGAGGCGTCGAGAGGGAGTGAGGAGGAGAAAGGGGAAGTGGTGAATGGGTGAGTGGGCAGGAAAACTCTCCCTGCGCCAGCTGGTGGCGCTATGTGCGGCCTGTCCCTCCTTGGTGGTCTGGCTGGCCCTGGTGGATCCCAGGCCTACCCCCTTCCTCTGGAGCAGAGCCCGTGGGTCTGGTGAGCCACTTAGCTCCGTTTAATGGAGCTGCTCCCTCATAACAATTGTGGGCACCTCTTGCTCCTTGTATGGGAAAGGGCAAATAGGCACTGGCACGGCACTGTCCCGCAACCACTTGGCCTTCAAGGCTGGCAGAGCTGGCTTCTCCGTGTTTGCTCCTGTACCTCTAGAGGTTCTTCCCCACCTCCCATCACCTGAGCTCCTGCTGGAACTTTGAGATCGTGGGTAGGACTAAACAGAGCATTGGGACTGTCCTCCCATAGTTTGGAATTTGCAGAGGACTCCTGACCACTTTTTTGGCCCTACTTCTCATTCCCCCCAACATGTTCTCCAGCCACCTGAAATTACTTGTAATCCCCCAAATGCCCATACTTCTGAGTCTTTTCTGTTTTTTTTAACCTTGGAATGCTTCCTCTTTCCCAGCCCCTGTCCACATGGTGGTGCGAGAACATGCACAGAACACATGCACACACCACCCTGCCAACTGCTTTCTGTACTTCAAAACTCAAACTGAAGTTTTCTCTGTGACATTCTCTCTGACCCACTCGAGCATAGTTCATCACCCCCTCTTGCTGTCCCACTCTTCTGCACACATACTCTGTGACACTGTCTGTCATGTCACTTTGCAGTGATGGTTTTGGATATGAGGGCTCTGTCCCTGAAGTCAAGTTGCTTGGCTACAAATTACAGCTCCATCACTGGGCTGCGTGATCCTGGGCAGATTACTTAATATCTCCATGCCTCAGTTTCCTAATTTGTAGAATGGGGATACTGTTAATAATAACCATAAACGTTTGTTGAGAAAATTAAATGAGATGATACAGGTAAATCACTTAGCAAAATACCCGGCTCAATAAAGAGCAGCTATTACTATCAACTCCTCAGTTTTTCTTCCCAACCATCTTGTACGGGGACTGTTATGCACCCTGTATTCCTAGAGAGTGGTGTATAATAACTCTTTCACATTTGTTTGTGGAGTGGCATTGTTGAACCGATGGCTCCCAGTGGCCTACTCAATCGGGTTCATGTTCTCTGGAATCAGCAGTTGGGGTTCAAATCTTTACCAGTTGATAGTTATGGAACCTTAGGCAAGTTAATTAAACTTTCTATATTTTAGTTTAATCATCTGTAAAATTTTAATTATGATAGTACCTAGCTCACAGGTAGAGATAATCTACATTCAGAGTGCCTAGAATATGGAAAGATCTCAAAAAAGTTAGTTAATGTTATTCTCATTAATGTTATGAGTATTATTACATTTAATACTCATCTTAAATATCACTACTATAAAGTCTTTCTCAATCACTCTCTCTGGAAGGAATCTCATTCTTTAGCCAATCATCCAACATAATTATTAAATGCCAGCTATAATCCTGGCACTGTGCTAGACACCTGCTGTGCAGTGGTAAATAAATCATATATGATCTCTACCTTCATATAAGTTGGGGTTTGAGAGAGTGCTAAATCTCAATGTGTTTTCAAAGTTATCAACCCAGTGAGATATAGATTAATGAGACATAGATAGAGATCAAAATGTGAGCTTACTTACAACCATGTAGGAAAGGTGTTAACTGCCTATGTCCTCAACCCAACTACTGTTCATTCTTTTGGCCTTTCTAGATTTATCATTGAAGAATTCTTGGGTCACTACAATTGGCTAAATCAAGGCTTTAGTCTTAGGCTGGTTTTGACTCCGTGTGTTAAATAGTGTCATTGATTTTTCTGTTGCTGAAGGAAGGAACCTCAGGGAAAATATCATGTTGGTTGGGAAACCAAATATACATTTGGCCAAAGCTTTTAATGCAGCTCTTGGATGATCTTCTCATGGATTTGGTAATTTCTGGGGAAAGGAACACCAGACTTTATGCTCCTTGAGCATATGCTTCTGGTCTTATATAACTCTGTGTCTCTGGGGCTTAGGATGTTGCTTAGTAATAACAAGTGCTCAGTAAATATTTGTTTAACTCACATTGTTGAACAACAGTTTAGTTGAACATAAAATTCCAGTTTATTATTTTCCCTAAACACTTTGGTCTTATTATGTGACTGTCTACTTGCTTCTTGGCTATTTTTGAGAAGCCTGGTGTCCTTCTACTTAGTTGTCATCCCCCTATTCCCTGAGGTAATCTCTATTTTGAAGTTGGTGTGTATTTTTCTCATCCATGTTCTTATACTTTTACTAGATATATTTAACTATAAAATATTAGTGTGGGGTTTTAGAAAATTAAATAAATTATTACTCTTGTAGATATCCTGCAATTTGGTTTTTAAAGTCACCATTATGGTCTCAATATTTATCCAGGTTGATACAAGTAGGTCTAGTTCATTCATTTTCACTGCTGCATATTTCATTGCAAAAATATAGCACCGTGCATTTATTCATTGATGATCATTAGGTGTTTTCTGATTGTTGCTATTACAAACAGTGCTTTAACGAGCATCCTTGTGTCTGTCTCCTGTGTGATATAGAAGATGCACACTGAGAAGCAGAATCGCTGGGTCCCCAAGGATGTGCATATCTTGGATGTTGATGGTTGATATCCAAAGTGGCCTCCCAATTCACACTCCCACCAGCAGGGCACAAGTACTCTCCTTCTTCACATTTTCATCAACCTTGCTGTTGTCAGACTTCTGAATGGGTGTGTACTTGACCCCTACTTTATACATTGTCTCCAGTGTTATCATTCTCTTTTTACATATGAGAAAACTGAGGTTAAAGAGTGGCAAGCTCAGAGAAAGAATGAGTGAATGAGTGAATGAATGAATGAATATGGTGATACTTTATTTATTTGTTATTTATTATTTCTTTAACCAGAATATAAGTTCCATGAACCTAAGTACCTTACCCCTAGCCCTGCGAACAGGTTCTGGTAACAGGTAGATGCTCAGTAGTTACTGTAATGAATGGAGGAACCTGGGCAGTGAATGTCCATTTACTTCAGGAGCCTCCCCTCGGCCTTCTGAGCTACATTCTGCACTTACCCTGCAGGAGTTTTGAAGGAGCACGAAAGGCCTTCAGCAGCCTGGGCTAATGGAGCGGAGGAAGTATGACAGCTAAAAATTTTTTCAGTGGAAAATTAAATCTGCCCAGCAGGGGTCTGATGAGAAGCTGGGGCCAGCCTGAAGGAGGATGCAGCTGGAGGGAGTGTCCATCTGGATCCCACAGGCCTCTGGATGTTGAGAGGTTATTCTTAGCCATCTTTTCTTCAGTCCTTATTTTCTCTTAATCAGGGCTCTCTTGATTTTGCAACTGGAATCTTTTTTTCCCCTTCTGTAAAGCAATGATTTTCCATATAGTAATTCTTTCCTTCTTTAGACTTCCCAGAGGGGGTAGGAGGTTCTTTTTGTGCTCAGACACTTTGCACATTGCCTCCCACCCACCTCCTCCCAGTGCTTTTGTGGCTGGTGTAGACCTATTCTGTGTGCTGGATTTGACCCCAGATCCTTGTTTGTTTACAAAGGACTTAACCATACCACTCTCCTTACTAATTATTTTTTCCTAGTAACATCAGTAGGAGTACATTTCCCACCCCCCTGCCTCCCTCTGCCTCATGTGTCCTGATTTCTGCTGGATTCATTTAACGTGAGCCTTAAGGGGCAGCCAAACCGATGGCAGGTGGCCAAGCTCCAAGCCTCGGCTCCTGCGTCATCATTATAATCACTCGCATTGACATGGTGTTCTGTGGTTAACAAAGTGCTCCATGCTCAGAAGCTCTTTAGTCCCCACAGCAGCAGAAGCCAAGGCCTCTGGGGTTTGGTGACATCCCCAGGATCACCAAAGAGGAAAGGCCGAGGTTTGAACTTGCTTTTCTAATGCTGAATCCCCTATTTTTTCTTTCAGTCCTTGCAGGGGTCACAAAGGCAAGTGCCTTTGAGGGCCAGGCAGATAATCTAAATGAGAGAAGCTGGCTGGAGTAGAAGACATCAGGGAGTAGTGAGGACTGTGGGGGAATTAGAGAACATGCTTTGCCCAAAGGCATCAAAATGCAAAGCATTTAAAAAGCAATAAAAACCAAACCCATTTATTTTACCACCTCTTCAGTGTCCAGTCTATAACTTCTCTTTGTTGGTGGTGAAGATGGATGGTGTCACTTTATCACTGAGTAGCACTGACTTGGTGGTATGAGTAAGCATGACCTTGGTTGCAGTAAGTCTCTGGTATAGATGAGGAAGTATATGTTAAAGATTGAGTGAGGGCATCCCTGGTGGCGCAGTGGTTGAGAATCTGCCTGCCAATGCAGGGGACAGGGGTTCGAGCCCTGGTCTGGGAAGATCCCACATGGCGCGGAGCAACTGGACCCGTGAGCCACAATTACTAAGCCTGCGCGTCTGGAGGCTGTGCTCCGCAACAAGAGAGGCCGCGATAGTGAGAGGCGTGGCGCGCGCGCCGCGATGAAGAGTGGCCCCCGCTGTCACAACTAGAGGAAGCCCTCACAGAGAAACAAAGACCCAACACAGCCATAAATAAAAAAGAAAAGAAAAGAAAAAAAGATTGAGTGATTTTATGGCTTTTAGGATAGTATTACAGACCCAAGGATGTACATATCCTGGGCCTACCCATCATCTTACCTTCCCTAGAATTTTCAAGGGATGAGATTCAAAGTAATATGACATTTCTGGTTGTGCAAGTCCCTTATGCCTCAGTCCCAGCCCTGGTCAAAAGTTCTCCCCCTCCTTCCCCACCTCTTCCTCCCTCTCTCATCCCTTTTTGAAATCACTGGGTAGCTGCACAGGTCTCTATGCTGAGACAAAGAGTGATAGTGACAAAGACAAGAGAGGTAGTCAGGCCCCCAAAAGAACCCCAAGTTTACCTTCTCACCCAGGCATAGGACCCAGAGAAAAGACAGAGAACAGCGTGGTTCATGCCTTTAAGGAGAGAGAGACCTTCTCCATTAATATGGGGCCCAATGAAGGTCATGGGCTTTGGCCAATCAAATAAAAACTCCTTCTCTTTTGAGGGGGGTTAGGAAGGGGCTGGGCTGAGGTGGGGCTATCATGAGAATAGGGCTGAAGTGTATCCCTTACTCTAAACTACAGTGGTTAATACTGTGGATGCAGAGTGTGCAGCTCTGCTACCTATTGGCTCTGTGACCTTGAACAAGTTATTTGACCTCATTCCTCAGCATCTTCATCCATGAAACATGGGTAGATTCAGTGGTGACGAGGATGAACTGAGATAAGGTATGTGCATTGGTCAGTAAATATAAGTTCTTTTTGTTTGGAGTTCTGTGTCCTAGCTCCACTCTTTTCTCTGTTAGCTAAAACCTGAGGAAGCCTTCAAATGCCCGCAGAAGGAATACAGATGGAATAATTCATAGAACAAGAAACTACAATATTCTGCCAATTTTTCTTCTTTGGAACTTGCTATTTGCCCAAATTCCCTGATTCCACCTTTTTTTCTCCATCTCTATAACCTCAGATGGTCTCAGTGAGCTGGAATCTTGAACGAGGTAGCTGGGGCTCTGCCGGATAAGGCTTGGCTGTCAAATGTGCTTTGCGAGGTATAACTGTGACTTTTGTCTAAATATTCACTCCAACTTAACTGCCATTCAGTTGAAACTTTTCCTAAGTAGTTGTTTTCTCATCTGGCTTCTTGTGGGACAGGAAATTTAAGAAGGCAGATTCTATTATTCAAACACAACATTGCTGTACTTACCGAATCAACAGTGGACTGAAAGTCCCCCTCCCCCATCTTTAGAGCTGGTTTTCTTTCACATGCCTCACATATACCAATGGAAAATAGCTCAGAGTGGATATTGCCTAGACATAGAATTAGGTTCTTATTAATGGGAAGAATTAAGTTCTTATCAATGGGCAAAAGTAGAATTGAGAGGTAGATGATATGCTTATATACTCTGATTTATTCTTAGTTTTTACTGCACGTAATGTTTCTGTTGAGACCAGTTGACAGAGTCGGAGGCTCAGCATGGGAAAAGCATGGATAATTCTGAAGTACAAATGATTCAAGTGTTACATGTATTTTAGCATGGAGCCAGCGGAAGACTTTTGGATGGTGTCCTTCCCACCTTCTCTCTCTTTCTGTCCCTCCCTGACCCCCCACTCTTCTCCTTTCCCCACATCTGTAGCCATCCCCTCCTGGTTAAGCCCAGAAGGAAAACTCGATGGAAATGACGGAAACCATCCGGGAAATTATGACACCCAGGTTCTGGTTCCAGCTCTGCTAATTACTAACTGAGTGGTAGTCACCCCTCCGGGTATCAGCTTCCTCACGTATAAAATAAGTAGGAGGTTGGGGGGTGGGCAGGGCACGTAGGACTGAGAGATCGCTAAGTTTTCATTCCTCTGTGGATTTCACCTTTGCCAGCTTGGGGCCTGGCATGTCTCAGCAGCTGGTCACTTGGATAATCCCCAGAGCAGATAAGTGCTGCAGGATAGCGGAGAATGGGCCCTATTCACGGCAGAGTCCAGCCGCTCGGATAGATGCTGATGCCTCTGGCTGTTTTCCGGAGCCACCAGCCAACCTAGAGAAGAAGCTGGCTGGAAAAGTGGATGGATGGATGTATTAGAAAGGCCGGTGTCATCTCCAAACACAGTGTCTGAGAAATGCCCATGTGCCCAGAAAGAAGTCACTGAATCCCTTCAGCTGGTGCAAAGAGCCGGGCAAGCCAGGCTTTGAATCCTGACGCTGCCACTTAACCGAGCTGTGTGACCTTGAGCAAGCTCTTTGGCTGTTTTGTCATTTTTCTCCTCCATAGAGTGGGAGTGGCAGTATATCCACCTTGCCAAGTTGTAGTAAAGTTCGAGGTACTGCAGAGGCCTAACAGTCCCTACTGAGTATAGGGACTCAGAGGTACTCAGTAAATGGTAGTAGAAGTGGCTGTTGTATTACTACCCTGTGCCCTTTACTCACAGGACTCATTCGGGGGACTTGGGCCCCAGTTCTGGCTCAGGGCTCCTCCCATGGCTGGAGAACTGGCTCCAAGACCAGGCCCAGCCATGCCAGGGAGCCGGGCACAGAGATGCTGCCGAACGCGCCGCTGATTAAATTCCCTGATTGAGGAGCCTCAGCATCCCGGTCCAGAGCGGGAGCGCCGGCAACATTTAGCACAATCTGCTTGGATCCTTAATTAGGTTATTTTTCAAGACCTTTTCAAGGTCTTGTCCCCTTTCCTCAACTTCCTCTGGCCCCTTCTCTCTGGGTCCCAGTCAGAGAAGGGAAACAGAGCAGTGTGGGGCTCCCCTCCATCCCTCTTCCAGGGAGAAAGTAAAAGGAGCAGGAAGAGGCTGTTTTCCTTGCAGAAGATGCGGCTAACACAAGCCCTGACCGCTCAAGGTGGCTGCAGCCCCATCCGAAGGGCTAAATCTCCACGCGCGCCCGGCTGAGCCCTGTTTTGTTTTCTGGCGAAACTGGGTTTCCGATTCAAACCTGCCTCTTCCTCCATCCTTTATCGGGACAGCTCGCAAGTGTTTTCCTGGGAAGCGCGATTACGTGGCACTTAGCGTATTTTCTCACCTTCCCGTGTCCACCTGGTAAAAATAAAATAAAATAAAACAAAACAAAATAAAGGAGCCCGGGATTGAACTGTCGTTATTTTTTAAAAGGGGAGAGTGGGGTCACATGATGGCGAGTAACTGATTTAGTGAAGTGGCTGCAAGTCCGGGTTTGCTGCAGAGCCGGCCCCTCCCGGCGGGGGCGCTGACGTCACGGAAAAGCCCCGGCGCGGGTCGGCCGGGCCGGTATAAACCGCGGGGCCGCGGCGGCTGCGGGCGGCGGGCTCGGGCGGAGGCACAGACGGCGGCGACGCGCGAGCACCCTGCGCTCGGCGGCCCCAGCAGCACAGCGCTCACCGACCCTCGGACGCCCAAGTAAGCCAGGAGGCCCGCGGGGGCCCTCCCGACTTTGGAGAGGGGTGGGGGGGCTGGTTGGGGAAGGGGTGGGCGTTCCCAGCCCGCAGAACTTTCTAAGTTGAGAAAAGAGCCTTCGGAACGTGCTGTCCGCACTGTGTTTTTCCAGTTCGGGGGCAAAGTTTAAGGTGCAAAGGATGCCATCTGTCATCAGCAGGTTCCTTGCTTCAGTTCAGGAAGAGGGCCACCTCTTCCTACAGGCTGTGGTCAGAGGGCAGCCGTCAGGCTCTGGTTGTTTGAATTCAAGTCGGCCAACGGGGGCGCTGCTTGTGAGATTAAAAAACCCGGCTGATCATCGCGGTCAGGGTCGTGCTTAGGGTCATCGACGGGTTGGGGTGTGGAGCGTGGGGGTGAGCGTGGGAAGGGGAGGGTCTGTGCATTTCTCGCTCTCCCGAGTGGATCTTGCTGATTCAAATAAGAATGCTTCTACTTTATCTCAAGGAGCCTGGGAGTACAGACCTCCGTGCAAGGCGGGCGGGAGGTGGGGGGGAGTCTTGAGAAAGGGAAAGTTGTAGCAAAGTTGTTGAATGTCTTTGGGGAGAGTCTTTGACCTGATTTGCTTCAAAAAGGTGGAAATCTGAGTTGAATTAAAGAACTCTTGAAGCGGACATGGTTTAATCAGAGTGAAGCATTTTCTCTGCGAATTTGACGGGTCTGAACCTGAGGGGGTCAATTTCCCTGCCAGAACGACAAGGCATGGGGCTGGGATGTTTTAAATGTGATATCCGTGGGCAGGAGGGCAGAGCTGAGGCATAAACCTCAAACAAATTCTTTCCCCCCCTCAAATAATAGCTAATTCAGGCAGTTGGGGAACATCAGGGCAACTTTACTAAACATGGAAGTTCCAATAATCGCTTGTCCAGTCCAGCCAGGGGGAGTGATCTCATTGTCACGTGTTTCCCACTGAGGCCCACTGGATGCTGGTGCAATTAAGAGCCATGTTTAGACAAGAGCAGCTAACCTGGCCAGCTGGTCCCCAGCTGCATTAACTTGTTGCTTTTCAAGCCATCTCTGGAGGCTGTTGGTTCCTTCTGGCTGCCTCTGTGCCAGCTCTGAGTGGGGAATCCCAAGGCTTCTTTGAAGATGGAGGAAGCCCCAGGGCAGTGGGCGATATTAATGGTATTTTTTCCTCTTTGCAAATGACAATCTGCCCGAGGAGCTGGTAACAGTGTGTGTGTGTGTGTGTGTGTGTGTGTGTGTGTGTGTGTGTGTGTGTGTGTGTTCGGTTGAAAGCCTGTTGACTGCTTCATTGGTGTTCCTTGTGTTAGGGTTACTTGGGTCTCACCGCATTTAACAAAACATCACTGATGCCTGTGTTTAAGCCCCCTGAGCTCTCACTCGTGCTTCCTAATGCTAACACCTGGGCTGCTTTGCTCTCTAGGACCCAACGATGACTCTGAATAATGTCACCATGCGCCAGGGCACTGTGGGCATGCAGCCACAGCAGCAGCGCTGGAGCGTCCCAGCCGATGGCAGGCATCTGATGGTCCAGAAAGAGCCCCACCAGTACAGCCAGCGCAACCGTCACTCTGCTACCCCCGAGGACCACTGCCGCCGGAGCTGGTCCTCCGACTCCACGGACTCAGTCATCTCCTCCGAGTCGGGGAACACCTACTACCGGGTGGTCCTCATAGGGGAGCAGGGGGTGGGCAAGTCCACGCTGGCCAGCATCTTTGCGGGCGTGCACGACAGCATGGATAGTGACTGCGAAATGCTGGGAGGTAGGTGGACCAGCCCCGCGGGCTCCTGTGGTCAGCAGTGGTCCAGCAGAAAGAGCAAGTAGGTGGGTCATTTACCTGCAGAGTCGGGAACTGCGAGTATGCATTCTTGGCTCTGGCTCGGGAGCTGAGTCCCCACAGAAGCGCTGGCATAAGCCCCTGGGACAAGAACATGAAAATGCTCGTAGATAGAACCTGGGCCAGAAAGGCAATTTCTTAGATTCCAGCTCTAAAGGGACTGGGGAGACGGATTATAGAGGGCGGAGCCGGAGGGTCAGGATCCCACCTCTGGCTTTTGCCATTTCTGACCTGGACCTTTCAAGAACTGAGTGTAGACGCAGCCTTTTTCCATGGTGGTACCTGAAACCAAACCGATTTGAAAAACTGTTAGGATGAATTCGTTAGTTTGTTTATTGCAGTGTTAGAGGCTTTTGAGGGTATAAAATCATTTAAGATCTGTATTTTAAATAGCACATTTAAAAAAAATATTGAAATACAACAATGATGAAACATATACTTGTACAGAGTCTGACAGTTTTTCAAGACAACTTTCCCTGTACAATCTCATTTACAATATTTATTATTTAAGCCTTGATTTCCAAAACTCATTTGAGGTGACACAATGTCAGAAATTCACGTAGTCCTCAAATACGTGTAAAGCATAGCACTACATCCTGGGAAGTGAGATGAGGATCCTAACAGTCGATGGTTTTCATACAGCGTCTTTCAGCCGTGGCTCCCGTCTTAGACAAAGCCAGGGTCGCTGTGTGTCCCTGTTTGCAGCTGTGGAAATGAAGGAAGAACCTTCCAGTGCTTGTCCCAGTGGCATGGTCTGTCTGTACGCTCAGTTGCAACTCACAGCTGAATCACAGACTTCCGGAGTAGGAAGATGTCTTAGTGATGACTCGGTTCTGCCCTCTACTTCATGCATAGAAATCCTACTCCTTCCTCACTCCTGTCAGCTGATTTCTACTAAACGTTTATTCTTCCATTGTCCGGGAGTTCACTGCTTCATGAGGCAGCTCCGAACTGGCTTTAAATGATGACTCATTGATGGAACATTGATTTCTCTCCTCACTCCTGAAATCTCAGGGATGATAGCTAAACCCCATTTCAAGGGAGAAAGAGGGTCAGTATCTCTTTTTATGTAAAGGCCTGTGGGTGACTGTCACTATAGGAGAAAGGGAGGAGGAACTACTATCTAGAATGTGCATTTGCAGTGGGACACGCACTTTATTGGGAGCCTTATACTTACTACTGTTTATTTTGGTCCTGACATTATTCCTGTACTCATATGAGTAAACTGAGTCTTAGGGACTTTCCTAGAATCACCCACTGGGACAGCTGGAATTAGAACTCAGGATTTTATAATGTTAGTTTGGTGGTGTTCTCCTTCTGTCATTGATAGGGAACTTGCTATGTGCCAGGCACTGTGCTAAGTACTTCCCACAAGTATTTTGATAATACTTAGGAAAATTGAACCAATTTGGTATTAATATCCCTATTTTACAGGTGAAGAAATGGAAGCTTATGAAGTCAAGTGACTTTCCCAGGGTGAAAAAGCTAGTCCATGGTCTGGACAGGATTCAAAACTAGTTGTGGTTGAACCTAAATCCTGTGTTCTTTCGCTGTATTCAGCAGCCCCTGGATTTAGCATCCAAATGCTGTTACGTACTGTAGCACATCGGGCTGGGTACCGACCACGTGCCTGGCTCCATGCTAGGCTCTGGGGCACCCAGTGATGAACGAGGTGCACCATACATACCCTCTTAGGAAGGAGCTAAGTGTCAGTGGCTATAATTCAGAGCAGGATAAAATTATATGAATACCTGAAGAAGTAACAATAAAGTGCTTTGGAGACTGATATAAAGAAGAGACCAACCAAGAGTTTTGGTTTGTTTCTTGAGGAGGGAGGAATTGAAACAGTTGGTGGATAGCAGACTTTCAAAAATGTTTGTCCATTAGAGTGCAGTGGTATCTATCCAGAGGGCGGTATCCCCATAGGCATAGAGTATTAAGAAGATTGACCCATCCCTGAAACTTGGGAAGGCAGGCTTCTGTATCTGGGAAGCTTCTTTGTTTAATAGGGAGAGGGGGCAGTTGGTAGAGAGAATCCTTTCCATACCTCCTCAAAGAGGGAATCTTGGGCAACAAGAAGCTTCTCAGCTGACTCATCCTACCTAACGTGTCCTATCTGAGTAACTAAATTTGTACTGTCTAGGGTTACAGCCCTTACGTATAGGTGGCTGTTGGAATCACTAGTTGGCTTTATGTTTCCCAAGGAGAGGGTTTTCCATGGCATTTCACTGCATTGTTCTTTTTTCAGCATTAACCATAAGAAAAAAACTACACAATACTCTCATCATCATTTCTCCAAATAAAGATGGATGTTGTTAAGATTATATTGCAATAATCTTATGACTCTCTGTGCTCACTTAATGCCGTTCATTCATTCATCCATCCATCCATTCATCCCTAAACACTTACTGAACCTATACCGTGGAGCTTGATGTGACACTATGAGGACATACAAAGAGTCATGGGGCTTCTTCCTTAAAGATGCTTACAGTATATGCAGTAGAGATCAGATATAAATCGATAGGATGCAATAAGTGTCTTCAAAGAGGTACAAGGGCAGTGCTGTGGGAATTCAGAGGAGAAAATAAATATTACTTCTGGCTGTGAAAATCAGAAGAGGGTTCATGGAAGTGGTGGTCTCTGAGCTGGACCCTAAGGACCACTAAGATCTGGAAGCCCTGAGGTAGGTGGAAGGCATTGCACGTGTGCGCAGGGCGTACAGGAGAGAGCACCGGGCTCGCAGCCTGATGATGTGAGTTTGGACCCCAGTTTTGACACTGACTTAGCTAGGTGCTCTGGAGACAAGAAACTTACCCTCCTTAAGCTTCCTTCTTAGTAAAATAGGAACAATAACTACTTCAAAGTGTATTAAGAGGATAACAGGTGATAGCATAGTGCCTGGCACATAGTAAGTACTGAGTGAACATTAGTTAGAGCTGATTCTGAATCTGTTGTTTCCTTTCCTTGGGCTTATCTTCCACAACTGGACCTTTCATTGCTTGAAGCCCTCATCCACTTTGGTCCCTCTTGGCTGGTGCCCTGTGATATGTGCAGAGGAGACGTGAGCCATTAGAGGAGAGGCCAGTATTCCTAAGCAGGAGTTCCTTTAGGGTTCCTTGGGATCCTCTGTGCTCTGAAAGCTGAAAGCAGTTGAGAGTTTTGAGGGGAGAGGGATGCTGGAGCCTCAGAACTTTCGAGGGGCTGCCTTAGCCGGTTCCAGCGGGTAAGAGAACTCTGGGGCAGGTTCACACACAGCACTTGAGCCAGTCTTGAGCAGGATGGTCCTCCAAGCATAGTGGGGGTCAAATGCAGACAGACAAATCGAGGTGCGCTAGTCCAGGAAAAACGGCCTCAGACGACAAACTCCATCCCGCACCTCAGGATGATCTCTCTTGCTACGCAGGGTGTGAGTACACACCCCTGGCTTTCATGGAGAGGACCGGAAAAATGATGACTCCCCAGACCAGGTTACTGAAAAGCCTTATAAGCCAATAGGCCTTAACCCTTTCTCCATACACCTTAGCCCAGGGCAAATTTCAAAGGACTCTTCTAGAATTTTATATTCTTTTATTTCCCCTCTTCTCACCCAGTTAACCCTTGAAAAGGCTGAAAGGTGGGGACTAAGGGAGGAAGAGAAAATAGAGCTTCGGTTGCAAGCAGGTCCTCTCCTGGTTGCAGAAGGCTCTCAAGCAGGATGCTTTGAGTGAGAAATCCTTGGGGCATGTGGCCAGAGGTGATACATAAGCCCAGGTGCAGGGCATATGCACCAAGCAGGGCGGAGGTGTATTGCTTTAGGCTTTTGAGTTTCCAGCACAATGACTTTCAGGCAGAGGTAAGTCCGGTCAGAATGATCCTCTCAGGAACTTTCCAGAACAGCAAAGCAGTTTGGCCTTACTTTTGCAGCTGGAATCTTTAGTCCACTTTTTCTCTAGACTTCTACTGGTACCTCGTAAACCAAGAGAAAGTTTGAGTTTGCTTTTCCCCTTAGCTATTGGGATACAGTATGTTTCTGTCTGAACTACTAAGGATTCACATGAATCTCTTGTGCCTATTGTTGTGTGGTGAGTGATGAGCTGAGGGCAGAGAAAGTGCTTTTTTGAGTTTTCTGAGTGCAGGGAGGTCTTTCAGAGAAAAGAGAAAAACTCTGAGGTGGTAAGGGGCAGTCAGCTCCCCCGCCCCTCTGCTCCCATCTGTGCTGCTCAAGCTTTGATGCTTTGCACCTGGCTGTATAAATTTGCCTGTTGAGGTCATGAGGCCCTTACTCTCCAGTAAGCCAAATTAGACATTCCACTGCGATCCCATTCATGATACATATTGTGGATGGCAAACATGATGGGAATAATAGATTTAAAATCCCCCAGTGGGAAACTGTTAACATCATTTAGAAGAATGACACCTAAAGAGATGGGAAAACTGACAGAAAGACAGAGCCATTCCTGGCTAATTTTATTCTCATTTGTCCATATTTTCTTTTCTTTCCCTCTCCTGATTCTAATTCCTAGAGGAAGAAACATTGAACCAGGAGCATTGCTTTTTATAAACCCCTCACTATTATGAAACAGGAAATGTCCTGGTTCCTACAATGCAGGGCTCTTAAGCTAGGATTTACCTATAGTAGGGAACGGCAAGTATGGCAAGAGCCAACTTCCTCCATCTGAAGAAATGATGATAACAGCTAACATTTATTGCATTTCTACTTTGTGCCCAGGCTTAATATATGTAATTGTCACAGCCCTGAGGTGTGGATACTGTTATCAATCCCATTTCACATATGAAGAAACTGAGGCTCAGAGAACTTAAGTAAGCAGTCCTGAGCCAAATAGTTAATAAGAGATGGCACCCATATTTGAATTCAGGTTTGCTTGTGCTCACAAGCCACAATGCTATATTTATCATTTATTCATTCATTTGATAAGTATTTACTGAGCACCTGCAATCTACCAGGTGCTGTCCTGGGTGCTGGGGGAAATAGCAGTAAGCAGCATAGATGCAAGTCTCTGCCTTAACATTCTGGAAGGCGAGAGGGACAGAAAATAATAAAATAAGTAAGTTAAATGGATTCATGTTAGATGGCAATCAGCACAATGAAGAAAAATGAAACAAGGACGGGAGTAAGGATTATTGGTAGCAGAGAGGCGATGGAATTTTAAATAGATGGTCAGGGAGCACATCCCTCAGAAAGAGATAAGGGAACAAGCTTTTTCGATATTTGAGAGAACAGATTCCAGGCAAAAGGAACAGCAAGAAAAATGTCTAAAAATCATTATGAAGATCATAATTCTCAAATGATAAAATTCAAAACAGGAAACCTCATTGTGAAAATAGAGTGGGTATGGGTTCAACTGTGTGGAATTGATGGGAATCTCTCTTGCAAAAATCCCAGTTAACTCAGTTAATCCCCCCTCTGCCCTCTCCCACTGATTTTTCTGGGCTGGAGCTGCTCTGGCCCTTTGTACTGCATTCACCCTTCGCTTGCAGTCAATCTGGGCTCAAGTGCAGGGAGGAAAGTTTCCATTACTAAGTAGAGCTGGAGGCTGCACTTCTGTTCTACTTAAGATGGAAAAACAAGCCTGTTTATTCCTAGGGAACTGTATTTTTTTTTTAACGAAGAAAACTTCACCAAAGCAGGGATAGTTTCAAGATTTTTTTCTTGCACATCTCAAAAGAGGAGAAACGTCTCTGAGCTGAAAGCTCCTGAAATGGCCAGTGAATGTTCAACAATCACCCCACTGGAAGGTGCAGTGGGTTTCCATGGAAGGCTTATGAGCTGGGTTTACAGTTCTGCTGGGGCAGTCAGTGTTTCTCATGGCACCATCCATGGATTCTGAGTCAAAAGCAGTAAAGTGAGTTTATTCTCCTAAATGGTTTTACTATATAAAAGGTATAGGAATGATGAAAACAAATGCCATGCCTTTCATTTCAAGCATTTAGTGATACATGTTCAGAAGATATAGGTGTTCTGCTTATTACTAAGCAGAATACTGGAGGGATATACGTAGAATGTTGTTGAAGGTGATTAAAAAAATAATTTGCCTGTGTGAATATTTACACAGTTTACTCTGTATATTTACATAATTAATTGCATATTTAGTAAGTTTATTTTCTGGCATAATTTTCTACACCCCTTTACAGAAAAGTGTTGCCTATTTGCCTGCCTCCAGGATCACTGTTCTTTCTTTTCCAGAAGATACATATGAGCGAACACTGATTGTTGATGGGGAAAGTGCAACAATTATACTCCTGGACATGTGGGAAAATAAGGTATGCAGAGCCTGTAGCTCTCTGTAAATTCCTTCAGGGCCTGCCTTCCAACAGGCTGTTTAGGGCAAGGGTGATATTGCCCTTTTTGATGTTCCAGATGAGGTGGACTCATTTTCTTGATTAAAAGCATTTACTTCTGAAGAATGAAACTGTTCTAAGGAACAAGTCGTTCATAAATGAGCTTTGAATAACAAGCAAGTTGCAGTGATTTGCCCTTAGTTCTATTCAAGAATACAAAAAAGTGTATTTGTTTTAGGGAAAGTGCCAGTAAGTATGGATGATAATTTTAAACTGCATAAAACCATATTATATGAAGCTGACACTCTCACTACTAGTTTTCAACATTTGCTTTTTAAAGGTTTGGGGTTTCTGAGCCTATTTGCTAGACCTTCTGTTTATTAAGAACCCTCCTATGCTAACAAAAGGATTCTTAATTTTATCACTTAGGGGCAAAAGAGTTTTATGGGAGCCAGGAAAGACTCATATTTGGTAGCTTAAATAAAATTGGAAATATTGTTTGGCAGACTCTTTGTATAATTTATCAACTCAAGCTGTAGGAGGAATCATAAAGTAAAACTTTTTGGCATCAGTGCTGTCTGAGCTAGGAGTCTTTACAGCCACAGACATCTTGTAGGCATGGAAGACTGATGCCTTTTGGAGAGTTGGAATAAGTTTTCTTCCTTTCTCATATCAGCAAGGGTACTTTAGGATAAACACATTGTCTCTTTCAAACTAACACCTCATTTACCAGGCAAATCTGAGCTCATGGGAGATCTCATTTCATCAGGGGGAGAATGAGTGGCTCCAGGACCACTGCATGCAAGTCGGAGATGCCTACCTGATTGTCTACTCCATCACGGACCGAGCCAGCTTTGAGAAGGCATCTGAGCTTCGAATCCAGCTCCGCAGGGCCCGGCAGACAGAGGACATTCCTATAATTCTGGTTGGCAATAAAAGTGACCTGGTGCGGTGCCGGGAAGTGTCTGTATCAGGTGAGAGGAGTGGTGCCAATACCATAGAAGCTGTCTCTGGGTCACCTGCATTTTCCTTCCAACAGTTGTTCTTTCCTTCCTCTTTCATGAAGCTGGAACCAGGGACTTATTAAAATGCCACATGGAGTTTTATGCATACTCTCTAAGGTGCCCATGTTCCCAGCAGATCATCTGTTCTACCTGCAGGATTCCAGTCTCCCTATCCCCAAGGCTTTCCCTGGAATTCCTTTAGGGAAGAGGTCATGCTCAGGGGTTTACTGGCAGTCCCCAGCCTTTTCTCCTCATCCTTTCTATTCTCCAGGGAGATCTCAAGAGTCCTGGGAAGTGAAAGTAGCATCTTCAAGCAAGAAGGATGGGAACTTTGATTTAGGGGCACTGTGAGAGTCTCACTGAGATTAAGAATTCTACTCTGGTTGCCTCTAGTTCCTGTAGACCCTAGAAACACCCTCCCAGCCCTTACCCTTTGCTTCCTAAGTTTCAGTTAAGGCATCAGTCTGATGGTGTCACGTATCCTTTGTCGTACTTGGTTCAGCGATAATTCCTATTTGTTGAGTTGGCGCCCAAATGCCTTTGGGGGCCCTTAAAATTTTATTGGCCTAATACAGATTTGGTACAATGGTAGGAAAATAAAATACTGCATTGCCAGGCTCCACCCAGGAGAAAAGAACCCTGTTGAATACTTAACAGACCCAACCAGCTTGGGAATGTCTTACTCTTAGGAAATGACTGTCTACAGTAGTCATTTTTTTCCAAACCAAAACTTGGACACCTGGTCATTGAGCACAATAGAACATTTGAAAATGAGACTTTCAGAAAAGCTTGTTTGGATAGTTTGCCATAATTGTATCGTACTGTGCGAAATTCTCCAATTTTTTCCAAAATATCTCATCAAAGCTTAAAAAATTTTTTTTCAGAGAGGAAAGTCAAATAGTCAGATTCTTATTTTCAATTCAGGAAACTGACTCAGGAGAAAGAGTAAAGAACATGAACTTGAGAGTGAAGCAGGCCTGGATTCACACCTGCCACTTACAGGCTATGTGAACTGCCTCAAGTTTTTAAAGGACCACCTCTCTCCCCTCCAGTCTCATCACCTATCTGAAAGGGATAATGTATTCTTAAAGATTGTTGTAAACATTAAAAAAATGTTTATAAAGTATTCAACCCAGTTCCTTATGGGAATAAATTAAGGCTAAGGCTTTGACTAATTAATATTACGATATTTGATGAAATTGGACTTTCACACAGTGAATTTGGTGGGCCAGATCTAAAGCCCCTCTCTCCTGTTTCCAGGAATCTTCGTGTGAGAGTCTTTCCTTCTATTTAAACCCTGGGAGGACAGGTATCCCAGTGGCCTCCTGTATCCGTCGCATATATGACTGACTTAGAGTTCCCTCGAGGACCATTTAAAATTAAGACTCATCCAGCTTGGCTTTCTGTGTGTGTAGGGTCATATTCTGCAGCCCCCTGATTTTCTTCTCCCCTCCTTTCCCCACCAGAAGGGAGAGCATGTGCCGTGGTGTTCGACTGCAAGTTCATCGAGACCTCTGCAGCTGTCCAGCACAACGTCAAGGAGCTGTTTGAAGGCATTGTGAGGCAGGTCCGCCTCCGGCGGGACAGCAAGGAAAAGAATGAGCGGCGGCTGGCCTACCAGAAGAGGAGGGAGAGCATCCCCAGGAAAGCCAGGCGCTTCTGGGGCAAGATCGTGGCCAAAAACAACAAGAACATGGCCTTCAAGCTCAAGTCCAAATCCTGCCATGACCTCTCTGTGCTCTAGGCACCCAGAGTCAGCCAATGTCCCCCACTGGACATCACTGAAGGCCATTGGGACCCATAATCTATATTAGATTGGATTCTTAAGTATTGTTAGATGTGGCTTCCCCTATTGGTAGCTGGGAACTAACGTGCTAGGCTGATGGGCAACAAAATGCATGAGAAATGAAAGAGCTTTGTGAAGACTCAGTATTTATTTACAGGAAAAGCCTGACCTTTGCTACTTGAACACCCAAGACTCATTAGGGGACATGGTTGGTATTCACATGTGTTTCCTCTCTCCTTTGGCTAGTAGAGAATTGAAGCCTGCAAAATGATGCCTAGACAAGAATTTTTCATTATTCAAATTTTGCCTGGTGTTCTGTTATGTGAATTTGAGGCCAATCAGTGGGTCATAAACAAATATAGGAAAGCCATCAAAGGAATTTTTCAAAGGAGGGAGAACTTCTTTCTCTGTACCTTATATTTGTGGAGCTAGGATTGCAGAACTGGGTTCATCACGATCATCACTGTTATTGCTCCATGAAGCTGTGAAAAGACATGATGGACTTGCTGGAAACTAAAGCTTAGTAAACAATTTTTGTTCAGTGCCCACAGTCAGAGATCCAGAAGTCTATAGAATTGGGAACTGCTACATGTACCACTAATGGGTTCAAAAATTATATCTTTACTACTGTTGTCTTCTAATTTTTTATTTAAAGGAAAATTATTTTAATCAAATTCTATTTAGTCAAACCACGTTTTATGTTGCATTATTTTTAAAATCATAGGGCCATCATAAAAAAGTATTTTTAAAATCTAAATTATTGAGAAACTGGAGTGCAAAATATCAAATTTTTGAATATAATCGAAGGTCTGAAGTTTTATAAAACACAAAACATAAATACTTCCAGCATTTTGGGTTGACCCTTTTATGCCACAGCTCTGCTCTATTTATTATTATTTTGCAAAATAACAACCATTTTAACATTTGATAAAGCATATTTATGAACATGTTTCTTAATAAGAAAAATGCCCATTTTATTACCATTTTCTATCTTTTTCAGAATATTCAAGTTTTTACCTATATGTCTTATAATAAAATAAATAAAATCTTTGAAAAGAAAGGCATTCCTAAATGTTTTTCCTCCAGACTCAAGATGATTATGATCATTTTGATGTAGCTTCTAGAGCAAGCACATTATAAAGAAACATACGTATTATTTTATTTCTTCTCTTCATTGGCAAGAGCCCAGTCATTATCTGTTTTAAAGAGTATCCCTGACATCTCTCCTTTGACATGTGATTCACAATAATGTAAAGTGATTTTTGGCTGATACAGTTAGGAAGTATTTGAGGTCATGTAAATGCCAAGTTACAGTAAAAGCGAGATTGACCTTTACTTTGGTCTGGCAAATTCCTGACTCAACAGATGGGCTTTGCTTTGCTCCCCAAAGGCTCATGGTCCTAAGCTTGAGTAAAGCATTAGAGGAAATTATAAAGGATTAAGGGGGAGAAAAAGGAAACTGCTGATTTTCAGCCTGAGCTCTAGCCAGACAAGGCTTTTAACCAAATTCTCCTCCCTGACATTTTTACAGCTGGACATTAACACGTGGCTGCTTTCCAGTGGTGCTGTGTAGCCCTTCTGCTTCAAGGGTGGGACTTCCTGCTGTTCCCCATTCACACCTCTGGCCACCCCCAGCACGCTCGTGCTCTCTCAACTCCCTGTCTTTCTGAGTTTGTAATCAGACATACACTAGTAGTGACAATCAAGGGATCTTGCATATTGCCTAAAGTGACACAGTTTTACAAGGTGTCTCTGCTCTGTTTTGTTGGCCCTTTCTCCTCCTTTTTCCAAGTTGGGAGCAAAGGTTCCCATCTCTGCACTTTGCATCTTTGAATTGGTCAAGGAAACAGTACAGGGAGGTGATAAGAGTAAAGATTCAGGTTATATGGGCCTGGGATGAATCTTGGCTGTGCCATTTAACACGTATGTCTTCGGAGTAGTTAAAGTTTAAAGCTTCTTAACTATTAGTTTCTCATCTGCAAATGAGGTTGCTAATAATACCTACCTTGTAAGGTTGTGAGATGGATGTCTTTCAGTCTGCCATACCGTAAAGAGCTCGAGAGATGGCAGTTTTCATTGTCACACATCTTCCATTCTGCATCAGTTAGTTAGTTTTATATGTCTGGAAACTCAAAATCAGGGGCCACTATGTCTTTTCCTTTTCATTTCTTTACTCTCTGCAATACAGTGCTTTGCACATATTGAAGCTTCTTATAGTGTTTCTTCTTGAATTGTTCCTCTCAGTGGCCCCATGAGGTTGACAGAACATTTTATAGCAAACAAGTCCAGGGGGATATTAGTTCAGATGTGAAATGTCTGGGCTAGGACTGGGGTCCAGATGTAACTCATTTGCATCTTCTAGTATCCAAAACCATTTCCTATACACACAGCTCTTTTCATCCTCATGGACCATCCCCACACACACACACCACACACACACCCCTCCACACAGCACACACATATAACATACACATACAGCAAACACAGTACACATATATCCCACAGCGCACACACCACATACGTACCTCACACACACCAACACACACACATTCTTTATACTCTTCTCTGTTCTGCCAGATTCAGCTGTCCTCCTCACTTGTCTCAGATCTTCCCAGACAAATGGCCGACAGCTCCCAAGCCTCCTAAGCTCCAGGGCCTGTTGAGGATTGTCACCCCGGAGCTGCCCCAGCTTGAGCCAGGCACACGGTTCTGGCTGCAGTCCAGTCTGAGAGGTGTTTTGGTTCAGAGCTATGGCTCGAGTCAGACAGATCTGGGTTTCAATCTGGTTTCATCACTGTGGATGTGTGACCAGGAGGAACTTGCTTATTCTCTCAACCTCAGTTTTCCCATCTGTGAAGTGGGGATGACAGCATCACCTACTTCACAGTGTTGTGGTGAGAATAACATGAGACCGACAAAAGTTCTCGCCCCAAGAGAACTCCCACTACTTCTCCAACGCAGCATTCTCACCTTCATTCGCCCACACCTCCTTCAGATGTTACTGGGCACCCAGGCACCATCAGGTGCCGGGAATATAATGATGATTAAGACATTATCCTGGTCCTCAGAGTCCTCGAGAATAGTAAATTTGACCGTTCCATACAGCCAAAGAAGGTGGCATTAGAGATAGGAAGAAAATGAACTGCGGGAGGATTATACCTGGAAGGCGTTAGATTTGCTGCCATTAGATAAAATTCAAATGAAAGAAAAATATTATTAAAATGATTGGATTCAGTGTGGAAAAGTAAATTGGGCTATTTTTTAAAATTCCATTTTGGGGAACTAGGAGCATTGGAGAAAAGTTGGATTTTAAGCATCCTACATTTTCGCTCAGTACATGAACTACTCAATACAGGGAACAAGGCAAATAAAATCACTTGACAAAGTCCATGGAGTGCCTGCTTGTGCAAAGGTGCTGTGGAGAATACACGGTGGGAGAAGGCAGTCTGGCCTTTAAAAACTTATGATATAGTTATGACATATTGGTGGGAGGGGGGCATGGTGTGAATGAGGACAACTGAACAAATACCTAGAATATGACATAGAAGATAAGAAGGGGCCGTGGAGGCATGTGAAGTAAGGTGGTTGGAGCTTGGACGGGAAAAAGAATTCCTTGCTTGGCTGGTGCAATCCTGGAATGCTTCTTGGAGGAAGTGGCATCGAGCTTCATCTTGAAGACTACTCAAGATTTCCACGGGTAAGATTGGTTAAAAGAAAGAAAAATGGAGAAGTTGGCCTATGTAAAGAAAATAACATGAACAAGGGCAGAGAGGCAGGAAAGAGAAAAATCTGTTGAGAAAAATAAGTCCAATTTGACCAGGAGCTTCCTGGAAGGTGGTTATGTAAATGGTTAAATATGTGAGGCTCGGAGTCAGAAAAATGTAGCTTCACATTCTTACTTGTTAGGTGTAGTGGGTTGAATTGTGCTCTCCCAAAATCAATGTCTGCCTCAAAATGTGACCTTATTTGGAAATAGAGTCTTTGTAGGTGTACTTAGTTAAGGATCTTGAGATGAAATCATTCTGGATTTGTGGTGGGCCCTAAATCCAATGAGTGATGCCTTTATAAGAGAAAAGAGAGGGAGACAGATTTGGACACAGAAGAGACACGTAGGGAAGAAGGCCACATGAAGACGAAGGCAGAGATTGGAGTGATGCAATTGCAAGCAAGCAACGCCAAGGAATGTCTGGCACAACCAGAAGCTGCAGGAGGAAGGAAGGATTCTCCCCTAAAGCATTCTGAGGAAGTATGGCTCTGCTGACATCATGATTTTAGATTTTTAGCCTCCAGAACTGCAAGAGAATACATTTCTGTTGTTTTAAGCCACCAAGTTTATGGTAACATCCGTAACCCTAGGAAATGAAATACACTGGGTTATTTAGGGCAACTTAGCCTCTATAAGCCTCAATTTCTTCATCTGAGAAACAAGGATAATACCCATCTCAAAGGATTATCACAAGGATTAAATGTAAAGCGCGAGAGTGACTAACCAGGAAGATAAGAGGGGAGCAGTCATAGACTACGTCACTTTTCAGGCTGAGAAGTTTGGACTTGGTTCAGAAGGCAATGCAGTTTTTGAATATCGCCAAATAGGGTGTGACAGATGAGTGGCGCCGCTTCAGTACGTGCCTCAGGAGCGCTGACCTGGCAGGAGCCAAGAGGCACAAGACCATCCCCTCCCCGCAAGGAGACCGTTGAGGAAACCTCGAGAACACCTGGCCTAGTGTACCGAGTACTGTGCCCTGGGCAGAGGGAAGGAAGCCGTCCAGCAGGAGAAGCATCGATGTGTCCCTTGGATTTACGAGTACACATATCTGTCAGGGTTCAAGGTTTTGTACAAGGGGTCCTCCCAACGCAGTCAGGCCTGATACCTAAATAGCCAGACAGCAATGCAAATGAGAGAGAGAGAAAGATAGCAGAACGGGGCGGGCCCAGGTGTCAGCTGAGGCCCTGGGTTACAAGATTATACCGGAGTAAGGGTGAGGAGTCCGCCTTTGTGACTGCGAGGAAACAGCCACAATACAAGACACCAGAAACCGTCAGTAATGGTCCAGTTTAACTCCTGAAGCTCTGACGAAGTAAATATTAGACACCTGCTTGCCCTGTCACGTGACTAGGGAAAAGGATGGAAACCAAGGACTTGAGGAGCACCGTTGCACATGCACGTGACTCTGCACGAGTGTGCGTGTGTGTGCATGTACGTGTGCCAGTGCATAAGTGTATGTGTGTATGTGTGTGTGTTGAGGGGCAGAGGTGGGAAAGAGAGGGCTCACAGCTAAGGGAGTAGAGCCCTGCAAGTAGAATAACTTCAAAAGTCAACTAGACTCTCATCTTGCTCCACTTTCCAGTATATTCCCAAAATGCTGCTGCTGTCAGTGGTCTTACTTACTTCAGCATCTATCAAGGAAACTGAGTATTTTTTTTTTTTTTTTGCTTTTTTTGTGATTCTATTTTCTTTGCTGATTAGCTTCTTTTGCTTCCCCATCCCCATGTCAGGTGGGAGGTGGGCCCCCCATTACTCCAGAGTCCAGGCAGCTCTAGCCAAGGGTCAAGGCCACAGAGTCTATATTAGTTCCCTAGGGCGGCCATAACAAAGTACCAAAATTGGGTGGATTAAAACAACAGAAATGTGTTGTTTCCCAGTTCTGGAGCCTGGAAGTCCAAAATCAGGGTGTTGATTTCTGTCTGAAGTCTTTTTTTTTTTTTTAACATCTTTATTGGAGTATAATTGCTTTACAATGGTGTGTTAGTTTCTGCTTTATAACAAAGTGAATCAGTTATACATATACATATGTTCCCATATCTCTTCCCTTTTGCATCTCCCTCCCTCCCACCCTCCCTATCCCACCCCTCTAGGTGGTCACAAAGCACAGAGCTGATCTCCCTGTGCTATGCGGTTGCTAAGGAAACTGAGTATTCATGAGGTGTGTGCCCTTTCAGAAACTCAAGATGATTTGTAACTTAAGTTTGCTGAGATCGTGGTCAAATAAGTGGAAACCAAAGTGAGCCTGCATCTTCTGTGCTGCTGATGTTTTTAACCACTTGATCCGAAGTAGAGAAGCGACCTCGTACTGTCGGGCTTTCGGAAACATGGAAATTCAGGCGGCCTGAGATGTACTCGATCTAGCATCACCCAGAGGCCTCACGGTCGTTGTTTGACTTGCAGAATTCTGGCTGCCTTGTGGGTAATTTGAAACAGTTTTGAAGGGCACTTTCTTGTAGGGTATTTGTAATTTTAGCTACACACACATACACATATACATACCTTCCTACCTATACATGCATGTATATGTACACACACGCATACATTTACAGCAGCCTCATTTGAAGAGAAACCATAATTGTAATACCGATGGCAGATGTTTTAAAATAAATATCTGATGAGGGAACTATAGCCCTCACGTGAATATTGGCAAAAGGTACCTTATCAGGACTACCACAGACACAAAGACACAAAGCATGTTGTGAATATCAGAAAATGGGCAAGGCAAAGAGCTGTGAGGAGTGCAATTCGATAGTCGGTTAGCTTTTATTTGATTAAAAAACACAGTCAGATATGCTTGAAAGCAGTACTTTCCTTTTTTGTAAGCATCAGGCTGGACAAGGCAATGAAGTAGAAGTGGAAATCCTATTAAAAAAAAAATCCAAAGGAAATTGCCTGTGATTCATCTATTTGATTGTAAGATAGAGCCGGCGGCTGGCCATAATGTGTTTCAATATTTGGAAACAGCGTTGTGAGGAACTTGGAGTATTTGGGGAATGATTGGGCAAAAGGAATTCTCAGCTGAGGTGGAAAAAATAAGTGAAAACAGGACCTCCAGAGGTCTTTCAGACAAGACCTGCCACACTGTGAATGTGCCACCTGGGGAAGCAGGCCGGCGGCTGGGTGGTCGCCCCACGTGCACTTTCACCCAGCATTGCAGGAGGGCACGTTTTAACTGTCCTGCATGCATTATTGGAGACATGGCCAAGATGATGTTGTCCATAAGGATGGTGGTAGCTAATTGTTATGACTTTGCTAACTTAACATTTGTTAATGCAGCACAGAGTGCTGGATGGTGAACCCCAGTCAACAACGGACCACAAGACGAAGTGAAATAGAGAAGTTCATTACTCACAGGTCCTGGAGGAAACACAGCGTGCCTTGAGGGGCCACACAGGGAGGTCCAGGCAGGGTGCAGACAGAGTGGCAGGACCTGCACACACGCCTTTATTAAGATCCCAGGATGGAGGGCTTTGGGGTTCTTGGGGCAAGGCTGGATGGGTCAATTCAAACAAAAGAGCGGGGGTTTTGGTAAGCTCCGCGGAGGTCTTATCTAAGTGGTGCGGGGAGACTGTGCTCACAGGGCTACTGGGAAAGCCACATCAGGGACTTAACATTTGCTTATGACTCCGTGGGCTATTATCTAGGGCACGCACTTGCATGAGGGGGTTCGTGTCTGTTTAAGGCCTCCCACAGGTCACTTGGTCAAATAAAATGGATGCAGAGGCAGCAATACCCTGGAGTAGAGTAGCTTAGCCAAACTCTGGACACGAATGTTTACCGAGCTCTCTTGGTCCCACGGCAGTACATGCAGACCTTTTGTCTCCAAAAGATGACTCCAGGTTAGAGCTTGAGATGGCCTCAGATGGCAGAGGGCCTCCTTTTTGCACAGAGAGAAATTGAGACCCTGACAAGTACGATTTGCTCAGTGACCCAGTTGGGCCAGAACTCAGGGTTCCTGATGCCAATTCAATGCTCTTTCCACAAGAGTAACTGCCCTGCCACCTTAGTTAAAAGACTTAGATACAGGTCTTGGCTTTGCTAATTATTAGGGAGCCTCAAAATCCTCATACATAAAATAAGAAAAATGATACCAACCTCAGTGTTTTTAAGATGATGGAATGAGATAAGTAAGAGTGCTTTGCAATCTCTAAAAGGTCTTAAAATCTCGACAGGCTTATTAAAGTGCTTTGCACATATGAGGTGGCCTTAGGGCTTGTTTGCCCATCAATGGCTTCAACAGTGTTTGAAGGAGAATCACTGGTGTCAGTCTGACTGGCACATGGAGAAGATCTTCCAGCGTAGGTGGGTCTCTCAGTGCCCACCCGCAGCAGATTGCCCCCCTGGGTGTAGACACTCACCTACTTTGCTGACATATTGGACTGGCCTTGATCACTCTCCCTTGGAATGTCTCAAGCCAGTTAAAAAACATTAACAGTTGGGGAAATGCCAAGGCTGTCTCTTCTGGCAGCAAAAGGAGAGAACTTGTAATTTGATTTTCTTTATTGTGTCTTTGAGAGTCTCTGTACAGACTGGGCAATGAGAAATGCTATTTTAGGTGTGGAAGATGAGGACGATTGACTCTTAAAAAAAGTCAGATTGATAGTGACCTTGTCCATTTACCCGCTTTTAGGTGGAACAGTGTTCCACCCAACGGATAATTGAGACCCTCGGGTTTCATAGGTGCTTCGGGTTATAACTGTGAGTATAGGAAAGAAGACAGAAGTGGACACATGGAATCCACCCCCTTTATGACTGAGAAGGAAGATGCAGACCGTGCAGCCATGTGAGCGGGTGGCTGAAAAGATGAGATGAACCGAGAGGAGGCTGGGCTCTGAGTCCATCTGCCTGGGTTTGAATCCTGGCTCCACCTGTTCCCAGCTAGGTAACTTGGGCAAGTAACAATCTTTCTCAGGCGCAGTTTTGTCATCTGAAGGAAGAAATTGAGTAAATGAATTAAGATGATCTACTTCTTAGGTTTTTGCAGGGAATAGTGGGAAAGCGCATAAAAAGTGCAGCCCCTGGCCCATGATGAAAGCTTTTCGCGATGTTTAATTATTTTCTTTATTCAAACAAAAACCAAGAGCCTTCAGAGACTAGTCTTAGGAGGGAAGCCTGGAAGAAGGGAGGGGCTGTCTAACAAGAGACTGTCCTACTCTGTTATTGTAAATTCTCATTTTCCCATTGGGCAGTCAATACCATTCTGATGGGTAATCCAGCCTGAATGCCCCCTGGCCAAAAGGTGGACAAAACTCTCTGCCAAAAGAGTTCCCCTTAGCAGCTGAGAACAGGCTAAAGATTTCAAAAAGCCTTTAGTAAGTTCTGAGGTTTCTAAGTAGCCTGTGTTCTGCATGTAAACAGAGGCGGAGGGAATTAACTCCCAGTCCCTGAGGATGTATGTTGGGGGCATATTGTCTCAGCCCTCTTGCCTGGATTTCTTGTTTCCAAGCTTCCAAGCCTGCCTCCAAAAGAGGATTCCCTAAGTTCCCCCACTCAGGAACTACCGCCTAGATATCTTGACATCAAGCTCCAGAGAAGCAGATGCCTGCTCTGCTCCCTGCTGTTTAGTGTTTTCCCTCTTAATCCTAGTTTACTGAGTGAGATACAGGCATCTTCCCTCCCTAGATGCCTGGCCCGATGTGTCTCTTCCTCATGTTAGGTGAGATCCTTGCCCTACTGCAATGTGGGGTTTTAATCCTTGAAGGTCCAGCCTCCACGCCACATGCCAACGTTTCCCATAGTGTGATCTCTGGTCCCTTGCACTCTGGTATTCAAGTGAGTTATGGTGAAAAGGGAGAATTCCACGGTCAAATATATTCAGGGAAAATTAAGCTATAGAAAGTAAAATAGGTTTCTTTTAAAAAAATTGTAGTAAAATATACAGAACATACATTTACCATTCTATCCATTTTTAAGTGTAGATTTCAGTAGCATTAAGCACATTCACATTATTGTGTAACCATCACTGCTATTCATCTCCAGAACTTTTTTATCTTTCCCAACTATCCATTAAACACTAACATCCATTCCCCTTCCCCCAAGCTCCTGGCAGCCACCATTCTGCTTTCTGTCTCTATGAATTTGATTATTCCAGGTGCCTCAGATAAGTGGAATCATACAGTATTTGTCCTTTTGTGACTGGCTTGTTTCACTTAGCATAAGGTTTTCAGGATTCATTCACACTGTAGCATGTGTCAGACTCACATTCCTTTTTAAGGCTGAATAATATTCCATTGAATGTATCCACAAATGTATTCCACATTTTTTTTATCTGTTCATCTATCAAGAGACACTTGGATTGCTTGTACCTTTTGATTATTATGAAAAATACCGTCATGAACATGGGTGTACAAATATCTGTTAGAGTCTCTGTTTTCAGTTCTTTTGAGAATATACCCAGAAATGGAATTGCTCGATCTTTTAGGATTTCTATTTTTAATTTTTTGAGAAATCTCTATACCATTTTCCACAGTGGCTGTGCCATTTTACATTCCCACCAGCAATGAATGTACAAGGGTTCTGATTTCTCCACATTCTTCCCAACACTTCTTATATTCTGTTTTGGTTTTTTTTTTGATAACAGTCATCCTACTGGATATGAAGCAATATCTCAATGTGGTTTTGATTTGCATTTCCCTAATGATTAGTGATGTTGAGTGTCTTTTCATGTGCTTATTGGCCACTTATATACTGTCTTTGGAGGAATGTCTATTCAAGTCCTTTGCTGATTTTTTAATCGGGTTTTTTTGTTGTTGTTGAGCAGTGGGAGTTCTTTATATATTCTGGATATTAATCCCTTGTGAGACATATGATTTGCAAATATTTTCTGCCATTCCGTGGGTTGTCTTTTTACTTTGCTTATAGTGTCCTTTGATGCACAAACATTTTAAATTTTGATGAAGTCCAATTTACCTGTTTTTTCTTTTGTTGCCTGTGCTTTTGTTGTCATATCCAAGAAATTGTTACCAAGCCAGTTTCATTTGCCTGACATGCAGCAAGCCAAATGCTGAAATAGAGAGGTTTGCAGCAGAGAAAGGGTTTATTCACTAGGCAGCCAAGTGAGGAGATGGGAGAACAAGTCTCAAATCCACCTCCCCAAAGGTGAGGGCCTTGGGATATTTATGGGGTAAGGAAGTGAGGTGGTCTGAGGAATGGGGAAAGATGATTGGAGGCAAGAAAAACGTAAAGTAACTGGTGTTCTGTGGCGTATCTGAGTTACATGCTTCTTCATGGGATGCACGTTCAGGAAATGGCAGCATTAGCATGATCTAAGGGTAGAGTTTGGGGCCCTCTAAAATCAAAAGTCATCCATCAAACACTCGCGCAGTCCCAGCTGGATGGTTGGTCATCAAAATCGGTTTGATCTGGGCAAGACTAGCTCCATGTTCCTGAAAAACAACTTCAACAACTGTTACTGTTGAGAACCATACATCAGAGGTGTCATCTATAGGGGACAGTTAAAGGAGTCTTGTGATATATTGTCTAAGCTCCATGAAGCTTGGAGGGTATGCAATATGCAAGAACAATTAAGGTGAGCTTGATCAGTGAAGGCAGGTTACAGGATATTATTTATTAAGCAAGTTATGGTTTAAGAGATCTAACTGATGACTGCCTTTGTTTTCAAAATCCTTGCGGAATCCAATGTTATGAAACTTTTCTTCTATGTTTTCTTCTAAGAGTTTTATAGTTTTAACTCTTATGTTTGGGTCTTTGATCTATTTTGAGTTAATTTTTGTATGTGGTGTAAGGTAAGGGTACAACTTCATTATATATATATTTTTTGCATGTGGGAAATAGGCTTCTTGCATCATCTAGAATTCATTGGTTACAAGCAACTGAAACTGAGATAGGCTGATTATTGGTATAATTCTAGATTGTTCATAGGAATTAAGGGAAGCTCTGAATGGTAAAATCTCTGGAAGTACAGAATATGGCAATGATTTAGGAATCTTAGTAACAGGAACTCACGGACTGTTTCTAATGATGCTGTGATCTGAGAGACTTAGCTCCAAAAATCTTGTGTGTATTGTATTTGGCTGGGAGGCCTGTAAGTGGAAGTGTGTGTGTGTGTGTGTGTGTGTGTGTGTGTGTGTGTGTGTATTGAGGATGAGGCAGCATTGTTACTGAATTATCTCAACGAACAAGCCCAGATGAAATGCAGGGTTTGGGTGGGTGGAAGGGAGGGAGGGAGTGATTCCCCAAAGGAAAACCAGAATGTGGTTACAAAAGGACGCGGGAAGGGGTACTGGCTAGGCCAAACAATAAATACTTGCTATTTTTCCTCACTGAAAACTTTCTCAGAAGTTGACTGATAATGAATACATTGTGAATCTCAAGTAGGCAGGAATAGGATAGGGAATGTTTCCCATATCTATTTGTCTAAGATACTCTTAAGTGCATCTTACAGGATTGATGTTCCATAGAACATGCTTTGGGAAATGCTCTCATATGCTAGTAAAAAGAGCTCTGTACTTGTACAATAACAAGTTCAATCCAGGTTGACTCTTTTCTTCAGCGTGTAAATTAGACACAGCTTACATAAAGAGCAAGGACACATTCATGTTACATACATCCAAGCACTGAGCTGAAGTGGGTCTGGACTTCCCAAGTTCGTGCTGGGAAGCTAGGGGTCAGATTCAAGTAACCCTCTTTCATAAACTCACAGATTTAATGATGACTTCACATAAGCCAAGCAGAAAAACAGTTCACAAAATTTTTTGGTGTACATATTATCTATGTGATGGGAATACGTTTCTCTGTGACACTGAGATGTGAGAAATGATACGTTTCTTTATTTTTTAAAAGAAAATTAAATCTTAGTTCAGCACTTTCTCAGCAGGGCTGGTCTTTTTTGGGAGACCACCACTCCTTTGGCTTATTCATGATACTATGGGACTTATTCAAGGCCCAAACAACTGGTCTCTAGGGAATGGTTATCTTAATCACTGTTCTGCTTTCTGATACACAGTACCTCCACTACGTGTTGATCCCCCATGTTTTGGGCACTGATGCTCTAGGTGGGCTTCTGAGATGCCCCGCCCCCCACAGTGCTCTTCACCCCTGACCTCATACTCAGCATGGGGCTCTCAGTGTGGCTTCCCAAATCTCTTAGCATTGGCTTCTGCAGGCACCCATGAAGCCAAACCCAAACTCAAGTCCTCTTGTGTGTGGAGTGGCACAGTGGAATGCTGGGGTAGACCTTCAGAAGACCCCTCCCTTCCCCAGGATCTGGGATTCCAATTCCATTTGACATTGAGTCTTTTCTCTTTCTTACTTCAAAGCGTCAACACCTCCATCTCCTCTTCCTCTGGCACTTAGTGATCCAGCACTTGGGGTAAGGGGAGTGCAGCCCAGTAATCAAACTTCAGTCTCCTGGGACTTTTGAAGCTCCCAGGGCTCTGTCCCCAGAAGTTCTGATTCAGTTCCAGAGGAGTGGGACCCAGAATAAGCTCCCGGGAGAGTCTGATTCAGCAGGTCTTCTGACCATACTTTATGGGCACTGGCCTAGATCTGGGGACAAAATCCTGACAAGACTCCTGGCGGTGGAAAGAGCTCAGTCTTTTGAGATGCCATAGCTAGTCTCCTAGCTTCCAAAAATAGACAGCATGCTTCTAAAGTAGCAACATATAACAAATATGGTTCAATTTCCATATCCTCATTAAATTTGCCATGACTCACCTCTGTAGAGCTGTATTTTGGAAATCCCTGTGAACAGAGAGAAGAGAGTCTCGCTATTGTGGCCTGCAAGGTCCTGGTAGGACCTTGGCCAGGTGCCTGGTTTGCTAACTCTTGGTGTCTGAGAGGCTGTGGGCTTGAAGTGATAGGAAGCAGATCAATGTGGGGGATGGACAGGGGCCTGTGTTCACGGGCATGGCTTGTCTTCCCCAGGGCACAATTGTGAATCCGTCATTGATCTGGGGATCTTTTGTGACTTTCAGAATGGTCAGAATGGGTGCCTTTTTATTGCTGCCAGCGCTCCTTCTTCCTGCTTCTCCAAATTCCATGCAGGCATCCGTATTTCTATTGTTTCACAAATCCTGGTGTTTGAGAAATGAATGGCTGTCCACCAGGACTGCAGCAACCCCCTCAGCTCAGGGAAGGAGGGAATGATGGTTTTTTTTGGTGTTGTTTGTTTTTTGTTTTTTGCATTAGTAGTTCTGTATTTGTTTTCTTTTTTTAAAATTACTTATCTATTTTATACATATTAGAGTATACATGTCAATCCCAATCTCCCAATTCATCCCACCACCACCCCCCACTTTCTTCCCTTGGTGTCCATACATTTGTTCTCTACATCTGTGTCTCTATTTCTGCCTTGCAAATCAGTTCATCTGTACCATCTTTGTAGATTCCACATATATGTGTTAATATACGATATTTGTTTTTCTCTTTCTGACTTACTTCACTCTGTGTGACAGTCTGTAGGTCCATCCACATCTCTACAAATGACCCAACTTCATTCCTTTTTATGGCTGAGTAATATTCCATTGTATATATGTACCACACCTTCTTTATCCATTCGTCTGTCAATGGGCATTTAGGTTGCTTCCATGACCTGGCTATTGTAAACAGTGCTGCAGTGAACATTGGGGTGCATGTGTCTTTTTGAGTTATGGTTTTCTCTGGGTATATGTCCAGTAGTGGGATTGCTGGGTCATATAGTAATTCTATTTTTAGTTTTTAAAGGAACCTCTATACTGTTCTCCATAGTGGCTGTATCAATTTACATTCCCACCAACAGTGCAAGAGGGTTCCCTTTTCTCCACACCCTCTCCAGCATTCGTTGTTTGTAGATTTTCTGATGATGCCCATTCTAACTGGTGTGAGGTGATACCTCATTGTGGTTTTGATTTACATTTCTCTAATAATTAGCGATCTTTTCATGTGCCTCTTGGCCATCTGTATGTCTTCTTTGGAGAAATGTCTATTTAGGTCTTCTGCCCATTTTTGGATTGGGTTTTTCATTTTTGTAATATTGAGCTGCATGAGCTGTTTATATATTTTGGAGATTAATCCTTTGTCTGTTGCTTCTTTTGCAAATATTTTCTCCCATTCTGAGGGTTGTCTTTTCATCTTGTTTATGGTTTCCTTTGCTGTGCAAAAGCTTTTAAGTTTCATGAGGTCCCATTTGTTTATTTTTGTTTTTATTTCCATTACTCTAGGAGGTGGATCAAAAAAGATCTTGCTGTGATTTATGTCAAAGAGTGTTCTTCCTATGTTTTCCTCTAAGAGTTACATAGTGTCTGGTCTTACATTATGTCTTTAATCCATTTTGAGTTTATTTTTGTGTATGGTGTTAGGGAGTGTTCTAATATCATTCTTTTACAAGTAATTTCATTCCTTTTACATGATGAGGAATGATGTTTGTTAATTCCAAAACTTAAGGCCAGGTGGTGGGTGATTCCAGACCCTCCAAGGACGGGTTTCAGAAGGCAGCAATCAGGGCTTTGCTGGGAGCCTCTCAAGGCTTGGATCAGCATTGCTCCTCAGAGGGTCAGGTTTGAGGATGAATGACCCGCATGCCGTGTGCAATAAGCTGGGATCAATGAGAATGGGCAGTGGGAATATTCCTGGTAATGAGGATGGTGTTTTCTAGAATGTGAACCAGGAGGCAGGACACTGGAGACCTGGGACAAGCCTCAGCTCTTCCACAAATGTCTCATCACCTCTATGCAGGATATTTTCCTCTAGAAAGTAAGGAGGGTTGGACTAAATCTATTATTTCAAAAGTAAACGTTTACTGAGCTTTGATGATGCACCAGGCTGTGTGCTAGAGGGATGTGACATTAAATAAAGCCTGACGCATGCTCTTGTGATGATGCTTTCCAAGGTCTCCTGACGCCCCTGCATTCTATGAGTCTATAAACGATGCCTACTCATGGCAGCCCTTGAACACTGTGTTTTCACACACATTATCACGACTGCACTGTGAGATGTGTCATCCTTCCCACTGCATGGGGGTCAAGTGTCTTGTCTAAGGAGACACAGCTATGAAGCAGCAGAACTGGATTTGAATCCTGATTTTCCAGTGTGTCCCATTGTCCCCTCTCCCCTTACTGCCACCCTGTGATTTTCTGGAGGAGTAAACTGGATGTGAGTAAAGCCTGGATACATCCTTATGGTGGGTGGCTGGTAATTTGAGAACTAATTGCCAATTGATAGCTGACCCTCCAGGCCCTGGATTTTAATTATCATGTAAGCAGCCATGATAAGCTTAGACTCATTCATTAGCAAAAGGAAGTGTGTGGGATGTGCAGAGGCTTCAGAAGGACCTTTAAGGTAACCAGCAGCTCAAGTGGAGTAAACAGAACAGCCTAGAGATGAATCTGCAAGCTGCAGGGCCCCAGGAGAGGGGGCTCTGACGGCCGGTGAAGTCACCGTTGCATGACAGATGCTAATGGACAAAGGTCATGGCCTCCATGGAGATGGGCATGAGGCATGCTCTGTGAGTCACTCACAGGCTTGCCCAGAAACTCTGGGACCCGAACCAAGCTGTCGCCAGAGCCACCCTCCTATAAAATACATGATTAATTATGATAAAAGCTTCTTACAAATGTAAGGCTCCAAGCTGGGTTTGCAATTAGCATGAAGAGACAGTGCTTCACATTCAATTAATTTTTATTTGACCTGCCTGATCTCCTGAAGCAAAGCTTGGCCGCTGCTGTAAGGATTACATTCTCTGCCAGGGCCGGGGGGAGCTGAAGCTGGGGGTCCTTCCAGACTGGAGAGTGTATTTGTGAGATGTGCAAACCGAGCAGATGGGGGAATAATGAGATTCACTGTCCTCTCTCCTCCCCCCCCACCCCCCCACCCAGAAACCTGGGGAAGTAAAATCGAGCCTGTTCCTTTGGAATTTGAAAGAGAAATCAGGTGGCACAGTTTTTTCCTCAAGAAAGCATATTTTTTCAATAGATGCAGAAAAAGCTTTTGACAAAATTCAACACCCATTTATGATAAAAACTCTCCAGAAAGTGGGCATAGAGGGAACCTACCTCAACATAACAAAGACCATATACGACAAACCCACAACAAACATCATTCTCAATGGTGAAAAACTGAAAGCATTTCCTCTAAGATCAGGAACGAGACAAGGATGTCCACTCTCACCACTATTATTCAGCATAGTTTTGGAAGTCCTAGCCACGGCAATCAGAGAAGAAAAAGAAATAAAAGGAATACAAATTGGAAAAGAAGTAAAACTGTCACTGTTTGCAGATGACATGATACTATACATAGAGAATCCTGAAAATGCCACCAGAAAACCACTAGAGCTAATCAATGAATTTGGTAAAGTTGCAGGATACAAAATTAGTGCACAGAAATCTCTTGCATTCCTATACACTAATGATGAAAAATCTGAAAGAGAAATTATGGAAACACTCCCATTTACCATTGCAACAAAAAGAATAAACTACCTAGGAATAAACCTACCTAGGGAGACAAAAGACCTGTATGCAGAAAACTATAAGACACTGATGAAAGAAATTAAAGATGATACTAACAGTTGGAGAGATATACCATGTTCTTGGATTGGAAGAATCAATATTGTGAAAATGACTCTACTACTCAAAGCAATCTACAGATTCAATGCAATCCATATCAAATTACCAATGGCATTTTTTATGGAACTAGAACAAATTATCTTAAAATTTGTATGGAAACAAAAAAGACCCCGAATAGCCAAAGCAGTCTTGAGGGAAAAAAACGGAGCTGGAGGAATCAGACTCCCTGACTTCAGACTATACTACAAAGCTACAGTAATCAAGACAATATGGTACTGGCACAAAAACAGAAACACAGATCAATGGAACAAGATAGAAATCCCAGAGATAAACCCACGCACCTATGGTCAACTAATCTATGACAAAGGAGGCAAAGATATACAATGGAGAAAAGACAGTCTCTTCAATAGGTGGTGCTGGGAAAACTGGACAGCTACATGTAAAAGAATGATATTAGAACACTCCCTAACACCATACACAAAAATAAACTCAAAATGGATTAAAGACATAATGTAAGACCAGACACTATGTAACTCTTAGAGGAAAACATAGGAAGAACACTCTTTGACATAAATCACAGCAAGATCTTTTTTGATCCACCTCCTAGAGTAATGGAAATAAAAACAAAAATAAACAAATGGGACCTCATGAAACTTAAAAGCTTTTGCACAGCAAAGGAAACCATAAACAAGACGAAAAGACAACCCTCAGAATGGGATAAAATATTTACAAAAGAATCAACAGACAAAGGATTAATCTCCAAAATATATAAACAGCTCATGCAGCTCAATATTAAAGAAACAAACAACCCAATCCAAAAATGGGCAGAAGACCTAAGTAGACTTTTCTCCAAAGAAGACATACAGATGGCCAAAAGCACATGAAAAGCTGCTCAACATCACTAACTATTAGAGAAATGCAAATCAAAACTACAATGAGGTATCATCACACACCAGTTAGAATGGGCATCATCAGAAAATCTACAAACAACAAATGCTGGAGAGGGTGTGGAGGAAAGGGAACCCTCTTGCACTGTTGGTGGGAATGTAAATTGATACAGCCACTATGGAGAACAGTATGGAGGTTCCTTAAAAAACTAAAAATAGAATTACCATATGATCCAGCAAGCCCACTACTGAGCATATACCCAGAGAAAACCATAATTCAAAAAGACACATGCACCCCAATGTTCATTGCAGCACTATTTACAATAGCAAGGTCATGGAAGCAACCTAAATGCCCATCGACACCGAATGGATAAAGAAGGTGTGGTACATATATTCAATGGAATATTACTCAGCCCTAAAAAGGAACAAAACTGAGTCATTTGTTGAGACGTGGATGGATCTAGAGACTGTCATACAGAGTGAAGTAAGTCAGAAAGACAAAAACAAATATCGTATATTAACGTATGTATGTGGAACCTAAAATAATGGTACAGATGAACTGGTTTGCAGGGCAGAGGTTGAGACACAGATGTAGAGAACAAACGTATGGACACCAAGGGGGGAATACCGCGGTGGGGTGGGGATGGTGGTGTGCTGAATTGGGCGATTGGGATTGACATGTATACACTGATGTGTATAAAATTGATGACTAATAAGAACCTGCAGTATAAAAAAACAAACAAACAAAAAAAGCAACTAATACTAAACTTTCTTTGGGTTATATGTATGGAAATATGTTAATATAAATGTTTCAGATGTTACATGAAATTTCTAAAAATCTTATATGTTCTGGTATAATGTTCTAAGTCATAATTCTAGTTATTACTTTAAAATGTATATCTCAGAAATAACTAAATTTCCTTGTCAATTGCATTATTATGAACTTTCATCAAATCTTTAACTGTGGTCATTTTTAAGTCTTTTGTCATTTACAGACAGTTCTGGGTGTACTCTGATGCTTTTGCAAAAATGTTCCTATAAAAGGGTTTCATCTTCAAGGAATTCATGGAAAAGACTCTGACAAGTACAGGTTTCTGGTAACTGACTATACTGCTGAACTGAATGAATAAGCATTTTCAGAACTCTAATGGAAAACTGATGAATTCATAAAAGTGCTAACAAAAGATCAAGATAAAAAAATAATTAATTACATGGGACTGAGTGAACTGATGAGGATGATTATAATTTTTGTGACTTTCTGTTTGAATAAAAAAAAAATCCCACAAGGACTCAGAGACAAAAAATATACAAATCAATTTTCACTGCAAAGTAAAGGAGCTGTTACAGTGGAGGATTACTGGACTGAATGTCAATATTCTGACATAGTATGAGTGTGTTTTGTGTTTGTTAATTGCAATCATTGTTGCTTTTGTTGTGGTCATCCATTTACAATGCTTGGTGTCAGTCTATTTATCTCTTGTAAAAATAAAATATAGTGTGTGTGTGTGAAAAATAAATAAATAAAATACAGTGTGTGTGTGAAAAAACAAACAACAACAAAACAAACAAACAAACAAAAAAAGAAAGCATATTTTTAGGGGAAAATTTCCAGCATCCAGAGATGATATTGACCCTGCACTGGTAGAGCGAGAGGGGCAGGATCACAAGCCGTGGGTTCCTGATGTTTTCTGTGATGCCCCAGCTTTAACTTGCCCATGTCTTGATTTTCCCCTCCCCTGTGTCACACGGATGGTCGGCGCACACGCTGGAGTGGGTGAGGCTTTCTCTGGGCTGCACAGCCAAGCACAGGCTCTTGCAAAAAGCGCCGCATCTTGGGGCAGAATTGGACCACTGGGTTGAGCAGGGAATGCTAATGTGACCCCCGGGCTGGTCTCCTGATCTGAGGGCCCAGTCCTACCACATGGGGGAAGACGGGGTGGTCACAGGAACTCGGAAGCACTGGCTCTTGTTGAAAGCAGTGCGGATGGGATGGGGGAAGCCAATGGAATTGTTCACCAGAGAGAAAAGTCCGAGGCGGCTGGTTGGGATGGCACTTGAATGGGATGGGAGGATTTGGATCTTGGGATTAGGGGTCACTTTATTCAACCTTTACATAAGGCTGGGGTACAGTGGAATACCACATCCTGGGAAGCCTGGAAGTTTTGAGTTTCAGGAAGAAGGGTTCAGAACTCCTACCTCCTAATCAGATTTACTCAGAAAGCTTGAGTCAGACAAATGCAGTTCTACCTCCTCCCTGTTGAGTCATCTTCGGGAGGTTATTTAACTTTCTAATCCTTATCTTTATAATATGAGAGTAATAAATACCTCCCTGTTAGGGCTGATGTGAGGGTCAAATGGAATAATACCAGCATACCCAGGGGTCAGCTGCTGCGGTGTCCTGAGCCCTCTAGCCTGAGAGACTCATCTTTTCCTTGATACCCTGAAAGTCTTACCTGAAGCCCACTCCACACACTGTAGCTGGTCCCATCTCCCCTCCTTCAGGGCTCTCAGAATTCTTGGGGGGATTTTGTTTTCCTCCTGAGGATTTCTCACTCTGATTTCCTGCCTTCAAAGAATTTTCAGGCCCCGTCTGCATCTTTCTTGCTGTAACTGCCCTCCTGTGACTCCCTGACCCCTGTCCCTTTTATTTACTAGGAAAAGTATCATTACGAAGGTGGTTGTGTTTACTGAAGATCTGGGTCTAGTTGGGGGTGGTTCAAGAGGGTTTACAGCACAGACCAGACAACAACCTAAAGCTGACTGTTAGGTATTACCCTTCTAATGTCTCTCAGCCATTCCACAGGCCGTCTCACTAGTCATCTGTATCAGTTAGCTATTGCTACATAACAAATTACCCACAATTTTTGGTCACAATTCTGTGCATTAGCAATTGATGGTCAGCAATGTGGTTCTTCTGGTTTCAGCTGGTCTCTCATATGGATCGTCAGTTAGCTGTGGTCAGTTTGCTGATCTTGGCTGAACTCTCACATGTCCGGGGGCTTGGTTGGGACATGTAAGCTCTATTTCATGTGGTCTCTCAACTTGTAGCAGTTAAGCCCAGGTTTGTTCACAGGGCAAGTGAATGGAAGCATGCAAGGTCTCCATGATGTAGGCCTACAATTGGCACTCTACTACTTTTACTGTATTCTGTTGGTCAAAGCAACTCATAGAATCAGCCCCGATTCAAGAGGAGACAAAAAGGAATCTCCTTTTGGATACAAGGAGCTGCAAAGCCACATGGCAAAGGTGTGGATACAGGGCAGAGTGAAGTACTGTATCTATGTTTTGTAACCTATGACTCCATCTTTTCCCCTCAGGGTCTCTCCTATTGTCTTATTGTTGGATCTTCAGTCTCTCCTCCTGGACTGTCTGGATCTCTTTCCAAAGAGATCTCTTCTCCCTCTTCTAGGTTCCCCAACTCTTCTTCCTATTTGAAGGACACTCCAACTTCTTGTAACTTTATTATGCAAAATGTTTATTTTTCTTTGTTGACAATGTTTTACTTTCCAATCATGTTCTCACCAAAAATAGTCCTAAGTGTGTTGATTAAAGTATACCAGTGGTTCTCAACCTGGGCATCAGAGTCACCTGCAAAACTTTCAAAAATTACTGATGACTCGGTCCCATCCCCAGATGTGGGGTAGACTTTGATGTTGGTATTTTTAAAAAATCTCTCCAGGTGGTTCTAATATGTAGCTAAGGTTGAAAACCACTGGAATAAACAAAAACACCGTGTATCTCTGAGATGAATTTTGCCCCTTCTTTAAAATGTGGACATCTTAGAAGCTGGATTTTTTTTTTAAATGAGCAAATTCCCTTTTCATACTACACTTGTGTAGTGTCCAGTGCATTGCAGATGGCTCACTAAATATGAGCCATCATCAGTGTTACTATTGCCATCAAGGATAGGACAGTGTGTTGGTAAGGAACGTGGGCTCTGAAGTCAGACCATTTCACCTCTCTCTGCCTCAGTTTCCTCATCTATAAAATGAGGATAATTAAAATTCTTACTTCATAAATATCTACTTACCTCATAGGACTGTTGTGGGGATTGTCTTAATGATTGAACTTAGACACAGAGTAAGTGTTCAATAAATGGTGGGTACTCTGTAATTATTGTTTTATTCTTTCAGCACCCCATTTTTTTTTTAACTGAGCTCAGTTTTCTTTCTCTTTGGACCAGTTTCCAAATCAAATATGATGACAATGGATGGGGAGAGGTGGTGGTGCAGTTACACTGGAGCGTGCTGGGGTTGGAGGATGCGGAAGAGAGACATTTCCATTGCTCGGGGGAGCCCTCAGCTCTGCCAAGTCTAGATTAGTCACAGCATTAAGAAAATTCTCTCACAAACTTGGGAATTGTCTTTCTTTTCCAAGCTGAAGTTTTCTTCAGCCCAAACATTCATTTTAATGGAGGCAGCTTCAAACTTGTGCAATTACTTGAGTAGTGCATAGTTGGCACATTTAGCTAATTCAGATGTCCTGAAGATAATAGATGTGAACTAGGATGCGAAAATCTGCCAGGAGCCTGGACCGGGTCTGAGTGCCCGCCTGGGTGGTGGGGTACAGTCAGCACACTGAGGGGGTGGTGGGTAGGACAGAGGACATCTTGGAACCACAGAGAGAGTCAGTGGGACCCTCTGATGTCTAGACCCACATACAGGGAAACAGAGTCTTAGAAGAATTAAGCATATCCAAAATCACATAACTGTGACTGGTAGAGCTCAGACTAGGGGAATCATGCAGATGTTAACTGTCATTGTGTCCTTCCTTGTGCCAGGCTTGTGTTGGGTCTCTATCTTTACTACCTCAGTTATATCTCACAATTCCAGGAAGTAGGGATTATTGACTACATTTTGTAGCTGAGAAAACTGAGGCTTCAAGTTATGATGCCGCAGCAACTAAATGAAGAGTTAGGTCACCACACAGTGAGCCTGTGACACTACAAGGACTGTTTAAGGCATTGGAATGACTTAAAAAAAAAAAAAACTCCTATAAAATTTCTATTCACCCAGAAGCAAATTGCTCACCTATCTGCAGATGCAGAATGGAATTATCTCCATGGTATGATTGTAGGAAGACCATAAATTAAAAAAAAATCCTTTCCAAAAACTGAAAATCAGAAAACCCAAATCTCACTTCAGTTTCCTCTCACCTTACTCATTGATATGTGAAAATAAATTAGAGCTCAACTTAAGGCTTTAATTTCTGATACAATGAAATCATTCTTGAAAGAAGCTAAAACTCAGTTTGACCTGAAAGAGGCAACATGGTACAGGGTAATGAGCAGTGTGATCTCATATTTTAAAGAACCAATTTGGGTTAAAACTTGGCTGCCCAGAACAAGTCACATATATGGAAAATTCTGGAGGGAAGGGCATGGACAAGATCTTATTTGTTGGAAAACAAGTCAAAATTATAAAATACTTAGAAAATATACAATTTTATTATTATTATTTATAAACAAATGTATGTGATATTTTTGAACTATAAGATGGGGATAAGGAAAAGATAAATCTCAACAGCCCTATTAATGTCTCACAGGCATAAAAACATTACAAAATTAGGATGCCGTGTAGTAGGGTGGCTAAGTTTTTAGACTTGGGAGTCACACTTCCTGGTTTCATATTCTGGTTGTATCATGTTACTAGTTATGTTACTTTGTGTAATTTTAGTTAACTTCTCTGGGGTTGGGGACCCCTGAGTTAATGTATTATTATCTTCTTCCCAGTGCAGGATTCTCTTAATAGAAATCCTCTCTGAATTGTTACCTTATTGCTAGTAATATGTTTTTTTGATTTAAGGCAACCACTTTCCTGGTTTCTGGTCATTATCTTGGCATCGGAATGTCTGGGATTATCTCTTGTCACTTGCCCATGGTTGCCTTGGCTTAGACCAGCTGCTCTTGCATTGTTTTTCACATTAGTCATGATTTGCAGAGCTTTGGCAAATGTACACTGGCCCATTGTTGGCAGCAAGAGGCACTATGGAGGGGAAGGCAGTTTCTCCTGTGTCATTCCCACCAGAAGGTGACCAGGGCATATTTGCTTGCTCTGGACGTGTCTGTTGGGTGTGTAACTCATGGATGGGTGTGTTATTTTCATGTCTGCACCCAGAGGCTTTGCCTAGCACTCAGCCTCTTACCTACTCCTGGTCCTCCTGGAGATCAGGCACTGCACTAAGGCAGGAATAGGGTTATCTGGGACCCATACGGAGAAGAAAGAGATAGACTGCTTTCCTAGCCAAAATACCACCACAGACATTTTTTAAAATTAATTTTTATTGGAGTACAGTTGACTTACAATGTTGTGTTAGTTTCTGCTGTACAGCAAAGTGAAATCAATTATACATATACATATATCCACTCTTTTTTAGATTCTTTTCCCATATAGGTCATTACAGAGTATTGAGTAGAGTTTCCTGTGCTATACAGTAGGTCCTTATTAGTTATCTATTTTATATATAGTAGTGTGTATATGTCAATCCCAATCTCCCAATTTATCCGCCTCCCCAATCCCCCTTGGTCCAACACAAACTTTTACAAGCAAACAGCACAAATGTTTCTATTACCACGTTCTTGGATTGGAAGAATCAATTCTGTGAAAATGACTCTACTACCCAAAGCAATCTACAGATTCAATGCAATCCCTATCAAATTACCAATGGCATTTTTTACAGAACTAGAACAAAAAATCTTAAAATTTGTATGGAGACACAAAAGACCCCGAGTAGCCAAAGCAATCTTGAGGGAAAAAAACGGAGCTGGAGGAATCAGACTCCCTGACTTCAGACTATACTACAAAGCTACAGTAATCAAGACAATATGGTACTGGCACAAAAACAGAAACACAGATCAATGGAACAAGATAGAAATCCCAGAGATAAACCCACGCACCTATAGTCAACTAATCTATGACAAAGGAGGCAAGGATATACAATGGAGAAAAGAGAGTCTCTTCAATAAGCGGTGGTGGAAAAACTGGACAGCTACATGTAAAAGAATGAAATTAGAACACTCCCTAACACCATACACAAAAATAAACTCAAAATGGATTAAAGACCTAAATGTAAGACCGGACACTATAAAACTCCTAGAGGAAAACATAGGAAGAACACTCTTTGACATAAATCACAGCAAGATCTTTTTTGACTCACCTCTTAGAGTAATGGAAATAAAAACAAAAATAAACAAATGGGACCTAATTAAACTTTAAATCTTTTTCACAGCAAAGAAAACTATAAATAAGACAAAAAGACAACCCTCAGAATGGGAGAAAATATTTGCAAATGAATCAGCAGACAAAGGATTAATCTCCAAAATATATAAACAGCTCATGCAACTCAATATTAAAAAAATGAAAAACCCAATTAAAAAATAAGCAGAAAACCTAAATAGACATTTCTGCAAAGAAGACATACAGATGGCCAAGAGGCACATGAAAAGATGCTCAACATCACTAATTATTAGAGAAATGCAAATCAAAACTACAATGAGGTATCACCTAACATGGGTCAGAATGGCCATCATCAAAAAATCTACAAACAGTAAATGCCGGACAGGGTGTAGAGAAAAGGGAACCCTCTTGCACTGTTGGTGAGGATGTAAATTGATACAACCACTATGGAGAACAGTATGGAGGTTCCTTAAAAAACTAAAAATAGAATTACCATATGACCGAGCAATCCCATTACTGGGCATATACCCAGAGAAAACCATAATTCGAAAAGACACATGCACCCAATGTTCATTGCAGCACTATTTACAATAGCCAGGTCATGGAAACAACCTAAATGCCCATCAACAGATGAATGGATAAAGAAGATGTGGTACATATATATAATGATATATATAATATTCCATTGTATATATGTGGTACATATATACAATGGAATATTAGGAATGAAAAGGATTCCTTAAAAAGGAATGAAAGCCGTAAAAAGGAATGAAATTGGGTCATTTGTAGAGACGTGGATGGACCTAAAGACTGTCATACGGAGTGAAGTAAGTCAGAATGAGAAAAACAAATATCGTATATTAATGCATAAATGTGGAATCTAGAAAAATGGTACAGATGAACCGGTTTGCAAGGCAGAAATAGAGACACAGATATAGAGAACAAACATATGAACATCAAAGGGGGAAAGCGGTGGGGGGGGGGTGATGGTGGTGGGATGAATTGGGAGATTGGGATTGACATATATACACTAATATGTATAAAATAGATAACTAATAAGAACCTGCTGTATAAAAAATGAATAAATAAAAAAAAAGAAAAACAAGTTACGCAAGTGAAAAAAAAAAAGAAGAAGAAATAAAATAACCATACCTTGAAATTGATATGAAGATGCTCTCATCAGACAGGTGACCTCTTTGGAGGGCTCCAGAAGACCCCTGGTGCTTGGCATTATGGTGTAGATACTTCCTTCCTCACTTTGTGATGAATCTTGATCGTGTGTGTGTGTGTGTGTGTGTGTGTGAGAGAGAGAGAGAGAGATTGTGACAGTTAAGGGACAATTTGGCTGGGCCATGCTGCCCAGATATGTTGTCAAACATATGTGCTTCTGTGAGAATGTTTTTGGATGTGATTAAAATTTAAATTGGTGGGCTCAAGTAAAGCAGATTGCTCTCCCTAGTGTGGTGAGCCTTACCCAATAAGTTGAAGGCCTGAACAGAACAAGACTGATTTTCCCCTGGGCAAGAATTCTGTCAATCAATGGCCTTTGGACTTGAACTACTCTTCTTGGTTCTCCAGCCTGCTGGCCCACCCTGCAGATTTTGGATTTGCCAGCCTCCATAACTGCATGAGCCAATTCCTTAAAAGAAATCTCTTGCTGTTGGTTCTGCTTCCCTGGAAAACCCTGACTAATTCTGGCGAGACAATAAGGGTATCAGTGTTCTCTGCTGCCTTGTATCAGCTGAGGGACTTCACTTGACAACCCTGCTCATAGCACTTTTTTCACAAAGATTCTTCATTTTAGAAATACTGTAGTCTTTTTGTCTTGTGCCTGCTTTTCAGTATTTCCTTACTTGGGATAAATTAAAAGCATAAAACAGGGAATAATATGGTCATTTTTAGATTGTACTATGTTCAAGGGAATCTTAATTCAAACTAAGACCAAAGACACACACCCACTCCTCTTCTGATGACAAAATAAAAGACAATATAAGCCAGTTTCCATCAACGTAGTTCTATTATAAGGACCTACAAGGCAAGGATCATTTTAATAATTATGATAGTAATAACAATAGCTGCCACTTAGGAGCCCTTACCAATTATTTGGCATATACAGGACTTTACATATATTATTTCCTTAAACAAGATAATAGATTTGGACAGCCTCCCCAAATGTACCGGGGAATCACTGCAGGCTTCCAAGTTGTAGTGTTTAGTATCTCCCTAGAAATGATACATTTTGAAAGGGGTATCTCCAGATGATTTTCTACCAGATTCTTTCCAGTTCAGTTTTATCTATCTTCAACTCTCCATGTGGTAGAGTAAATATGTACGGTGGAGGTTTTGTTTATCTAGATCCAATGACAGAAAAGCCAGCATCATCAGAAAATATGTTTATTCTGGGTAATCAAGTATTCTGGTTATATAGATTTCACATAACCATAAGCAGCTGAACAGTTGTCAGATAAATCTAATTCAATAAGATATATTTAATGCTCTGCCTCTGGAATGTAATTGCATTTTGATGGGTCATAAACCTCTTTAGGATATCTCACTGCCTTTGGGTCATCTTCACAGTCATCAATTCTCACTGTATTGTACCACTACTTTTTTTTTTTGCAAGGGTATAAACTTTATTCCTAATATTTTATGTCATAAGCTGGGCAATAGTAACATGGGAGTTTAATATATAACTTACATCCTTCATGTCTAAACTGTTTAAAACAAAAAACAAGAACAAAGATTCATGCAATCTCTGCTTCCAGAGAGACCTGGTTTTGAATCCTGGCTCTGTTACTTACAAGCTGTGTAATGCTGAGTAAATCACTGAACTCCCCTAAATGTTAGCTTGCTTTTCTGTGATTGAGGTTAAAAATAGAAGCTACCACATAGGAATGCTATAGAATATTGAAATAACAGGATACATTTAAAGCTCTTAGCATACTGCCCTGTTCTAGAATAAGTGGCAAAGAAGAATAACCTCTGTTTAAACATGTTTAAATAGTCTCCTTGATATTTTTTATGCTCTTTATTTTTTTTTGACAACTTTATTGCAGTATAATTGCTTTATAATGTTGTGTTAGTTTCTGCTGTATAACAAAGTGAATCAGCTATACGTACACATACATCCCCATATCTCCTCCCTTTTGTGTCTTCCTCCCACCCTCCCTATCCCACCCCTCTAGGTGGTCACAAAGCACTGAGCTGATCTCCCTGTGCTATGTGGCTGCTTCCCATTAGCTATCTATTTTACATTTGGTAGTGTATATATGTCCATGCCACTCTCTCACTTCGTCCCAGCTTACCCTTCCCCCTCCCCACATCCTCAAGTCCATTCTCTACGTCTACATCTTTATTCCTGTCCTGTCCCTAGGTTTTTCAGAACCATTTTTTTTAGATTCCATATATATGTGCTAGCATATGGTATTTGTTTTTCTCTTTCTGACTTACTTCAATCTGTATGACAGACTCTAGGTCCATCCACCTCACTACAAATAACTCAATTTCGTTTCTTTTTGTGGCTGAATAATATTCCATTGTATATATGTGCCACATCTTCTTTATCCATTCATCTGTCGATGGACACTTAGGTGGCTTCCATGTCCTGGCTACTGTAAATAGACTTGCAATGAACATTGTCGTACATGACTCTTTTTGAATTGTGGTTTTCTCAGGGTATATGCCCAGTAGTGGGATTGCTGTGTCATATAGTAGTTCTATTTTTAGTTTTTTAAGGGACCTCCATACTGTTCTCCATAGTGGCTGTATCAGTTTACATTCCCACCAACAGTGCAAGAGGGTTCCCTTTTCTCCATACCCTCTCTAGCATTTATTGTTTGTAGATTTTTTGATGATGGCCATTCTGACCGGTGTGAGGTGATACCTCATTGTAGTTTTGATTTGCATTTATCTAGTGTGTATCACTACTTTCTAATCAATAGGATGCTAAATAAATGAGCCTTTATTGCATTACTTGCCACAGGGGAAAAGGGTCTGTGTTTATCTATAAAAATATCATTTGAGGTCTATTTAAAAGTGTTATAAGGTAATGGGAAAAAGGAGCTGTGAAATATACTTTCTCCTTACTCACTGCCCACCAGCACCTGTCAGGCTTTCTGGATGTTTTTGTCCTGGATTTGCTGCCCGGATAGGCGTCAGCGGCATACATTGTCTTCTGAACTCACTTAACTTCTGTAACAGGTATTCATCCTTTCCCTGATGGTGTCGTTGCCCTTATTTCAAGGGGTAGGATTTTCACCCAGGAAATGCTCTGTGCATGATGCCTGCAGTGACACCAATCACTGGTGTCCACAAAGTGCTGCCCAAGGCCTGCCAAACCCAGACAGTGGAGGAAGGGTTTTGCAGGCAGACTTCCCTAGGTTCGAGGACAAATGAAGTTACTTGCTAGCTGTGTGACCCTGAGAGGATAATTCGACCTCTCTGAACCTCCTTTTTCTTATCTGTAAAATTGGGGTGATAATTCCTGTGCCATGGTGGGGGGAAGGACTGTGAAGATTCAATGAGGTAATTAATATAAAATGCTTAGTACATGGTCTGGAATGATAATTCATGAACGGCAGTGAGTCTAATTGCTTGTAAACCTGCCATCAGCTCAGATTTCCCTGACCATTGGAGACACAGAATCTCAAATCACGCTGTGAAAGGCTAAAGACATCCCCAAGATGTCTGCAAATTCCTGAGGCTTAATCTCAAGTGGACAGTCTGCCCCTTTCCCCTACACCCCCTTTGCTTCCAGGTAACCAGCTCCTCTGTCTACAAGCACTACTTCTGTTCAGACGCTAACAAAGGAGAACAGTTCTTCTGTTTCAATACTAATATTGTAGTACTTTGACCTCCAAATTTACCTTCCAGTTCAGGAATCTTCATTTACTTTTTCTGAAAGGCCAGATTCAGAATGTGAAATTAGAGGAACAGCACATGGGGTTACGGTGGAACCGTCTCTCCTCCGGCAGCTTTCCAATGAGAATGTGCCCATCACTGTCTCTAAAGAAATAAATGTCTTGATTGTTTGAACAAAAAAAATCACCACTCATCCATTATTGACCCAGATCCTTTGCTCAAAACATGATCAAGAAGGTAGGGAAAGTCAGGGTGTGTGCGTGTGTAACAAATTTTTTCATTTTAAAGTTTTCTAATAGAACATGTCAAAATAAACAAAAGTAGAGAGAATAATGTAATAAACTCCCATGTACCATCATTGCCCAGTTCCTTTGGCAATTATCAGCTCATGCCTAGTCTTGTTTCACTTCTGCTGCCCTCTACCATACTACCCTCCCCGACAGCCGGAATGGATTCTTTTGAAGCAAATACAAGATAGCTGGGCTTCCCTGGTGGCGCAGTGGTTGAGAGTCTGCCTGCCGATACGGGGGACGCGGGTTCGAGCCCTGGTCTGGGAGGATCCCACATGCCGCGGAGCGACTGGGCCCGTGAGCCACAATTGCTGAGCCTGCACGTCTGAAGCCTGTGCTCCGCAACAAGAGAGCCCGTGATAGTGAGAGGCCCGCGCACCGCGATGAAGAGTGGCCCCCACTTGCCGCAACTGGAGAAAGCCCTCGCACAGAAACGAAGACCCAACACAGCCATAAATAAATTAAAAAAAAAAAAAGAGTCAATCTAGAATATTAAAAAAAAAAAAAAGATAGCAAACCACTTCACCCATAACTATTTTTATGTGTATTGCTAAATGAGAACATTTTAAGAACTGTAACCACATAACCATTTTCACACCTAAAAGTGGACAACAAAAGAATTTCCCTATTTATATGTATGTTTTTAAAAAAAGAATTGGTTTGGGGAATTTCCTGGCAGTCCAGTGGTTAGGACTCTGTGCTTTCACTGCCGAGGCCCTGGGTTTGATCCCTGGTTGGTGAACTAAAATCTCACAAGCCTCGGGGTGTGGCCAAAAAAAAAGAAAGAATTGGTTTGTTTCAATCAGGTCCAAATAAGGTCCACACCTTCTCTTAAATTTCTTTAAATCTATAATCTTTTCATCTTTTTTTCCTTTTCAATTTATACATGGAAGAAACAGTCATCTGTCCTGCAGTTTCTCACATTTTGTATTTTGCAGCCCTGAGTGTCATTTCATCTGTAACTTGTTCCTCTGACCAACATTTCCTATAGACTAATTCTTTAGACCTACAGTCTAGAATGGTAGGTTTGATCTGATTTAAGTATAATTTTCCATCAAGAATTCTTCATAAGTGGTATTGCATACTTCTTTCAGGAGGCAAACTGGGTGACCAGTTGTCTGTTTGTTGTAGTTTATCATCTTTGATTAGATCCGATTTTTCAGTAGCGATTGCAAAATGGTAATATTCTAATTCTATCATTCCTTCATTTATTCACTGGAAGACTTCTAGAAAGAGAAACTTTTCCTTAAAACTATTTGATTACCCTGAGATACAGTTTGTATGGCAAGGGCAGATTAAATCCTTGATTCTTAAATGTGTTCAGAATAATGAATTGGTTCTCAGGCATCCTCCAAAGGTGATCAATGAGTTTTTGTTGTCAAGTATAATTACAACTTCATGGATTTTAACATATTTGATGTGTTTCAGTTCATTGCCATCATTATTCTTTTTGGTTTTCAAATATTTCCACCTTTTGCCTCTGAGAGCCTCTTTCTGTTTGCTTCTGAATCCTTTGACACAACCTCAGTATTTTTTGATAACTTCCTTGCTGTCCGTTATGACAAATGTTCTAGGTACGTTTTGTACATTTCCTGCTCCAGACCTAGAATCAGCAATTTCTCCAAGGAGGCTTAGTTCCTTCTGTGAAAAACAATATTTAAAGATCACAAGCTGGCTTTAGGGCTGCTCACTGCTTATGAGTTGGTCATTGTTTCTAGGCTGTTTCAGTGGACAGAATGATAAAAAATATTTAGGAGAAAATACATCATGAGTTCCTGCTAATATTTTGAATTTGAACTTAATACTGCAGGACTTTAACTTCTTTGATTTTGTATTTGTATATTTCCACTCTTCTGCCTAAAATCTTGGTTCCAAACAATATTAACATAATTACTTTTGACTTTACTATCTACTTTTCAGAATGATGATATTAATATAATTGCTAGCAGAATGATTTCTGGAAACAGTTCAAGATTTTTAGAGTGATTTTTGTCCTTAGGTTCTAACCCACTAGGGTTCACAGAGATATTACTGTTTGGTTTTTTTTTCCTTTTTTAAAATTTTATTTTACTTTAATTTATTTTTTGTTGTGTTGGGCTGCGCGCGGGCTTTCTCCAGTTGCAGCAAGCTTGGGCCACTCCTTGATGCGGTGCGCGGGCTTCTCATTGCGGTGTCCTCTCCTATTGTAGAGCATGGACTCCAGGAGCACGGGCTTCAGTAGTGGTGTCTTGCAGGCTTCAGTAGTTGTGTCATGCGGGCTCAGCAGTTGTGGCTTGCAGGCTCTAGAGCCCAGGCTTAGTAGTTGTGGCACATGCGCCTAGCCGCTCCGCAGCATGGGATATCCTCCCGGACCAGGGCTTGAACCCATGTCCCCTGCATTGGCAGGTGGACTCCTAACCACTGTGCCACCAGGAAGCCTGATATTACTGTTTTTAAATTACTTGGATTAGTTCCTCTCAGGTTATGCTTCCGACTCAATATGCAGCGAAGTTCATTTGTTTAATTTGCTTTCTATTTTTAGGAATAGCTCCTTTTCAATTTGATTTAATGTTGTTTTGTAGTTATGTAAAGAATTTACATGGTTCCAATGTCAAATCTATACAGTCAGTTATATTCAGAGAAGTTCTAGTGTCTGTTCTTATTCTCTCCACTTGGATCCCTCGCTTCCCCTAAAGTAACTATTAAACAAATATAGTTTATCCTTCTATTTTCGGAAATATAAGCAAATACACACTTACATGTGTTTATATATGTACATAATTTTATATACATACAAATATATAAATTTGTATCTTCCCCTTCTTCATTATTAGATAAATGGTAGCATACTATATATACTTTTTTCAATCTTGCTTTTTTCACTTAATAGTTATCCTAGAGATTGCTCCATAATGGTATATAGAAATCATCCTTGTTCCTTTTAACTGCAAACTGTTCATTGAGCGGGTGCACCACATTTTATTCAACCAGAACCTTATTGTGGATATTTTGGTTGCTTCTAGTTTTTTTGGTTTTAGGGAATAACTAGTGCTGAAATAAATGACCTTGTACCTACATGTTTGGATAATTTAATTTTTCCAGTGTATCTATGGGATATATTCCTAGAAGTGAGATTTCTAAGACAAAGGGTAAATGTAATTTTGCTAATATTGCCAAGTTCCCATCCACAGCGTTGTTAATACCATTTCGCATTCCCGCTGCTCCCACTAGCAATGTATGAGAGTAGTTCTTTCTCCATAGCCTCTCCAACAGGACTTGTATTTTAGATTTTTATTAATCTGATAGTTAAGAAATAGTCTTTAACTTACAATTTTTTTTTATTTTTAGTGAGGTACAGTGTTTTTCTCATATGTTTTAGGGCTATTCGCATTTCTTTCCTGTAAACTAGTGTTCTTATTGCTTGTCCATTTGTCTACTCTTTTGGGTCTTTTTTGTTTCTATTTTAAGAAGCTCTTATACATTAAATATTTCAAGTCTTTCTCTGTTATATGTTGCATGTGTTTTTTTCCTAGTTTATCATATCTTGATACTTTGTTCTTAGTGTTCATTTCCATGCAAAATTTTAAAAATTAATATTATTAAGTTTATTAGTCTTTTCATTGTTGCTTCTGGATTTTGAGTTAGGAAGATTTTTCCACTTCCTGATTGTAGAGGAATTCAGCCATGTTTTCGTCTGGTACTTGTATGTTTCCTTTAAAAAATTCAATCTGTGGTCTACTTGAAATTTGTCCTGGTGTGAGCATCCTGGTGTGTGAGCATTCAATCTTTCTCATACTCATTCAGGGTTTTGATCAGAACTGGGTAGCAGCAGCCAGACAAGACTCAGCTGGTTAGAAGCTGGTTAGAGCCTGGAAGTCAGTTATTCTAAGTTGTTGATTGGAGGCAGCTATAGATCATTTGTTCAACTCATGAACTTCTGTGTTCAAAGTCAGAACTCATGAACTCCTAGTTAAGAGGCAGAACTTACCAACTTCTGTGATTAAGAGAGCAAAATTCCTCAAATTGTCTACACCAAATGGGTGATGTTAAGAGTAACTTGCATGGTGCCTCTTCAGACTTGAGCACAAGTAGACTTGGAAAAAGCCTCCAAGGACCTAACCAGTACAAGAGGAAAAGAGAAGTTACCACCTTCCTCATCCTCAGGAGAACCTTAGTGAGCCCAGGAGGCTTCTGAAATGGAGAGCATGGCATTTGGACAGAGCAGTCTGGATGAATTCATATAAATATGTCCAGGAGGGACTATAGAAGTAGATGAATTAATAGGGCTTGTTTAATATTGCCTACTTGAACATTAGTGAGTTTACCCAAAGCAGCAGTTTTAGTTTTGACATAAATTCTCCAGAACTTTTTTTAAGACTATGTAAAACAAAGTTGGTTGTATACTAAGGCCTCTTCTGATTGGTGGAGTCACTCAAGGCCAAGTGATGAGAGAAAGGGTGGGGTCACAGTGTCCAGGGTAGAAGCTGTGACTAGGACATCTCTATAAATCAGGAGCAATGTTCACAGTGACAAAGATCTTGAGTCAGTACATCTGAGTTCAAATCCTAGCTCTGTAACCTACCAGCTATGTGTCCTTTAGCAAGGTATTTGACTTCTCTGAACCTCATTTTCCTTAACTGTAAGTGGGGTTGGAGATCGTGACCTAACTTTCAGACTTGTGTACATTAGAGATAACATAAGCCAAGCACTTTGCCCAGTGCCTGGCACAGAATAGACACTTGCTAAATAGACATCATCAAAGTAACTGTTTAAAAGTAATTCAGAAAGAGAAAGACAAATACCATATGATATCACTTATATGTGGAATTTAAGATATGACACAAATGAACTTATCTATGAAACAGAAACAGGCTCACAGACATAGAGAACAGACTTGTGATTGCCAAGGGGGATGTGGGGTGGGGGAGGGATGGACTGGGAGTTTGGAGGAAAAAAAGAGAAGGCATAAATAAACAAATAAATGGAAGAAAAACAAAGTAACTGCTTAATGATCAGACTAAACAGTTAAGCAGGAACTGGGGACCATCCCTAAATTCAGCAGATGAACACTTTAAGTGGCAAAACAACTTCTGGGGCAATCAGATGGGCTACATTTGAAAACTGTGCAAGGTTCCTGCTGGGGAGAGTTGCAGGCTCCACAGAATATGAAGATAGGGTTATAAAGAATATGCTGCAGAATATAAAGAATATGCTGCAGGGTTATAAAGTCAGGGCAACTCTCTAGTCAGCTACCAATAGAAATCAGAGTTCCCACCGCAACTCCAGAAGTCATTTCGTGAGAAACATGTCCAAATTGTGTTCACTGTGGTGTCTAATGACTCATTTCAAGCTTTCTCACTGATGTTTGCTGCATTTTAACTTTTTAAATAGAAACTTATATGAGGATTTGAACTTAACTTTCTGTGGCTTCCTTTGTATTTGGTTTGCTATGTTAACGACACCAATTTTAGTTTCCTAGCAGGCTTTGTAATACAACAAGATAGGGTGATCAAGCCTCCTAGGCTTGTGACAGATGAGGCTAATTGCTGTTGGTTTCTGGTCTGGGCTTGGGAGGCAGATGGCAAAAACACTCTCAAGGCAGGTGGAGTAGAGTTGAAAAGCTGTTTAGAAAAGTAATTAATGGAAGATGTTGGGATTTCCTCTTTCTACCGTCGATATATTCTTAAATATATTGGTACCATTTTTAGACAGAGTTCAGAGCTCCCTACAAACACCCCTAATGCATCTTAGTTTTTCACCCCCTTGGGCCACTGCAGTTATGAGCACAAACAGACTAGGGGCTGAGGTATGGAGGGTCTAATCTAAGATTTCCAAATCCATGTTGGTGATAAATATATAGAAGTCAAAGAATAGCATTGGAATTGGGATTCAGATCCTAATTTGCCAGTACCCAAAATCTGTTGTCTTAAACACTCTGACTCAGAGAATAGTAGACTTGTTTATTAGGGAGCTAAATAAATCCGGGGAGAAATAAGTTCTCATTGCCTATGTCAGTCTCATGAAATGTGTCATTGACACTGAGAACCCCTGGGACTGGCTCCCTGGTAATTTTCCCTTCATTCTTTCCCTCATGATCAATAAAAAAAAGGACCAAAGAGTACTGTATTCTAAAGACAGAAGAAAATTAATTTTCAAAGTCCAAGGTTCTTGTTAAATTCCAGAAGGAAGGTCAGCACGTTGGCATTGCTGCACTGGGAGCCACATGATACCCCAGTAATGGAGAGAATGTTCAGTCACTGAGGGGAGGGTACATGTAGAAAGCTCACTGAGTGAGGGGTAATTGAGTTACTGCTGGGGGCAAGGTGCACCTGGCGTCACGCCTAATTCTTTGAACAATATTGGCTGCTAGGCCTGGCTGGTCTGAGCTGAGCTCCAGTAAAGCTAACCACTTCCTCATTAGCTCTGAGAGAGGGTGACCTTCCTCCAGACCAGCTGAGAGAGAGACTGGATCCAAGTCAGCCAGGGGATGCTCTTGCTCCATGACAAGGAAGGTCAGGGGGATGTCTAAGAGGACACGGCTGGGGAAGAGATCTGGGTAGAAAGCGCTCTATGGGATAAAGTGGTTGATGTTATCAGTGAATGGAAATGACACCCGGGCAGGTTTCACAGCTGGGGCAGGATTCCCAGTGAAGTAACTCTCAGAAAAGGTGGAGTGGAGGGACAGCTGGTGAGAATGTTGCTGGGGTGGAAGTGTTGATGTTTTGGCTGTGGCTCTGTGAGCTGATGCATCTGCCTAGTGGACTGAGCTGCCCATCTGATTGTCGTGCCTGGTAGGTAAGTAGAGCTGTGTAGGAGACGCATTCTACAGGAGCTCAGCCCAGGGCAGCTGTGAAGTGCTTTGATTTTTTTTTTTTTAATTCACACCTGGATTCAAGCCTTGGAGAGTCCATTTTTATCTTCTTTGTTCCTCAGTTTCCTTATTTGTAAAGTAATAAATATAATGACCTCACAGTTTTGTCATGAGGATTCAATGAGATACTCTGCTGAGACCAATTAGGAAAGTGCCCGGCAAAGGCAGGCATTAGATCGGTGGGTCTCAACCTGAGCTGTGTCTTTGGTACCAAGGAGAACCTAGAGATGGTTGCTGTTAGGTCATCAAACACCAATCCTATCAGAATCCCTATGATTCCATACAGCCAGGGCTAAGAACCTCAGTCCTGAAAATTTATTATTTGTCTTCAGAAAACTCTTTCAGGGGTTAGAAAAGAGTGGTGGGTTTTGGTTAACTTTTAGTCAAGTCCTGTGTTGTTAACTGTTATTAGTTTTCTTTTGTATTTGTAACTTAGAGACGGTACAGCCACCTCTGTCTTGTAAGTCTGTTTGGATGTAGTCCTGGTTCTAGGCAACCCCCTTTGTTTCTCATGTTTAGGGAGCAGATTTGGGAGGATATGGGAGTAAAAATAGTCCCTCTGGAGCCCTGCCTCTGTGACACACTGGTCAAGCACATCAGGTTTAAATTAGGGGCATGGGGGTGAGAGGGATTCTAAGCAATTTAATTAAAGGTGCTCTGCAGGTCCTCCCCCATGCTTTGTGAGGGAGACCTGGTGCTTCCTGAGCGTTCATTGGTGACCCCCGAGAATCTCTCCCCAGTGGCTCCCCTCCTCCCCTCCTCCTTCCTCTGCACTGTGAGAAGCTCCTGAGCACTGGCAGAGGCAGGGGAACCAAGTGGATCGCAGATGTGAGATTTCAGTTCCTGGATTTTCTCATGTAGCAACTGGAAAATTTCAGGCTTAAGATAACAGAGGTTTTCCAGAAATTCTCCTGGGTTGTTACTGACACTAGGCTTAATATTACCCTGAGGGGAAAGACCAAAGGGAGAAAAAAATGTCTCCTTTTTCTTCCGAGTTGCTAGGTGTGGTCATGTAGAAAGAAAATTGTCTTCCCTTTTGGGTGGGCAGTGAGTTTAAAGGGTTTCTCTAGTGTTGAACTGCCTGACCTGAAACATTAGGAGAGAGACCGAAGGGCCTGTGGTCACACTGTCTTCTCCTTCCTTCTTTGCTCAGGGCAAAGATAATCTTCAAGTACTGAAATATTCTTATTCACATTTTTAAAAGTAAAACATAAAAGAGGAGATCAAATAATAAGTAAAATAAGTAAAACAAGTATATTTAAGTGAAAATAAAATGATTAAAAGCCCTCAAAACATCTATGATAATAGAACACAATGAATTTGTTCTGAAATGCCTGGTCTGAGGTAACTGCAAATGTTTAGCCTGTGTCTTGTATTTCATATCAGGGTGGGTTTGGCTGCAGGACTTACCTCTTCCTTTTTTTGTTAACAGCTTTATTGAGATAAAATTAATGTACATAAAATGCACCCATTTAAAGTATAGAATTCAATAGTTTTTAGTATATTTACAGAATTGTGCAACCATCATCACAATGAATTTTAGAACATTTTCATCAGCACAGAAAGAAACCCCATATCCTTTAACTATAACCCTCCACCCCATCCCCCTACTCCCTGACCTCAGGCAACCATTAATCTACTTTCTAGCTCTATGAACTTGCCTGTTCCAGACGTTTCACATGAATAGAATCATACAGTACTTGGCCTTTTTTTGTCTGGCTACTTTTACTTCATCCATGTTGTAGCATATGCCAGTGTTTCATTCCTTTTTATGGCTGAAAAATATCCTATTATGTGGATATACCACATTTTGTTTATCCATTTGTCAGATGAATGGACATTTGGTTGTTTTTACTTTTGGTTATTATGAATAATGCTGCCAGGAACATTCATGTACAAGTTTTTGTTTGAACATATGTTTTCATTTTTCTTAGATACATACCTAAGAATGAAATTGCTAGGTCCAATGGTTTAAGTTTTTTTTTTTTTTCTTTTTTTTTTTTTTACAAGAGATAAATAGACTGACACCAAGCATTGTACATGGATGACCACAACAAAAGCAACAATGATTGCAATTCCAATGGTTTAAGTTTTTGAGGAAACTTCCAGATTTTTTCCCCAAAGCGTCTGTATCATTTTACATTCCCACCAGAAGTGTATGAGGATTCTGATTTCTCTACATCCTCTCCAATACTTGTTATTATGTGTGTCCTTTTTATTATAGCTATCTTAATGGGTATAAAGTAGTATCTTATTGTGGTTTTGATTTACATTTTGCTTATGCCTAATCATGTTGACCATCTTTTCATATATTTGTTAGCTATTTGTATACCTTCTTTAATAATGTCTATTCTTACCCTTTGTCTATTTTTTATTAGATTTTTATGTATTTATTTTTGAATTGTAAGAGTTTTTTTTATGTCTTCTAGCTACAATTCCCTTCTCAGATATGTGATTTGCAATATTTTCTCCCATCCTGTGGGTTGTCTTTTCACTTTTTCAATAGTATTCTTTGAAGCACAAATTCTTAATTTTGATGAAGTCCAATTTGTTTATTCTATTGTTTGTGCATTTGCTGTTATATCTAAGAAACCATTGCCAAATCCAAGGACATACAGATTTACCATTGTTTTCTTCTAAGGGTTTTACAGAGTTCTTACACTTAAGTCTTTAATCCATTCTGAGTTAATTTTTCTGGATGGTGTGAGGTAGGAGTTTGACTTCATTCCTTTGCATGTGGATATGCAGTCGTTTCAACACCATTTGTTGAAAAGACTATTTTTTTTCCCAAGAAATACTTCTTAAAGATAACATTTTCAGAGGCAATCCCAATGTTTTGTTGTCTAGTGAGAGACTCATAAGCAGAGAAGGGAAACCAATGTTTATTGAGGCCCCAATATCCAAGTCACAGAGTCCTCCTAGACAAGGTTGGTGATTTCCAGGCATATCCATTGCCAGTCTCCTATTTGTACCCATGACAGGAATTACTAATCAATCACAGCACACATGCTACCAGGGCTAGCATGAAGTGGTGGTGTCCCAGAAGGATCAATTTGGGAGGAATTAAAACCGTGCGGTTAATTTTGGATATGTTGAGTTTCGTTGTGTGTTTGGGAAGTGTAGATGGTGCTCTGGCAAAAATTGGTTGGACTAAAAAGACTGAAGCCCGGACCAAGAGAGAGATCTGGGCTGGAGAGAGAGACTTGAGACTTTGGTGTACAGATGGGAACAGAGCCAACCTCCTAGAATGAGTGATGAGGCCAGATAACTTGGGATTGACCCCAGGAGTCTAGTGAGGCTACAGATAGGACTAGCAGGGACTGGCTCAAGAGGTAGAAGAAAAACCAGGACAGAGTACTGGCAAAAAAACAAGGGTAAAGGGCAATTCAGGGAGAACTGTGGATAGTGTCAGATGTTGTAAGAGGTCTGGTAAGGTGCAGCCCGGAGAGCATCTCTGATTATCATGAGGGGGTGTTATCACCTTGGCGAGGGCAGTTTCAATGGGGTACAGAAAGTGGAAACAAGATGCAATGGTCTGAAGTCACACAGGTGGTAAAGGGCAGAGCTGGGACCAGAACCCCAGCTGTAATTCCCGTCCTCCTGCCGCCTAACCCCAGCTGCCTCTCTAGGCACTTTTCCCTCCTTCCCCTCATCACATGATTCTCCCCTTAGGGGCCCTTTTGTATAGCTAGCGTGCAGTTTCACACGTGAGACTCCAGATCATTCAGTCGACAGCAGATTCCAGGAAGCTGGGGCCCTGAGCATGATCAAGTGCAGGAGAAATAGAGGCCCAGGGATGTTCCAAGACATCAGATAAGGAGGGACCATGTGACGAGGTCCTCATCCAATACCAGTGAAATGAAGTTAGAAGTACTGAAACCATGAACTGCCCCTGGGGTGCTCAGGGCAGAGAAGCGGAAGAGAGGGGAGGGCTGCTGGGTTCCCTCATCCTCCTGCCCCAGCCACACACCTATCTGCACCTGCTCCCGTGTTTATCTCCTCTCCCAGTTCTGTGACAGAGGTGTCACACATCCTAGCATCAGCTAGTCTCTCTGCTGTCACTGAGATATTCACTCATTCATACATTCATGCACTCACCCAGGCTCAGCGCGCCCCACGTGGCTCAGGAACTCCCTGCCAGGGTCCTGCCACTACCTCTCTGACTCCCACTCTCCTCAGCCTCCCGGGCATCCTAATCACCTGGCTCTCAGCAGATGACCTTGCCTCCCAGCTCACAGAGAGGACACAAGACTCTCAGGTCCCACTGTGTCATGGTCAGTTCTACGTGTCAACTTGGTCATGGTGCCCAGATGTTTGGTAGAATACCAGTCTAGATGTTGCTATGAAAGTTTTTTTTAGGTGTGATTAACATTTAAATCAGTAGACTTTGGGTAAAGCAGATTACTCTCCATAACGTGGGTGTGCCTCATCCAAACACTTGGAGGAGTTAAGAGAGAAAGACTGAGGTCCTCAAAAAGAAGAAATCCTGCCCTCAGACCTGCCTTTAGACTCAAGCTGCAACATCAGCCTTCCCTGGTTACCAGCCTGTTGGTCCGTCCTGCAGCCCCGCAATCACATAAACCAGTTCCTTAAAAAAAAATCTGTCTCCATACAAATGCACCTGTACACACACACACATATACACCCTATAGGTTCTGTTTGTCTGAAGAACCCTAATGGCACTCCCCAGCAATCCCTTTAGCAAACTCCTACCCATCTATGCTCAAATGTGACCAGGGTGAGGCCTTGCCCTGACTCCCCCGGGCTCTGTATCTTAGACCCTGAGCACCTTCCATTATGAACATGACTGTGTGGTGCTGGAACTGAGCCCATCTGTGGGTTCTTTAGCACCACTTCCTTTCTCCCCCCAATATTTTAATTAATTATTAATTAATTATTTTTTTCTGTGTAGGTGCTACTAGGGATTTTTTTTTCAGCTTTATTGATGTATGATTGAAAAATAAAATTGTAAGATATTTAAAATGTAAAAAAAAAAAAAAAAAAAAAAAAAGATGCAATGGTCTGGGCAGTGAACTGGATATGAGGAATGACCCATGCTGGTGAAATCTGATAAGAGAGACAGAGATAGGTCTCAGAAAACCAACAAGATTATTGTAATTTCTTGGAATTAAGAAAAAAACTGAGGTCAAATAAAACATTCAGTAGACTGTGAAAAAAAAATGTCTGAGGCAAGATGAGCATCTTTGTGTCTGCCAGATTCAGTCTGCATGTACAACATCAAGCCAACTGCAGTGTTGTATGAGACAGATCCTGCAGAAATGGATCCTAAATGATGGGGGGAAATTAATATCAAGCACAGGCCTTGCTAAAGAATATTTACTGGTGGATAAAGCACAGAATCCTTAAGCTGTGTTTCTCAGCGTAGGGTCCATGTGATTACCCACATAAGGAATCCAGAGGGCTTTAAAAATGTTGATCCCTGGGATGCACCCCAGACCTACTGAACCAGGATCTCATGATATAAGGCCCAGTTTTAATAAACTCTCCAGATTTAGAAAGCTCTAGGCGGCATTTGTCCAATGTATGGCTGATGTGGATATTTACTAACCATTCCAGTCATAAGATTCTCTAGCAGTTTCCTGACATGGGTAACTAGCGCCAGATTAAGGACCTTGCCTAATTGCCTGGAGCAACCATCTATAGATGGAGTAAAAATATTCCTGAAATAAACAACTGCAAACCGGATCTACTTCTGCCAAAATAGATAGCAGGGGAAAAAACCTCTTTATTAGCCTCAAACTGTATTTTTTGAATATTTTTAGGTTGAACACAGGTGACTCTTAGCTAAGATTTTGCAACTGCATTATGTATGGTTTGGTGTTTCTTAGCATTAGTGATTTATTTTCTTATCTAGGTCTTAAATCATTTAATAATTCCTTAAAGTGTCCTGGTGTGGAAAATTGCCCAAAACAACAACATCAAAAGAATCCCAAACTCAAACAAACCCACAGACAAGTATAAGAGCTGTAAAAGTAGGGGGTGTATTGCTTATATTTAAATGGACACTGTCCTGGCCAGTGAAAGGAATTAGGGAAAATTCTGCTTCAGCCTCAAACATTCACTAGCAGAAAATTAGTTTCACCTCATCCCACTAAATAAATATGGAACAAAAGATGTAAAATATTGGTTTGAGGGGGTACAAAATCATTCACTTGTCTGGGTTCCCATCAGCCTTGGTTGAGCCTGCCTGCAATCCTATTTGGAATTATGGAATTAAACAACTGAAAGGAGTTCAATTCTAAAAAGTATTTACTGAGTGCTAATGGAAGACAAAGTTTCTGCCATCATTAAGTTAACCTTAAGAGACAGATATCGAGTAATTTAAAAATATTATTGTTACGTATGTATGTATTATACAACTTCTGTCAGGTGAGGCTGTATGTTGATAGGCCCATGATAAAATGTTCTCAAGACACATGATATGTAATGCAAATAAAGTCCATGTTAAAGTGCAAGTGCATGAAAAATGGAAAAATTTAACATTTGTAGACTTCGTTTACCACGAGTTTTAAATAATAGGAATATTAAAAATGTAACATACTTTGAATTTTAAGAGTCATTCCAAATTTCATAAAGTTTTTATCTGGGAGGCTATCCAAACTTTACTCATTGCTGACTAGCACTGTCCAAAAATTAAATATTACTTACATATTTTCTAGGGCTAATGTTTGAGGAATGGCTAAAACATTATTATAGACAGAAGTGCTAATATGTTTTAATACCATGAAGTATTTGCCCAAATCTTTCCAATTGTTCACTTGTTTCCATCATATACATAATTTATGTCTACTTCACTCTGATACAGGGAATTAGTAATCTTCATCAATTAGATTTTCCTTATTATTCCTATTATTACTGAGCCAGTATTAAACTACTGAACTAGAAATGCCTCATTTTTGTGTGAAAATGGGTTCCTAAAATGCAATGGTGTTCACTCTGAAACACAGGGCAAAACATGCATGCTCTTAATCTTTGGATTTAATCTAGAATTATAAAATCCAGATAATTTTATAAATTATAAATGTATAATTTAATACACAAACGATGAAACACACAGCTCTGAGAACCATGCTAACCTGTTATTGTGGAGAGCACAGGAAAAGCCTTTATAATTCAGAGATGCAATCACCTGTTAATTTCTCTGATGGCTTTTTTAGAGTTTAATCAATCTGATTCTCTGACTTGGAAGCTACAGCCTAGAGGTAGCATAAAATATATAGGAAAGCCCAGTTCAGGAACTTGGCCATCTCCCTTCAGTAACGGCCTCACACAGAGGGATTTCTTCCTGTAGATTTTTTATTACTTGGAGTCAGAAGGAAAATAATCTGGCAAATTCAACACTTGTGGTGAATAGGTTGGGCTTTGACTCAGACAGACGAGGGCTGGAGTCCTGATTCTGTAATCACAGGCTGCGTGACTTGGGCAAGAGGTAAAACCCCTCTGTGCCTTTGTTTTCTGTTTAGAAGATGGAATCCACTTCAGGCCATGTTGTAAAGACTAAACAAGAAAACATCTTTTTTAACATATACTATGAACATAGCTGTATAATATTGCTAAGAAACAATGGTTAAAAGTGATACATATATATATATACATTCTTTTACAGAAAACTTTATAGATTTAAATGTACTTTTTGCATACCTTATTAGAAAGTACCAAATATTTCCAAAGAAGAAGCAAACTCCTTTCAGAGCAATGCCATGAGATTCTTGTCATTGATTCGGGAGGTGAAACATACAAGAGGAAGCTATTTGATTTTGTGGAACAAGGTCATTTCAGTCAGCTCAGGGGAGGGCACAGGTGTTAAGAAAGTGAGAGCTGCTTAGCCTCACTGACCTCATTTCCCTAAATGTGGTTATCTTGGCTGTGAGACAGAGGAAGAAGGATCGTTCCTGGGCCTTCTGGTGCACTGAGTATGCTAACCACTGGCATGCAACTAGGTGGTTTCACTTCACGGTCCCCAAGATAAACGAAGCTTAGGGCTTCCCTGGTGGCGCAGTGTTTGAGAATTTGCCTGCTAATGCAGGGGACACGGGTTCGCGCCCTGGTCTGGGAAGATCCCACATGCCGCGGAGCAACTAGGCCCGTGAGCCACAATTACTGAGCCTGCGCGTCTGGAGCCTGTGCTCCGCAACAAGAGAGGCCGGGATAATGAGAGGCCCGCGCACCGCGATGAAGAGTGGTCCCCACTTGCCCCAACTAGAGAAAGCCCTCACACAGAAACGAAGACCCAACACAGCCATAAATAAATAAATAAATAAATAATTAACAAAAGTGATTGTTTAAAAAAAAAAAAAAACGAAGCTTAGAGCAATCACTAAGTCTTCTGAAGGGGATCTGGGAAGCAAGAAGCCCATCTAAATAGTGGGCTGTGCTCTTGTGCTTTCATTGTGCTAGATGCACACCTAGAGGCAGATGGAAAACACAACACAACTCAGGAGAAGCCCAGAAATGAATATCAGAATGGATATCAAATTTGACACAAAGGTGACCTTGATTCTCATCTTTAGTGTAGATTCCAAGAGTGACTGAGGGGTGGGAATCAGGAATCTGTCTAAGAGAGCCCTTGACTTAAGAAATCTGGGGCCATGTTGTTTAATCGGAAACCTCATTCTGAGTGAAAAAAAGTAGTAACTTGCTCTCAGGCAAATCCATTCTCAGAGTGGTGAGAAAAAGGACTTGGTTTGTGTTTTGGGGGAAGGCTACTGCTGGTTGTTTCATGCAGACTTTGAAGAGGACCCTTGGGTTTCAGAAACAGGTGCAGCCCGTTTGCATCATTGGCTGTACCTTCTGAGTCATTTCCCATGTCTCTCGTGGCTGGTTATCAATGAACTGAGTCACTGCTCAGACATGGCACCCTGTGCTTGTCTGTGTTTAAGACGGAATCTACACAAATATATGTCAGCTGAGTCTTCTGTGCTAAGTGGTGGGGGAGCAAAATATGGATGAAACTCTTGGATGTCATGGACCTCGCACTCTACAGATAGTTGAATACACAGAGAGTTTTTCCACTTTAACTTGTTCTTGTCTTCTAATTTATTAAACCTACATTCCAAAATTCAGAAACCTGTTTTGAGATGTATTAGATGTGAATTAACTTCTTTTGGTACAAACGCATTTCTTTCCTGGAGTACAATACCTTTTATGACATCTGATGGTTCCTGAAAATCAATAAAGCCAGTCGATGGTTAATGTTTGACTGAAGGTGAAGGGAGAGGCTGGGGAAGCAGAGCAGAGCAGAGGGAGTGTCCTCTGGGGAAGACACTCAAGTCCCAGCAAGAGTCTCAACAGTTGAATGGAAGAAAAATAACTTTTAACGACCATTTTGTTACTTACAGAAAGGTAAGCGTTGACATGTCTTAACTATGTCGATAGTATATTTCTTTAAGAATGACAGAATAGATGGTGGCGGGATTACTTAAGTTGCTGGACAAATTTATTCCTTGAGGGGTGCTATGTGTCATTTGCTGGGAAGGAAAGTTTATTTCTAGTGTGATAAGTTTTGCTTACCAAGCATAACTTCTTTCGTGGTTTCTTTTTATTAGTCTATAACTTTTATAAATTCATTTGATGAAGTGGTTTGGCTTGAATCTCGCTTGGTAGTGGCATTAAAGAAAAGAGTAAGCTTTTGGTTGTTTAAATGTGGATTACACCCATTCTTTGTAATTAAAATATAAAAAAAGTTCCTAGCCCTGAGATGCCCTGGGGCTCTTACACTCTACAAATCAGGGCTGGAATCTCATTTTTACGAAGTGTCATCTCTCAGATGTGGTCTTCAAAAACTGAGCATTCTCTTTACTTCTCAGAGAGTGAGATTCAATTTAGGATTCTTAGGACTGACTGCCCAGGACACAGCAGGGAAGGGGAAAGCCATAGGAGGAAAAAAGCCCTTTCTTAAAAGAAGTGGAATAAGATTTGAAAACAGATCTGCCTTCCCAATTGGGAAAGCAAGGCTGGTGTGTATGTTGGTCAGATTCTGGTCATTCTTTCGGCCACATCGGCAGACGTAACATCAACTAATGTGTGATTATTTTGAGATGTCTAAACATGTACAGCTTATTGGTGTCTTCAAAGGTCCAGCCCCTGCCTCTGTCTCAGTTTTTTCTTCATTGTGAGTGAGTGACTTTCTGGGAACAGATGCCCTCTGTGATGGGGGATGCCAAACAGGAGATTGGAAGAGCAATGTATTCTCTAATATTTTCTTGTCTTTATTTTTCTTCAAAAACTTAGATAGCAAGAGAGGAATAATTTGAAAGAAGAAGAAAGCATATGTTTAGATGACATGGAAAATGGATGGCATTCAGCTCTTACCAGGAAACAAATGAGTCTTACTGAGTGAGGGTTTATCATGGACTATAGTGTGAGTGAGGGTTTATCATGGGCTATAGTGTGAGTGAGGGTTTATCATGGACTATAGTGTGAGTGAGGGTTTATCATGGACTGTTAGGTATATAGTTTATGAGTCTTCAGGGTTGGGCAGATGGATTAGGCCAGTTTCATCATTTACCAGCCAGCAGGCACTGAACAGATTGCTTAAGCTCACTGCACCTTAATTTTCTCATCTACAAAATGGAGATATTTGCCTAACCAAGTGGTTGTGAGAGTAAATTAGATCAGCGTGTAAAGAACTCAGTACCTTGTCTGACACTCAACAGACGTTCAATGAATATTAACTCTTCTTTCCATGAGAAAGTTCAAGCAGGTGATGCAGGTCAAACTGAGAAGTTGCTGTTTCATTCTCTAGGGGAAAAAATGAGTAGTGCTGCAATAACTACATCGTCCATTGTGCAAGGGAGAAACCAATTCTATGCCAAAGAAGTGGGGTCAAATAATATGAGAGGATGAGAAAACACTTGAGTTTTGCTTTTTTTTTTTAATGAGGCATTTTATTTTATTTTTTTTTTGAGGTTTTTTTTTTTTTTTTTAACAACTTTATTGGAGTATAATTGCTTTATAATGGTGTGTTAGTTTCTGCTTTATAACAAAGTGAATCAGTTATACATATGTCCCCATATCTCTTCCCTCTTGCGTCTCTGTCCCTCCCACCTTCCCTATCCCACCCCTCTAGGTGGTCACAAAGCACCGAGCTGATCTCCCTGTGCTATGCGGCTGCTTCCCACTAGCTATCTGTTATACGTTTGGTAGTGTATATAACTCCATGCCACTCTCTCACTTTGTCCCAGCTTCCCCTTCCCCTTCCCCGTATCCTCAAGTCCATTCTCTAGTAGGTCTGTGTCTTTATTCCCATCTTGCCCCTAGGTTCTTCATGACCACTTTTTTTTTTTTTTTTCTTAGATTCCATATATATGTGTTAGCATACGGTATTTGTTTTTCTCTTTCTGACTTGCTTCACCCTGTATGACAGACTCCAGGTCCATCCACCTCACTACAAATAACTCAATTTCGTTTCTTTTTATGGTTGAGTAATATTCCATTGTATATATGTGCCACATCTTCTTTATCCATTCATCTGTAGATGGACACTTAGGTTGCTTCCATGTCCTGGCTATTGTAAATAGAGCTGCAATGAACATTATGGTACATGACTCTTTTTGAATTATGGTTTTCTCAGGGTATATGCCCAGTAGTGGGATTGCTGGGTCATATGGTAGTTCTATTTTTAGTTTTTAAAGGAACTTCCATACTGTTCTCCATAGTGGCTGTATCAATTTACATTCCCACCAACAGTGCAAGAGGGTTCCCTTTTCTCCACACCCTCTCCAGTATTGGACCTGCCCACCAGAAAGACAAGATCCAACCTCATCCACCAGAACACAAGCACTAGTCCCCTCCACCAGGAAGCCTACACAACCCACTGAAGCAACCTTAGCCACTGGGGGCAGACACCAAAAACAACGGGAACTACGAAAACTGCAGCCTGCAAAAAGGAGACCCCAAACACAGTAAGTGAAGCAAAATGAGAAGACAGAGAAACACACAGCAGATGAAGGAGCAAGGTAAAAACCCACCAGACCTAACAAATGAAGAGGAAATAGGCAGTCTACCTGAAAAAGAATTCAGAATACTGATAGTAAAGATGATCCAAAATCTTGGAAATAGAATGGAGAAAATACAAGAAACGTTTAACAAGGACCTAGAAGAACTAAAGAGCAAACAAATGATGATGAACAACACAATAAATGAAATTAAAAATTCTCTAGAAGGGATCAATAGCAGAATAACTGAGGCAGAAGAACAGATAAGTGACCTGGAAGACAAAATAGTGGAAATAACTACTGCAGAGCAGAATAAAGAAAAAAGAATGAAAAGAACTGAGGACAGTCTCAGAGACCTGCGGGACAGCATTAATGAGGCATTTTAAAGCCCCTCTGATGTTTCACTATAAGCCTTCTGGTGAGGTGTGGGCGTGGCATCCTTTGAAACTTGCTAAGATGTCCCCTGGGAAAAGTCATTGTCATTCAAGGTGAAGATTGCATTTCTGGTACCTCCTCCTTTCTTTTATGAAAAGCAAAATATATCCTGGCAGCAACTCGACTTCCTATTCCTTTGTCAAAGGAACTCTCTGGAGAGTGTGCTCTCACTTTTCTTCCAGGTCAAGAGAGATGAGTCTGAGAAGGAAAGCTGAACACCACTGTGTCCCTTTCTCCAAAGGCTGACAAATAAATGCTTTTATGGCTGTTAGTTTACACAGATAGAAATATACATATTTATTTGTTGGCATAAAATTGTATTCCTTCAGAAACCTCTGGTGTTGAATTTAAAAGGGGCTAGTTGTTCTGTGGTCTCCCCAATGATTAAACAAGGAAAGAGTACTGAATTTTGTTAGGGGAATATCTATCTATCTATTTGTTACTTGTGAGAACAAACATGAGTGTTTATTGAGGTATAAGAAATATTAACTTAATAAAAGCAGACATTCACCTAGTGGTGGAGGTTTTAACCATACTCAAGATGATTTTTTCACTTATGCATATATAACAGATGAAGATATCCTTGCTTATTGTGTATGTGACACAAAGAAAACTTAATATCTCTTAAAATATTCTGTAAGACTGACACTGAGTTCTCTCATCCATGATATTCTGAATCAATGATTTCTTACCGTATGTTAATTATTTTAAAACTTTAGGACTTGTGTTGCTGAGTAAGAGATAAAGAGAAATCAGAAAGGTAGATTTATGCCCTTAAAGAATATTTAAACTAAGGATGAGCACATCTTCCTCACACAGAGGGTCTGTGCTTGGTCTCTGCAGTCAGACTGACACCCTTTTCTCAACCTCTCTGAGCTGTTTCCTGCCCTGTGGGATGGCAACAGGACCTGCCTATAGGATTGTTGTGAAACTTAAATGAAATAAGTCTTCCAAAGTACTTAGCTTAGTAAATGTTCATTAAATGCTAGTTTTTTAAACTTTCAGTTATTAAAAAAAACTAGCCAATGAGTGAGATTTCATAGTGGTATGGCATCCTTTATGAAGACAGAACTAAATTTATTTCTGCCTTACTCTTTTGCCCATCCCAGTTGTCAATTATGATTTAATTACAGAAATCAGAAAGTTAGCCTACTACACTCGAGCATGACTGCATTTTTGTCATTGCCTCAAGGTCACCTCATAAATGAGCTAGTATTATAGCAAGTCTTTTGTTTTGTTTTGTTTTAAATCTCAGTGTTTAAACCATATGGGATGGGATCTAATTGAGATTTACCTCGTACTGAATTTCTAAGGCCAGAATGTGCAGTTTTATTATCTTGACAAAATACTCATCTGTGCACTTTATAATACACAAAGAAATGTTGTATAATGCATGAAGCAACACTTTGTCAAAAATAATTAAGCCACTTTTTTGAGAAATAGTGATTTCTACCCTCCTTTTTAGGCCAGAAAAGACCCTTGTGATGTTGTTCTGCTAGATATGGAAGAAAGAAAGTCCTCCCTTTGTCTCCCTTGTAGAGTTTCTGGGGTGGAAACCTGTGCACCTCAGAGAACTCACCACTGACATCCTTACTGCCAACCTGCTTCAGACGTCAGAGAAGCACCATGGGGGGGGTGGGTCGCCATCTGTGTCCCCATGTGCGGGGCCTCCCTTCCCTCTGACCTCCTCACCCCTGCTGCCCCTTCCCTTGCTCAGGCTGGGGGAGTGCCGGGTGGGACAATAGCTGGCTGGGAGTAAGAGTGAGCACACTTCCTAAAATATTCCTTAGAACTCATTATTATTTTCTTTAATAATTATGCTTGTAATTTGTATTTAAGTCAATCATAGAAATTTAAAATATTTTAAGAGGAGCCATCTATCCTCTCATAAGACTATTTACCTGATCATGAACCTATTGATTAAGTAAGAAATCACCCTCAATTTTGCATATGTGTAAATCCAGATTTTCATATGCTGAAAGATTGGCATACTTATTGCAAAGTTTAGTGAGAGAACAAAGTGCTTACATTTATGTGTATGTTGGGTGCTGAGGGGGCAATCCACCCTTTGTTTTCCTTCCTTGGTCCTTCCTTCCTCCCTCCTAATCAGTCTGAAGTGCCAGGCAGCAGCCCAGATTTTATGCCTGCCTGTTTGTTTCTAGCTTATTAATGGTCACTTTCATTGGGTCCTTAATTTGCCAAGAGTGCAAATTGGTCAGATCCTCCTGTGATTTTCTCTAAACCTTAAGTGATGTAATTGGTGCCAGAGATTTGTGAGTGAGAACACAAAGATGGGCATGATTGATCTGAACAATACTTGATGAACAATGGTGTGAGCAAGCTTTTTATCTGATCTTTATTCATATCTGGCCTTGCTGTATAATTTATGCTGCTCTTAGCAATATACTATGCAGAGGTAAACTAAATGGCACACAGGATATTTGGTGCTGTTTGGTTCTGGTGATGTTATGAATTCTAGTCACATTCTTTCCTGTCCACATCACTTATAATATTTGAAAACAAATTTTGCAGTCCTCTCCTTCTGTACCTTCTTTGTTCTTTGGAAATGTGTGGTTTAGCCTTAGAGCATGGTGAAGCGTTTTAATTCAAAGCCCTTAACTTTTTTTTTTTAACAAAAAGGATGAGCCATGACTGACTCGATTTAAGGTTTACCTATCACTTAGCTTTTGTAAGAGAGGGGAAAAAATCAGTGCTTATGTATTGATTTACTTGTAGATTTTGAGAACTGAGACCTAGAAATTTCCTGTCCTTACTCAGATAAATGGGGAAATGACAGGAGTGTCTAAAAATGTCTCTTGGAGTCTCTGGAGCCCAGCAGGAGATTCGATCAAGCTTGGAGTGGACCCCCTGGGATGCCGTGGGCACTGCATGTATAATAACTGGATAAAACCCCATCTGAGGCCACCCTATCCTGGGACAGCAGTGCCTTTGTCAGTCAAAACTAGAGTTCCTTGATATGTTAGTTTGCTAGGGCTGCTGTAACAAAGTACCACAGACGGAGTGGCTTAAGCAATAGAAATTTATTGTGTCACAGTTCTGGAGGCTCCAAGTCCAAAATGAAGGTGTCTGCAGGGCTGGTTCCTTCTGAGGGCCATAAGGATTGGTTTGAGGGCTTTCTCCTTGGCTCTCAGACGGCTGTCTTCCCCATGTGTCTTCATGTTGTCTTTCCTCTATGTGTGTCTCCACATCCAAGTTTTCCCTTTTGATGAGGACACCAGTCATATTGGATTAGGGCCCACCCTAATGACTTAGTTCTAACTTCATTACCTCTGTAAAGACCCTGTCTCCAAATAAGATCACATTCTGAGGTACTTGGGGGTTAGGCTCCAACATGAATTTTGAGGCAGGGGACACCATTCAACCCATAACACTTGGCTTGGTTAAAAAATAAGAGACTGCTGAGGTGAAGGTCAGAAGGAAATGAGAAGGAGAGAGGGTACAAATCAGAAATAGATGTGCTGTAGGAGCCAAACTCCTAGGCTGATGGCCCTCTGAGAAGGCAGACTCATGTCAGCATCTGAAGAAGAAGAGCAGCTATGTAGTGACAAAAAACCTTTTTGAATTTTTGGAAAGATGTATAATAGATTCAGTACTGCTAGATATCTTATTTATCAGGATGCTTGTGCTTTCATAGAGAGAATAATATATGAATAAGAGTATAGGTGTGAAATTAGCCAGGCAGTGTGATCTTGTACAAGTCTGGTAACTTTTTTGACCCTCACCTCTTGATTTTTGATCTTTGAGAGAGAAATTTTAACAGTACCTGCTTCATAGGGTTCTTATGAAAAATCAATAAGATAATTCATATAAATCTCTCAGCATGTGCTGAGACAAAGGGCTTCTAGTAGATGTTAGCTGCCTTTGTGATGTTATCCTGGCTGGACACAGATTCAGGATATGGAGGGTTTCAGTGTTGTCTGGGCTACGGTGAATTAAATGAAGCCTTCAGCCTTAATCTGCAAGTCCAGCAGCCCTGATTCTGCATGTGTAAATGGTCCAAGATTAAAGCAAGTGGTGGTGGCTTTTCAAAACCCCCCTAAACCTTTGACCTCTGTTGCTAAGGATGTACTTGCCGTCTCAGATAGTTGCCATAGAAACTGTCTGAATTTAGTCTTTGTACCTGAGGAAACCCTGACAAATAGCAAAAATTCCCAGCAGATGGTTGTATCAACTATTTCAGGTAGTTCAGACGGAATGTCACTGAATTATCTGGAAATCTACTCCAATCCTTTGCCAAGTAGGGTTTGTGAAATAATCTAACAAGTGTGTATGGCTTGGTGATTTTAGGCAATTTCAGTTATAAACCATGGTTTCCCTCCAGCATCATTATGATCCAGGATGTGGTATTCATTAGTGAAATTATGTCTGTAAGAAGAGGAAATACAGGCAAGACTTGTTTGAGAGGCTGAAGTCCTCTTCTGGAATAATCCTAGTAGTGGTGTAGTTTGCCTTGGATCATTCAGACGAAGCCTTTGCCTGGCCACTTCATTTGGCTGTGAGGGTGTTGTTGTGAAGGGTGCTTTTTGAGTATCCTTATGGCCAGGGCCATTGAAAGCTGGGAATTGTGATAGGAGCTGTCCTGTGGGACAATATTTAATTTCTGACTAAGCAAACTTGGGTGGCAGCAGGAATTTTTATTTGACAAACACTGTTCAAAATATTAACTTATTGAGTCCCATAACTCTCAAAAGTAGATACTTTATTATCCTTGCTTTACAGATGAGTAGACATGAGTCAGTGAAGGAGCCAGGATCCAAACCAGCCAATCTAACAACCACATGGTGTGATACATTTGTCCACAAAGAAATCACAAGACCCTAGGCATGGGAGCAGAAAGCAATTACTTCTGTTTCCCACCAGAAACCCTTCTGTGAAGGATGAAACTAAATGTAAATGACAAAAGAAAGGATGAGTGTAATGCTACGTTTACTTTTTAGGTTCCATTAAAACACCCCGGACGGTGGTCTGTTTGAGCATCTGACTAAAATAAGGCATTTATTTTTTATTTTTTAATTTTATTTTTATTTGTTTTTTATCATTCAACTTACATGTCTTTGGAAGATTGAAAAGTGCTAAAAAAATCATTTCAAGTGGAGATGGTATATATATCAACCAGTTCTTAACCTATTTACTGAACAGAAATCTGTTCATGTATTTAAAAGAGAAATAATCCTTTTCATCAACAATAAAAATTTATTACTTTGCATCAGAATAAACCTTTAGATCTCAAATTAGTTTCCTTTAACATTTTCTGTTTATTCTGAAAGCTCTTATAGATTGGACAAATTCATAGAATACCAATCTTAGACAATCACAAGTGTTTTAGAATTTAACAAACATCTGTTGAGAGCTTAGTATGTGCAAGCCATACTATGAAGAGCCATGAGAGGTTAAAAAAATATAATTTTTTTTAATAAGTTTATTTATTTATTTATTTGGCTGTGTTGGGTCTTCGTTTCTGTGCGAGGGCTCTCTCTAGTTGCGGCGAGCGGGGGCCACTCTTCATCGCGGTGCACGGGCCTCTCACTCTCGCGGCCTCTCTTGTTGCGGAGCACAGGCTCCAGACGCACAGGCTCAGTAGTTGTGGCTCACGGGCCCAGTTGCTCCGCGGCATGTGGGATCTTCCCAGACCAGGGGTCAAACCCGTGTCCCCTGCATTGGCAGACGGATTCTTAACCACTGCGCCACCAGGGAAGCCCCAAAAATATAATTTTAAAATGAGGTCTCTGTCTTGAAGGATTTTGTATTCTAGTAGAGGCAGCAACACAGACATGTAAATACCTGATAAAAAGTAAAAGGCAGGCAGGAGGGGCCTTGAGAGGAAGATGCTTCTGGCTGGAAATCAGGGAGAGTTCATGAAGGACGTAGGTTCTAGCTCCATGAAGCAGACCCTGTACCCCTTATTTTGTCATCCCCGTTCTTAGCACAGTATCTGGCACATAATAGAATTATTAAATTCAGTGATTTTAAAATAAATGAATAAGTTGGTCTTAGATGGTAGGGTATGAGAAGTAAAAGTAGAAGTGAGAAAGGATAATCTCAATCCAGCTTGATTCAGAAAATATCAATTGTCATTTACTCCGGGTGGGGCCCTGTGACGGGTGGGGAGAACAGCCAGTGACAAAGCGTGGAGACAGGGAAGCTCGGTGCAAAGTCCATGGGGTGCTCAGCATTACTGGGTGTGGTGGGTGTGGGAGATAAGGCCAGAAGAGTAAAGTGGGAACAGCATTTAAAGGATCTTGAGGGACTTCCCTGGTGGCATAGTGGTTGGGAACCCGCCTGCCAATGCAGGGGACACGGGTTCCAGCCCTGGTCCAGGAGGATCCCACGTGCCACGGAGCAACTAAGGCCGTGCGCCACAACTACTGAGCCTGAGCTCTAGAGCCCGCGAGCCGCAACTGCTGAGGCCTGTGCGCCTGGAGCCCGTGCTCCGCAAAGGGGATGACGGGCCACAGCAGTGAGAAGCCCGCGCGCCGCATTGAAGAGTAGCCCCCACTCGCTGCAACTAGAGAAGACCCACGTGCAGCAGCGAAGACCCAATGCAGCCCCTCCAAAAAAATAAAAATAAATAAATAAAAGTTCTTGAACGCTGAGGGGTTTGAGGAGAAAGATCCTCAAATGTGTCATTATTGTCTGTATTTTTACATAAGCAAATATTGGTTGATAGCTGATCATGTTTATTTGGCTAATATAAAAAAAGACTAGTTAGACTTAAGAATACCAATTTATTCATTTAGATACATTTCATATTGCAATATGCTAGAACCTGCGATTGTTATTTGTTTCTGTGTGTTTCCAAACCCCGTGAGCAGTCTAAAGCAGCAGAAAAATGTCTTGTTTGTGTTTGATAAGGAGCCAATTCTAAAATGATGTTTGGACACATAGACCGGACTAATTCTGTTGCAAAAGCTCATTTCTAAGCATTCACAAAATTTACAGATCTAATTGCATTGAAGGGGTGTAGTCCTAGCTCTTCCTTAAAATAGCTGTAGATCCTTGGGACAAGTTGCTTCATTTATATAACATGTACAAGCAATATGTACATTTTATACGTCTCTACATCTCTACACCTACAGCTACGTCTCTTCGGCTATCACACTGTGTAGGGTATAGCAGAAAGACTCGAAAGACTCTTTGGACTTTGGCATCTGACAGATCTGGTTGGAAACACGGCAATATCACTTTCTAGCTATGTGTCTTTAGGTGAATGGCTTAACTTTGAACCTCAATTTCCTCATGTACAAAATAAGAGTAACATTTCCTAACTCATTATGTCTGTGATAAACTCATAAGAGCACTCATTACTGAGCAATTGCTTTATTACTGAGCAATTGCTATGTATTTTCCATTTGAGGAAACTGAGGCACAGAGAGATTAAGTAGTATACCCATAGCCACACAGCTAATGAAAGGCCAAGCTGGGTTTCCGGTCCAGGCTGACTCAGAGTTTACCTTCTCCACCTCTGTCATTCTGTTTGTAAAGGTCCCTCCACTAATCTACCCTATAGAATGATGCTTGATAAATGCTCATTTCTATCTTTATCTCCCGGGGCATTTGTGAAGCTAAAATGGGATAGTACTTTGACCTTTTCAAAGTTCAAATATAAGCTATCCAAAAATAAGGAATTAAACAGTTTCAGGGTCTAAATTTTTAGAGTAGTTAGAATTTTATAACCATTTTCCCATGCGGATTATATTGATGATATAAGTTCAATGTAGAAAACTTTAAAAAATAAAGAAAAAGATAAAGAAATAAACCAAGATCATCCACAATCCCTAGAGGCAATAAAATAATTGGAATTTTAGTGAAGTGAATGCATTCTTCATTTCCCTGGTTTTTTGTTTTGTTTTGTTTTAGCAGTCCAATATTATGATAGGCAACAACCCTGCTTTACAGGCCATGTGGAAAATTTATCTCAGATCTTAAAATCAGTTAGTCATGACGTGTCTTAGGGTGAAAGTTATAATTTCTGTGAAATGCAAAGGCACAAGGAAAAAGGAAAAATAACATTGAACAGAATAGAAGAGGGGCAGAGTCTGGATTTTTATTGGGTGGCTTTTGAAGTAATAAGAAGTACATTTTTTCCTTAGATGTATTGCATAGTTAACAGCAAGGTTTAGAAGAGCAAAGAGGCAGCTGGTGAGGTCTTTGAATGAAGGGTTGTGAACATTCTTGGGTTCTTCCTGCTTGAAGAAGCTCATCTATTTGCAGCTTTGAATCAGCACCACTAAAATTTCAGTATCTAGTTATTGTGGCATTTGCCAAAACATATATCCCACACACATATAATGAGTGAAAATTGTACTTATTGCCTATCATTTAAGACTCTTAAATGAAGAAGACTAATAAAGTGAAGCGGTTAGTAAAGATGGAATTAGCACATGCTTGTTTCCGGATGTTGACTTGTAGTTGCTGTGGACAAGGTATCAGGAAGCTTCTGGAAGTCCAGGCTGTTCCACAGAGGAGAGGCTGAACTTCAAGGATGCATTCTACTAGGTTTATAAATGAATATCATCCAATGATCCTTTATGCTTGGAGAAACATGGTTTTAACAGGATGGCAACTAATCAACTTATCTCCGGTTTATTCACAGGAGTTTGAATAGAGAAAACCATGATGTTGCAAGCCCAACTGCACTGCTTGTGTCTCTTTGCACTTTACTTGGTAAGAGAAGAGAATGTTCTTTATTTATTTAGTAGAATATTTCCAGTCATCCTTCTACCCCGTACCAGGGAAGCAACGGCTATCATCATTTAAAAAATAGTCTATCAAAATGAACTCATTGCGAACAAAGGACACTTTGCCCCGATGGACTATTTTTGTTGAAATAGCTACAAGTCATATGTCCAACCTTCAACCAGAGATGTGCTTTCTCCTCAGCTCTTAAAAGCCAATGCCACTTCACAGGCAAGGTTTAAACAAATCCATCTACTTAGCTTTAGACCATTGCATACAGCTCAGGGAATCTGGAAAGAAAAGTATACTGATACATGTGTTAGTCTATGTCCCTTAATCATGACTTTTTTTTTTTTTAACTTTGACCATGAGAAATTACCACCAAAATTAAGAAAAGCATTTTCTCCATTTTTGACCCTTCTCTGCTCTGTACTTTTCTTCCCGTATATGGCTTGGAGTTTTCTGACCAAATTTGTGCTTAGTCACTTGTTGAGCTAACCCTATCGACTCGGGCTTCTAGAAGTTGGAGCTGGATGGAAACTGGGGAGACCAGATCTTAACCTCCGGTAGAGACAGGGATGCCGTCTTCACTCTCCTTATTAAGCTCATAAAGGTTATACACTTTCCAAATCTGTTGTATTATGAAGCAAGATTATGGGGAAGCATTTGCTTTCTCCTTAGAAGGAAGCTACTAGATCCTCATACCTCTAATCTTGGTTCCTTTCTTCTAAAACCCAAATATAACATATTGAATTTCAAGCTCCAGAGAGCCCCTGAGAGCCCACACAGTTCAAAATATTTAGAGTGAAATACAGCCAAACTTGTAAACCTACCAGAGCTTTCCCCTTGGGGGGAAAATCTGCAGTTCAAACCTTATGAGCAAGGTGCATCCTCACAGACCTGGGCTTGAAGCTTGTAGCTAAGACTGCCTAAGGACTGGGTCCAACATCCCCACTTGACTTCTCTCCTCCTCCTACCCTCTCAGATGTCCTTTGCTATCTATATTATCTCAGAATGGTGGTGAAGTCAGTGCCTAGTTCAAACTTGGCACTGCTATTGATCAGTGACAAGAACTTGGGTGAGTTACTAAGCTCTGAACCTCAGTTTTCTGCCCTGTGAAATGGGTCTAATAATAGTACTTGCCTTATGTGGCAATTAAATGAGATAATGCATTTATAAAGCCCTTGGATCAATGACTGGCACAGTCTAAGGGCTTGATAAATATTAGCTATTAGTATTACTACCACATTTTAAATATTCAGCATCTACACTCAAATGGACTCTGACCTCCATGAGGAGGACTGTGTTTTAATCATCTTTGCAGCCTCAGCACATAGCACAGTGCCTGGAACAAGTTAGAAATTAAATACATAATTATGGATTTATATTAGGAAACATTAGGAAACAACAGTGAGACCTTAAGAGAGACAGAAGATTCTGTCGCGATAATCTGACATCAGCAGGCTCATCAGCTTCTTGTCTGAGAAGGAGACATGCATTCTTCTTCCAAGATAAAGGATGAAAGTAAGTTTTCCTTTTTCCCTGCTCTCACCCCAGTGGGATTTCTACCTGGAGTAAGAAACACTGCCCAAACTGCTGCTGGCAGCAAGAGCCTTGCCCAGGAGACAGCCACGTGCACAGCTGTCTCTGGGTGAAGGAGGGAGGCTGAGACCTGTGTGCTGGGATTTCAGGGGCATTGGGACAGAGCCATTTCTCTTCTGCCTTCACCAACCCCTATGCCCAGACTCCCTCCTGTGAAGGCTGGAAGTTCCATTGGAGCTTCTTTCCTTCAGCATAAAGTTTTTTTAATCAGCAGAGGTAGCCATTTAAAGTGATTGCCAGTCATTTATTCTATACTATGAGTGGCTCTCCTGTCCTTTCCTGAGAACTGGTTCTCATAGGGGGTTAGAAACACTGCATGAACATATTGTAAGGGCACTGATGAGAGGGTTTGGGAAAGAGTGCTGAGTAGGGAGGCAGGGAAATCAAGGAGAAGCCAACTATTTTGGAGTTTTGCCTGGGACTATGCTTCTTCCGGAAGGAAGAAGAGCTGACATACATACTATGTAAACAATGCAGAGCACTCTTGCTGGAAAGTACAATGACGGTGGCTACTAGGCAGGCAGATCTGACAACAGCATGCATCCTTTGCTGGCCTGGAAGGCAGTGGAGCAACATGGTGCAGAGTTGGGGCTTGGTGGTCCAACAGAGCTGGCACCATCCCACAGCAGCACCAATTACATGTGCCTCTGCTGTGGGACTTCTCCAGAGCTTCCCTGATATTGTTGAGGATCAGAAGAAATGATGTGTGTGGAGGGTCTAGTTCCATAGCTGCCATACAGGAAACACTCAAAAATATCAGTTCCATTCTCTTCCTACTTGTCACCTCTTTATGCAAGATGGTGGGTTTTATTCTTCCAACTCTTTTCACAAATTTCCACCATAGCATTCTTCCCAATTATGGATGTATGACTTGATGACTCATGATGTGCCCATGCATTTTGAAATCTTTATAGCTCAGATAGCCAGGTTAATGGGCAGGAAGAGAGATTTGTTGCCCTGATACGAGAACCCAACCCAACTTTGAACATTGCAGCTGAGACTTATCCTTTATTTCTCATAGGTGAGTCAGCTCGTCCACCTGGGAAAAATGCAGGCTTATTTGTGAGGTTTGCCTGACTAATGTAGTTTTCCTATAGATGCCATCACTGGTGTGATCAGCTGAAAGATGGACTGCTTGCTGATGTGAGCAGAAAGTTGATGAAACCGTTTGCTGTTAAGCAGTAGCCCCTCAAAAAGCACTGCCCTTGTCCTGTACCAACCATGGCACCCACTTCTTGTGTCCTGCCTTCCAGAGGAACTGATGGAGCTGGAGAAGATGTGGAAAGGAGTGGAAGGGAGGAAGAGCCCCCAGAGGAAAATACACTTTGAGAGGAACTGATGAGCTAGAAGTCTATATAATTATTGTGTCAGTTAAGAATGCTTTTAGCTACAAGCAAATTTAGAGTGTCTCCAGTCAATAGGGATTTATTTTTCTCAGACAATGAGAAGCCTGCCGTGGGCAGTCCCGAGCAGGTTTAGCAGTTCTGTGATGTTATCAGAGATTTGGGCTTCTTTCTCTTTGCTCCACCGTTGTTTGAGCTGGTTTGTCCCCTCGTGGTTTCATGATGGCTGCCACAGCTACAGACATGAGGTCCATTGCTTGAGCAAGAAGAACAGGGCAGATGCCACCCACATCTGTCTTTCTTAATCAGGAATACAAAATCTTGACCAGAACCATTCCCCCACCTCCACCCAGACACAGCAGACTCCACCTTTTGTTTCACAAACCAGAACTGGGTCACTTGGTCACCCTCCTAGCAGCAAGGGAGTCTGGGAAAGAGATCACTTGTCTTCCCAAGGGAGAGAGGCTGGCGATGGCTGGGGTCAGCTAACCCAAGGGCCTGACACAACTCTGAGGGAGAGGAGACCAAATTCCAAAGTCCTCTGTATTCTTGTTTGTTACTATTTTTTTGTTGGACAACCCAGATCAACTTAAGATTCAATGAACCAAGGGATATAGTACAAGATCTTCTTCCCCATGATTTCATCCTAATTGTTTTTGGGTTATTCCCAGTGTTTCTATACAATAAGAGTGTACTAGCTCCTCATAAAGAAATGGAAAATAAATTCTCTTCTCGCCAGTTCTTCTTTCTTTTCTGGTTTTACCTGTCCAGTTCCCCAAACCATTAACTTTCCGTATCATACTTCTGATTCTAACCTATCCCACCCCTGATTCCCATAACAAGTAGGAGACCTAAAGAACCACTCGGGAAGGAGGGGGGACTGGCATCGGTGTGGGTGCTAGATCCTTCGTTCCAGAGGGTGCTCTCTGTGGGGGTTTACGGCTGGCTGTCCCTTCCTGTGTTCTGCCTGCTCCGCTCTGCCTCGCGACTCCCATTCGTGACCAGTCCTGGTGGGAGACGAAGGGATGGCAGGAACTACTGCTGAATGCACCCTCCTGCACATCCCCATGCTGCCAGCTTCCCACCCCCCCCGACCCCCACCCCAGGCTGTCTTGGCTGCTTTTGCTGGTGTGTAGTGGGGGTAGTGGCTAAGAGGGCCGGGTCTGGAGTTGCAGGTTCGAATCCTGCTTCCTGCACTACCTGGGCAAATTTCTTAACCTCTCTGTGTCTCAGTCTAATCACCGGTGAAACAGAGCTGGCAATAATAATCTACCCTGTAGGGTTGTTGTCGGGATTCAATGTGTTTAGGACAAAGCTCAGCATATACTAATTTAGCAAGTGCGAGCTCTTCTTGTTGGGTGCCAGGCAAGCATTGTACTAAACACGTCTACATATTTTTTCCCCTTAAAAGTTCAATTGTCTTTGAGGTGCCTGAACTCTAGTGTGCTGGGAATCTGCCATGGATTTCCTTATAAACCAACAGGAGTGGAATAGAGGGGTTTTAAGAAGCTGGTGTAGGGCTTCCCTGGTGGTGCAGTGGTTAAGAATCCACCAGCCAATGCAGGGGATAGGGGTTCGAGCCCTGGTCCGGGAAGATCTCACATGTCGCGGAGCAACTAAGCCCGTGCACCACAATTACTGAGCCTGCGCTCTAGAGCCTGCGAGCCACAACTACTGAGCCCACGTGCTGCAACTACTGAAGCCCATGTGCCTAGAGCCCATGCTCTGCAACAGGAGAAGCCACTGCAGTGAGAAGCCCTGGCACCGCAACGAAGAATAGCCCCTGCTCGCCGGAACTAGAGAAAACCTGTGCACAGCAACGAAGACCCAATGCAGCCAAAAATAAAAAAATTTAAAAAAAAAAAGAAGCTTATGTAAAACCATGTAGAATTTAACAGCATAGTGGCATTGTGGGAAGATCATGAACTTTCCTTCAGTTAGAACCCAGTGTGTGTGCCATGTCAACTGCTTATGGGTTTTACTCTGGGCAAGTAGCTAACCTCTGTGAGCCTCATTTATAAAACGAGAGTGTTAATTTCTCCCCACAGGGTGATTGCTTGAATGGTTAAATGAGAAAAGCAGTGCTAGGCTCTAAGCAAACCATTTTGACATAGTAGAGCCTCAACAAATATTAGATCCCTTCCTGCCTGTTTTGACTAGATTTCACACTGTTTTGAGCCCGGTTAGAATCTTAGGTTTCATATATCAGTCCTGGAACCATAAGAAAATCAGCAAGTGACACATATACATTCATAGTAGATGGTGATGCTAATTTTCTTTTTCTTTCTTTTTTTAACAGACAACTGGATATGGCCAAGAGGGAAAGTTTAGTGGACCCCTGAAGCCCATGACCTTTTCTATTTTTGAAGGCCAAGGACCGAGTCAAATCATATTCCAGGTAATGGCTGCTCTTGATCACTGTCATCTTGATTTTGCAGGCTCTCTCAGCGGACTTTTACTCCTTTATCTACCGTACACCCAGAAATAAAATATAGGCATAGTAGATCTCATTACCAAGAATGATTTCAGAAGCTAAGTTAAACACAGAGATGAGTGGCTTCAGTGTTGTAAGACGCTCTACCTGACATCCTCATTCGGACTTCCTCAGTGGTGCCTGGGGCAAGTACTCCCATCTCTGGGGTGGGGACCTTGGTGCCTGTAGACTCCGCCTCTTCCCCCAGGGTGGGAAGGGAACCTGTCTCTGGAGTGGCATGGCCATCTGAGTATCTGTCTCTTCAATGAGCTGGCTGCTTGAAGCATTTGAAGATGAGGGTTCTCTGGATTAGCGCTGGAATGGCCTGCTTTCCTCACCGCCTCCTCTGAGCCCATCCCTGGGCCCTCACCCATGGGTTGGACAAGGCACACTGGGAGGCAGTCATCTCATTTAGTTAACTGAGAAAAGCATCAGATTGAGGGGTGGACTGCAAGAGACTTCAGCTTTAAGGGCACTGAAATAATCCCGGAAATGTAATGGAGAGAGGGAGAAAAACATACTACTGCACGGACCAGAAATCCCCTGGGCAAGCCTGCTTGGCCTTGGAGTGGTTGAGGATACTTTGATGAGCCTCTGGGTGTGCCCATGATCTCCCATCCCATGCACTGGGGGAGCAACAGAGGGTTGCTAAACTACCATCTAAGGTGGATGCCTTCTGTTAACTGTCCAAGCATTTGTTTTCGGCAGTTCCTATCCACAGAGGAGAGACTGAAAGCTGCCTCATCCCACCTTCTCTCATTTGGTACCAAATTAGTGCCAAGGGGCTCCATAGTATGAGCTGCTGGGGGTGCACGTGTATCTCTGTGCCCTGCTGTGGGTATTTTAGAGGCTTTGACCTCTGCAGTCAGGGAAGCCGCCACTGAGCGAGCAGCAAATGCTTTGAGAGCTGGAGGCTAATAAGAGAGGAGTGTCCCAGCAAAGGCACAGCTTGGACACCTGTCCTGTGCTGGGAGAGGGCAGGGCATGCCCCGAGTTTTGGCAGAAGGCCAGCAGAGATCCTAAAGGAGAAGGTAGGAGAGGAGGCTGCAGAGACAGGAAGGGTCCTGACCTCTAATGCTCTTAGATTTTCTCCTCAAAGCAGCGGGCCTGAATCAAGTTTCCATTCAGGGCTACAAACTGGAGGGGGGGCGGGAAACAGAAGAGGTTGCAAAGGAACTGGTTGGGAGTCTATGGCAGGGCTCACACAAGAGGTGATCTCGTTAACTAACTTTCTTTCCCTTGCCAGGGAGCACTTAGTTATAGATATCTCGCTTACATTAAAAAAATTCTGTTCAAGATGTAGAGAACAAACATATGGACACCAAGGGGGGAAAGGGGGGGTGGGATGAATTGGGAGATTGGGATTGACATATATACACTGATATGTATAAAACAGATAACTGATGAGAACCTACTGTATAGCATAGGGAACTCCACTTTGCTGTACAGTAGAAACTAACACAACATTGTAGAACAACTATACTCCAATAAAAAAAATTCTGTTCATTTGTGTATTTTTATGCTTCATAAGCTGGTAAGAATGCTGTGGGCTAGGCACACGTTCATCTTTTTTTTTGAATTTGATATATTCTTATTTATTTTTATTGGGGTATATTTGCTTTACAATATTGCATTAGTTTCTGCTGTACAACAGAGTGAATCAGCTATATGTATACATATATCCCCTCCCTCTTGGACCTCCCCCTCCCATCCCACCCATCTAGGTCACAACAGAGCACCGAGCTGAGCTCCCTGCGCTATATAGCAGGTTCCCACTAGCTATCTATTTTACACATGGTAGTGTATATATGTCATTCCCAATCTACCAATTCATCCCACCCCCCTATGCCCCTGCCCCGTGTCCACATGTCAGTTCTCTATGTCTGTGTCTCTATTCCTGTGTTGCGAATAGGTTCATCTGTACCGTTTTTCTAAATTCCACATATATGTGTTAAGATACAATATTTATTTTTCTCCTTCTGATTTACTTCACTCTGTATGACAGACTCTAGGTCCATCCACATCTCTACAAATGACCCAGTTTCGTTCCTGATGGTGCCTATTGTTACAAGGCACTATGCTGGGACTGAGGATACAAGATGACCCCAACACCATCCCTGCGCCCAGTGAGCTCATAGGGTAGTAGCTCTACCATTGAGTAATCCATTAACTCAAAATGGATTAAAGACCCAAATGTAAGACCGAAACCATAAAACTCCTAGAAGAACACATAAGCAGAACACTCTTTGATATAAATCATAGGAATATTTTTTGGATCTGTCTCCTAAAGCAAAGGAAATAAAAGCAAAAATAAACAAATGGAAACTAATTAAACTCAAAAGCTTTTGCACAGCAAAGGAAACCATTGACAAAATGAAAAGACAAACTACGGAATGGGAGAAAATGTTTGCAAATGATGTGACTGATAAGAGGTTAATATCAAAAAGATAGAAAGAGATCATACAACTCAACATCAAAAAGCGAACAACCCAATTAAAAAATGGGTAGAAGACCTGAATAGACATTTTTCCAAAGAGGACATGTAGAAGGCCAACAGTCACATGAAAAGATGTTCAACATCATTAATCATCAGAGAAATGCAAGTTAAAACCACAATGAGATATCACCTCACACCTGCCAAATGGCTATCATTAAAAAGAACACAAATAACAAATGTTGGTAAGGATGTGGAGAAAAGGGAACCTTCATGCACTGTTGGTGGGAGTGTAAATTGGTGTAGCCAAGGAAAATAGTGTGGAGCTTTCTCAAAAAACTAGAAATAGAACTACCATATGACCCAGCAATTCCACTCCTGGGGTATATATCTGAAAAAAATGAAAATACTAATTTGAGAAGATACATTCACCCCAATATTCATAGTAGTATTATTTACAGTTGCCAAGATATGGAAGCAACCTAAGTGTCCATCAATGAATGAATGGATAAAGAAGATATAATATATATATATATACATATATGCACACACACACACACACAATGGAATACTACTCAGCATAAAAAAGAATGAAATTTTGCCATTTGCAACAATGTGGATGGACTTGGGGGGTATTATGCTTAGTGAAATAAGTCAGACAGAGAAAGATAAATACTGAATGATATCACATGTGGAAACTAAAAAATAAAACAAACTAGTGAATATAACAAAAAAGAAAAGACAGATACAGAAAACAGAATAGTTGTTACCCGTGGGGGGAGTGCAGGGGAGAGGGACAAGATAGGAGTAGGGGATTAAGAGGTACAAACCATTATGCATAAAATAAATAAGCTACAAGGATGTCTTGTACAACACAGGGAATACAGCCAGTATTTTGTAGTAACTATTACTGGAATATGACCTTTAAACATTTTGAATCACTATGCTGTACACCTATAATTTATGTAGTATTGTACATCAACTATACTTCAATTTAAAAAAAGGCCAAAATAAAAAGTAGGTTACATAGCAAAAAAATAAAATAAAATCTGGAATATACAAAAAAAAAAAAAAAAAATAGCATACCATGCTCTCTCCATCTTCTTATGTGGAAATGATGTAGAAAACCCAGCCTTGGTAAGATGTACTTTGGGCTCTTTATTACAGTGGTGGGAAGGAGTTGTCCCAGTTCCCTCATCTGTATCACTTGAAATGTTCTTACCTGAAGTCAGGGAGGCCCAAAGCAAGCTTTTTGCCCCATGAGGTTGATCCTTGGGTTATTAACATGTCCTCCAAAAAAGAAAAGAAACAAAGAAAGAAAGAAAGGAAGAAAAAAGAACTAAACACCTACAGACTTCTTTCACTGAGGATTTTCAACTGTCCCCAGCTCTGTACTCTCAGGGGCTTCCAGATCTAAGGATAGTATGATATATATCTCAGATACGTAATTTTTTTTCTTTTTTTTTTTTTTTTTTGCTTCAAAGAAGTAATTTTATTTTATAATTCTCCCCATTTTTTAGTTACTTAGTACTTGATTTTTAAAACTGCACATTAAAAAAATGATTACTTTAAAAATGAGAGTTGAATACAGGACTTTGGAATAAAGAGGTCAGGAATACCGAATAAATTGAGTCCGTTTTTAGTTTTGTTCATAATAATTAAAGATGATTCAGCAACGATGGCCATTTTACGCAGCTCATTCAGGAGGGCTTCTGGTACATGCAAGTGCATGAACTTGATACAGAGGAGGATTTCACGAAGTTTTAATGACGACTAGAAATATCATAAGGTGACTATGGATGATCTATAAACACCTGTTGTTGTCACTGGACAGAGAAGGCTTCCAGTTTTCCAGTTCACAGCTGGAACCAAGCTCTTGGATCTTCCACTCGTCTTCACTGGCCAAAGGAAAATTTGTAATGGCTGATATTTTTTCCTTACAATTTCAATGAAGCCTTAGATTGGATCACATGAAAATGCCTCTGCGTATCTTCCAGAACTCCCCAATACCTTCCTTAATAGCATATTCAGCACAGTTCTTGCACTCTTGGGGTGTAAGTCCAATTAATGCTCTCCCTGTAGTACCAATTCCCCGATCACTAGTCAATTTTTTAACTTGAGCTTCTATGTAATGAGGAGATGCATAATAAAAATGGTCCCCAAGGACACTGTAAGCCATGTATTGAGAGCCTTCTGAGGTTTATGTAACTTCTTGATCTTCAAAACTCTCTACATTGCAAGCTATCTCCATTTTCCCTTCGTGAGGAAAAGCCATCGTTTGGACGCCCTTCAGTCCATTCACATTTGAGCCCCGAATGGCACTAGCGATCTCTTTTCCCAGAGCCAAGTCTTGAGAATCTATGGTAACATTGCAGTTCATCACATACGGGCTAGCTACGATCGATGCCTGATGTGAAAGTTTGTTTCTCAGTTTGAGGTTTCACTCAGCTCCTGCCTCCCGCAGATTGGCTCTCGGCTGCTCTAGCGGCGGCATGAATCTCCTCACGGCAAAGCTGAAATTCCAATTTTATTCCAACGCAACTGTCACAACGCCCTGAAGCAAGCTGTTAAACCACATCTTCGGGCAGGTGCAGCTCCCAGGTCAGGTTTAAGAGCACTGAAATCCCTCCTTGTGAACCAGCCCAGTTGCTTCCTTCTCTGGACAAGAGTGTGCTTCTCAGGCAGGTCAGCCTCACCAAAGAGAAACACACTGCAGCCAGGAACACGCTGGACCAGACTCTCAGCAAGGCTTCTGGCCACAGCTCCACACTCTTCCACTCCAACACCAGAGAGAGGGTAAATGGGAATCAGGTCCACTGCTCCCAGGCAAGGATGGATCCCCTCTTGAACCTCCATATCAATTGACTGGAAGGCCTCCAGGCAGGCAGCCAGAAGGGAATTGCCTAACTCAGCAAGAGAAGCTGCTATTGTAGTGACTGATCTGTTGCACTCTTGATCAGAAAATATATTGAGCACTGAGACCTCAGGATGTTTCTGTCCATTTTTTTTCAAGAAAAGCTGCTTTCGCTGCGTTCTCACCAATGTATTTTCTTCTGGCTTCTGAAATGTTTCATAAACAGGCAGCCAAACGGAGCCCCAGTCTGTGTCCTGCGCACACACCACCGTTGGCACTTTTAGGGCGGCAGAGGCTCTCCGAGGAGGCCGTAGTGCGAGGTCTGGGCAGACACCGGCGCTGGGACCCCCTGCGCGGTCCCGCCCAGGTTCTGGTGTGGAGTGGCCCAGACCCACGTGGGCCGAAGGGTAACCCGAGGGACTCGCTGAGGGCCCCGGGAGACTCCAGCAGGGGGATCAGCGTCCGCGGGCGGCGGGGCCCGGAGCGAGGGGCGGCCGGCGGCGGCGCTGCCCCGAGCCCGCCTCCAGCCTGCGACCACGCCGGCAGCTCCGCGGTTTGGGGGGACCCACCTGCGGGGGCGGAGGACGTCGCGGTAGGACGGCCTCTTTTTTCTCTGTGTGAGATATAGCTTATGTATCATAAGATCTACCCTTTTAAAATGTCCAATTCAGTAGTTTTTAATATATCACAAAAATGTACAACCATCACCACTATCTGATCCCAGAACACTTTCACCAGACTCAAAGAAACCCTGTACCAACTAGCAGTCACTCCCTATTCTCCTCTCCTCCCAGCCCCTGGCAAACACTAATCGACTTGCAGTCTCTAGAGATTTCCTTTATAGACATTTCATATAAATGGAATCATGTAACATGTGACCCTATGTGTATAATTTCTTTTACTTAGCGTAATGTTTTCAAGGTTCATCTATATTGTAGCAGGTATTAGTACTTCTTTCCTTTTTTTTATGGCTGATTAATATCCCATTGTATGAATATAATACGTTTTGAATATCCAGTTATCATTTGATGGACATTTATGGCTATTATAAATAATGCTATTATGGACATTCATGTACAATTTTTGTGAGGATATGTTTTCCATTCTCTTGGATATATACCTAGGAGTAAAATTTCTGGGACATAGTTAATTCAATTTTTAACTTTTTAAATAACTGCAAAACTGTTCTGCAATACAACTGAACCATTTTACATTCCCACCAGCATTGTGTAAGTGTTCTGATTTCTCCACATCCTTGCCAACACTTGTTACTTATCTGTTTCTTTATTGTAATGATAGCTATCCTAGTGGAGTAAAGTGATATTTCTCTGTGGTTTGGGTTTGCATTTCCCTAATGACTAATGTTAATATCTTTTAATGTGCTTATTGGCTATTTGTATATCTTCTTTGGAGAACTGTCTGTTCAAATCCTTTACCTCTTTTTAAATTGAATTATTTGTTTTTTATTGTTGTAAGAACCCTTTATATATTCTGCATAAAATTCCTTATCATACACATGATTTGCAAATATTTTCTCACATTCTATAGGTTACTTTTCACTTTCTTGATAGTTCATTTGAAGCACAAAAGCTTTTAATTTTGATGAAGTTCAATTTATTTTCTTTTTTGTTTGTGCTTTTGCTATAATATCTAAAAACCTATTGCCTCATCCAGAGTCACAAAGATTTATGCCTGTGTTTTCTTCTCAGTTTTAGAGTTTTAACTCTTAACATTTAGGCCTTTGGTCTATTTTTAGTTAATTTTTGTGCATGATACGAGAGGTAGGGATCTAACTTCATTCTTTTGCATGTAGATATCCAGTTGTTCCAGCACCATTTGTTGAAAACACTATTTTTTCCCCATTGAATTATCTTAGCACCTTTGTCAGAAATTAATTTGACCATAAATACAAAAGTTTATTTCTGTACTCCTGATTTTGAATCCATTGATCTATATGTCTGTCCTTATGCCAGTTCCACACTCTCTAGAATACTGTAGCTTTGTAGTAGATTTTGAAATCGGGCAGTGTTAAGTCTCCCAACTTTGTTCTTCTTTTTCAAGATTGTTTTGGTTATTCTGGGCCTTATACATTTTTATATAAATTTTAGGATCATCATGTCAATTCTACAAACAAGACAAAAGTAATTTTGATAGGGATTGTGTTGAATTAGTATCTCAACTTGGAGAATAGTACTATCTTAACAATATTAAGTTTTTCAAGTTTTGAGCATGGGATGTTTTTCCATTTATTTAGATCTTCTTTAATTTCTTTTAACAATGTTTCATAGTTTTCAGTTTACAAATCTTGTGTTTCTTTGGTTAAATTTATTCTGAAGTATGTTATTACTTTTAATCCTATTGTAAATGGAATTGTTTTCTTATCATCATTTTCAGATTTCTTTTTGCTAGTGTATAGAAATACAGTTGATTTTTTTTGTATATTGATCTTTTATCTTGCAACCTTACTGGACTTGTTTATTTGCTGTAAAACTTTTTTAGATTCCTTAGGATTTTCCATATGTAAGATCATGTCATCTGTGACTAGAGATACTTTTACTCATTTCTTTCCAATCTGGATGACTTTTATTTCTTTCTCTTGCCTAGGATTTCAAGTACAATGTTATATAGAAGTGACAAAATTGGGCATCATTATCTTGTTCCTGGTCATATAGGGAAAGCTTTCAGTCTTTCACCATTATGTATAATATTAGCTGTGGGTTTTTCTTAGATACCATTTATCAGGTTGAGGAATTTACCTTCTATTCCTACTTTCTTTTTTTTTAAATTTATTTAAACATCTGTATTGGAGTATAATTGCTTTACAATGGTGTGTAAGTTTCTGCTTTATAACAAAGTGAATCAGTTATACATATACATATGTTCCCATATCTCTTCCCTTTTGCATCTCCCTCCCTCCCTTTGCCAGTGGTAGTTTGATAGGGATTGCATTGAATCTGTAGATTGCTTTGGGTAATAGAGTCATTTTCACAATGTTGATTCTTCCAATCCAAGAACATGGTATATCTCTCCATCTATTGGTATCATCTTTAATTTCTTTCATCAGTGTCTTATAATTTTCTGCATATAGGCCTTTTGTCTCCTTAAGTAGGTTTATTCCTAGATATTTTATTCTTTTTGTTGCAATGGTAAATGGGAGTGTCTTCTTAATTTCACTTTCAGATTTTTCATCATTAGTGTAGAGGAATGCAAGAGATTTCTGTGCATTAATTTTGTATCCTACTACTTTACCAAATTCATTGATTAGCTCTAGTAGTTTTCTGGTAGCATCTTTAGGATTCTCTATGTATAGTATCATGTCATCTGCAAACAGTGACAGCTTTACTTCTTCTTTTCCGATTTGGATTCCTTTTATTTCTTTTTCTTCTCTGATTGCTGTGGCTAAAACTTCCAAATGTTGAATAATAGTGGTGAGAGTGGGCAACTTTGTCTTGTTCCTGATCTTAGTGGAAATGGTTTCAGTTTTTCACCATTGAGGACGATGTTGGCTGTGGGTTTGTCATATATGGCCTTTATTATGTTGAGGAAAGTTCCTTCTATGCCTATTTTCTGCAGGGCTTTTATCATAAATGGGTGTTGAATTTTGTCGAAAGCTTTCTCTGCATCTATTGAGATGATCATATGGTTTTTCTCCTTCAATTTGTTAATATGGTGTATCACATTGATTGATTTGCATATATTGAAGAATCCTTGCATTACTGGAATAAACCCCACTTGATCATGGTGTATGATCCTTTTAATGTGCTGTTGGATTCTGTTTGCTAGTATTTTGTTGAGGATTTTTGCATCTATGTTCATCAGTGATATTGGCCTGTAGTTTTCTTTCTTTGTAACATATTTGTCTGATTTTGGTATCAGGGTGATGGTGGCCTCATAGAATGAGTTTGGGAGTGTTCCTCCCTCTGCAATATTTTGGAAGAATTTGAGAAGGATAGGTGTTAACTCTTCTCTAAATGTTTGACAGAATTCGCCTGTGAAGCCATCTGGTCCTGGGTTTTTGTTTGTTGGAAGGTTTTTAATCACAGTTTCAATTTCAGTGTTTGTGATTGATCTGTTCATATTTTCTATTTTTTCCTGGTTCAGTCTCGGCAGTTGTGCATTTCTAAGAATTTGTCCATTTCTTCCAGGTTGTCCATTTTATTGGCATAGAGTTGCTTGTAGTAATCTCTCATGATCATTTGTATTTCTGCAGTGACAGTTGTTACTTCCCCTTTTTCATTTCTAATTCTATTGATTTGAGTCTTCTCCCTTTTTTTCTTGATGAGTCTGGCTAATGGTTTATCAATTTTCTTTATCTTCTCAAAGAACCAGCTTTTAGTTTTATTGATCTTTGCTATCGTTTCCTTCATTTCTTTTTCATTTATTTCTGATGTGATCTATATGATTTCTTTCCTTCTGCTAACTTTGGGGTTTTTTTTGTTCTTCTTTCTCTAATTGCTTAAGTGCAAGGTTAGGTTGTTTCCTTGAGATGTTTCCTGTTTCTTAAGGTAGGATTGTACTGCTATAAACTTCCCTCTTAGAATTGCTTTTGCTGCAACCCATAGGTTTTGGGTTGTCGTGTCTCCATTGTCATTTGTTTCTAGGTATTTTTTTATTTCCTCTTTGATTTCTTCAGTGATCACTTCGTTATTAAGTAGTGTATCATTTAGCCTCCATGTGTTTGTATTTTTTACAGATCTTTTCCTGTAATTGATATCTAGTCTCATAGTGTTGTGGTCAGAAAAGATACTTGATACAATTTCAATTTTCTTAAATTTACCAAGGCTTGATTTGTGACCGAAGATGTGATCTATCCTGGAGAATGTTCCATGAGCACTTGAGAAAAATGTGTATTCTGTTGTTTTGGGGTGGAATGTCCTATAAATATCAATTAAGCCCATCTTGTTTAATGTATCATTTAAAGCTCGTGTTTCCTTATTTATTTTCATCTTGGGTGATCTGTCCATTGGTGAAAGTGGGGTGTTAAAATCCCCTACTATGATTGTGTTACTGTCGATTTCCCCTTTTATGGCTGTTAGTATTTGCCTTATGTATTGAGGTGTTCCTATGTTGGGTGCATAAATATTTACAATTGTTATATCTACTTCTTGGATTGATCCCTTGATCATTATGTAGTGTCCTTCTTTGTCTCTTGTAATAGTCTTTATTTTAAAGTCTATTTTGTCTGATATGACAACTGCTACTCCAGCTTTCTTTTGATTTCCATTTGCATGGAATATCTTTTTCCATCGCCTCACTTTCAGTCTGTATGTGTCCCTAGGTCTGAAGTGGGTTTCTTGTAGACAGCATATATACGGGTCTTGTTTTTGTATCCATTCAGCCAGTCTGTGTCTTTTGGTAGGAGCATTTAATCCATTTACATTTAAGGTAATTATCTATTCCTACTTTGTTGTGTATTTTTTTATCATGAAAGGATGCTGGATTTTGTCAAATGATTTTCTGCCTCTATAGAGATACTCATCTGGTTTTGTCCTTTATTCTATTAATATGGGGTATTAAATTAATTGATTTTCATATGTTGAACCAGCCTTGTATTCTGAGATAAATTCCACTTGGTCATGATATGTAATTCTTTTTATATATTGCAGGATTCAGTTTGCTAGTATTCTGTTGAAAACTTTTGCGTCTATATTTATGAGATATTGCTCTGTAGTTTTATTGTGTTATTTTTTTTTCCTGTTTTGCATATAAGGATGACACTGGCCTCATAGAATAAGTTGGGAAGTATTCCATACTCTTCTACTTTTTGGAAGCATTTGTGAAGGTTTGATGTTAATTCTCCCATACTTGTTAGGTAGAATTCACCAGTGAAGTTACCTGGTCCTGGACTTTCCTTTGTGGGAATTTTTTTGATTACTAACTCAAGCTCCTTACTTGTTATAGTTCTATTCAGACTTTCTACTTATTCTTTGGTCAATTTTGGTAGTTTTTATCTAAGAATTCATCCATTTCACTTAGGTTGTCTGATTTGTGGGAAAACAATTGCTTATAGTATTCTATTTCATCCTTTTTATCTCTGTAAATTTGGTAGTACTGTCCCCTCTTACATTCCTGATTTTAGTTGTTTGATTCTTGTGTTTTTAAAAAATATATTTATTTGTTTATTTATTTATTTTGGCTGTGCTCGGTCTTAGTTTTGGCACGTGGGATCTTTTTTTTTTAGTTGCGGTGTGTGGGTTTCTTAGTTGCGGCATGTGGACTTCTTAGTAGTGGCATGCATGCAAGATCTAATTCCCTGACCAGGGATCAAATCCAGGCCCTCTGCATTGGAAGCAGGGAGTCTTACCCACTGGACCACCAGGGAAGTCCCTCTTGTGTCTATTTTTTTCTTGGTAAGTCCAGTTGAAGATTTGTCCATTTTGTTGATCTTTTCAAAAGACCAACTTTTGGTTTTGCTGATTTTCTCCTTTGTTTTTGTATTCTCCATTTTATTAATTTCCACTCTAATCTTTATTTCCTTCTGCTTGCTTTAGGTTAGTTTATTCATCTTCTTCTAGCCTCTTAAGGTAGAAGATTATTGATTTGAGATTTTCTTCTTTTATAGGCATTTACAGCTATAGATTTGCCTCCATGTACTGCTTAATCTGTATCCCATAGAGTTTGGTATGCTGTGTTTTCATTTTCATTCATCTAAAAGTATATTCTAATTTCCCTTTTAATTTCCTCTTTGACCTATTGGTTATTAGAGTGTATTGTTATTTCCATATATTTGTGGTTTTCCTACATTTCCTGCTATTTGGTTTTAGTTTCTCCATTGTGGTTAGAGAACATATTTTGTATGATTTCAATGTTTTAAATTTACTGAGACTTGTTTTGTGATCTATCGTATGATCTAGCCTGGAGAATGTTTAATGTATATTTAAGAAGAATGTGTGTTAGGATTTTGTTGGATGGAGTGTTCCATAGATGTCTGTTAGCTTCTAGTTGGTTTATAGTGTTGTTCAAGTCTTCTATTTTCTTGTTGATCTTCTGTCTGTTTGTTATATTCATTATTGAAAGTGAAGTTTTCGAGTCACCAACTATTATTGTTGAATTGTATATTTTATCTTCAATTCTGTCAGTTTTTGCTTCATGTATTTTGGGGTCTGTTGGTAGGTGCATATATGTTTATAACTGTTATAGAATCTTGATGGATTGACACTTGTATCAGTATAGAATATCCTTTTTTCTCTAGTAATAATTTTTATCTTAAAGTTTGTTTGTTCTAATAGTAGTATAGTTTAATTTCACCCTCATTTTGAAGGATCGTTTTGTTGCATATACAATTCTTAGTTGGCAGTCTTTTTCTTTCAGCACTTTGAATATGTCATTTCACTGTCTTCTGACCTCCATGAGAAATCAGCTGTTCAGTTTATTGAGGATCCTTTGTATGTGATGAGTCTCTGCACTTCCAAATTCTCTTTTTGGTTTTTTTTAAAATAAATTTATTTATTTTTATTTATTTATTTGTGGTTGCATTTGTTCTCTGTTGCTGCACGAGGGCTTCCTCTAGTTGCGGTGAGTGGGGGCTACTCTTCGTTGCAGTGTGCAGGCTTCTCATTGCAGTGGCTTCTCTTGTTGTGGAGCATGAGCTCTAGGTGCACGGGCTTCAGTAATTGTGTCATGCAGCTCAGTAGTTGTGGCTCGCAGGCTCAAGAGCACAGGCTCAGTAGTTGTGGCACATGGGCTTAGTTGCTCCATGGCACATGGGATCTTCCTGGACCAAGGATCGAACCCATGTCCCCTGCATTAGCAGGTGGGTTCTTAACCACTGCACCACCAGAAAAGTCCCTGTTTGTTTGTTTTGTGTTTTATTATGATGAGTCTAAGTTTGAGTCTCTTTGAGTTTATTGTATTTCGAGTTCAGTGAACTTCTTGGAAGCATAGATTAATGTTTTTCTCAAATTTGGGAAGTTTTTGATTAGTCTTTCTTCAAATAATCTTTCTGCCCCTTTCACTCTTCCCTTTTCTTCTATGACTCTCATTATGCATGTTTGCTTGATGATGTTCCATTTGCCTCTAGGGTTCTGTTAATATTTCTTCTTTCTTTCTGTCAGGATGGATAACCTCACTTGATCTATTATCAAATTCACAAATTCTTCTCCTGCTAGCTGAGACTTACTGTTGGGCCTTTTCTAATGAATTTTTCATTTCAGTTATTATGCTTGTCAACTCTAGAATTCTTATTTGTTTTTTAAAAAAATAATTTCCATGTCTTTATGTATATTGTCTATTTGGTAAGACATTGTTATAATACTTTAGTTCTTTAGAGAAAGTTTCCTTTTGTCTTTGAACCTGTTTAAAATAGTTAATTTAAAATCCTATTTAGTCTAGACTTCCTTGGGGACAGTTTCTGTAGACTGCTATTTTTCCTATATATGGGCCTTATTTTTCTTTTATTTGCATGTCTCACAATCATTTGTTGAAAACTGGACTTTATAAATAATATGATGTGGCAACGCCAGAAATCATATCCCATTTTCTTCCCAGGATTTGTTGTTGTTGCTGTTTATTTGTTTAATGACTTTCCTGAATTAATTCTGTAAAGTCTGTATTCTTTGCCATATGTAGCCACTGAAGTCTGTTTGGTTAGCTTAGTGTTCAGCTAATGATTGAATTAAGATTTCCTTACAAGCCTAGAATCAATAAGTCTTCCAGCCTTTGCCAATAGGCTCTGAGTACTTGTTGGGTACATCTTCAAAGATGTGGCAAATGGTTTACAACTCTGCCTTAGCCTTTACTTCCTGCTTGCACAGAGCCTCAAGGTCAGTCAGAGGTGAGAGATTAGGGCCAAGGTTTTTCCTGGGCATGTGTACAGCTCTACTTATGAATGTGGCCTTTTAGACTCCCAGAAATCTATTGGAGATTTTTGATGCTCCCCCAGCCCCTGCAAGGAACATCTTATTCTCAAGTTTTACCTTTTAAATGTTTTAGTTAGAGTCCTGTTTGCATCAGCTGTTATCACTGTCTCAGGTAGCTGCAGTGTTAAGCAACTGCTGATGATTATTTTCAACAAATTCCCCAGGAGGAAAATTGTTTGCAGTGAGTGAGCTCTGAGTTGGGTCAAATAAAGACAAGCTGCATGAGTAGGTGTTTCCAGGGAGCTTCCAGATAGGTTAGATAGTATCCGTTCTTTGGGGACAGGACTTCTGGGAAACTCCAAACTCCAAACTCCTTCTACCCCCTACATAGTACCGTGGTTGTGAGGCTGTTGGTTTTCAAGGCCACTGCATATCCTGAGAAAGGATGATGCCATTAGGGCAAGTCAAAGCAACTACAAAGCTTGGCTCTAACTGATAGTAATTTTCTTAAATAAACAGTCCTTGGATTTTGCAAGCATTTGGTTTATTTCCAAGGTTCTGAAAAAGTTGATATTTACAATTTTTGCCAGTTTCTCATTACTTTTATGGAGAGGGAGTTTTTGTAGATCCTTACTCCACCTTTCCATTGATTTCCAGGCTTTTTAATTAAAATGCAAAATAGTAACACTTTCATTTATTATATAAACAACATAATATCAACAAGCAAACACTCATAAAAAGCTCTTCATCCACAGTTCTACCCAGGTAACACATCAGCTGTTTTTTTTTTTAATTCCATTTCTTGCCAGCTGACATGAATACACTTGGTACTGTTACAATCATAGTCTAGATTTACTCATGTTCTCCTTTTGTTACTTTACACCGTATCATTGTTCTTTTGCTGATTCATAATTTATAGAATGAACATTTTAATGCTTAAAATTCATTGTCTATGTGTTATATAATTGTATACCTTTCTTTTTTTGACCATTTAGGAGTTTTCAACTTTACCACTATTGTAGGCTACTATACTACAAGCATGCAGTTTATTGTTTAAAAAATATTTCCTTACAATAAATTCTGTTTAGTAATATTTGCTATCAAAGGTTACAAACATTTTATGCCTCAAGTTATTTCCAAAAGGATTATGCTAATTTATATTTTCATCAATAATATGTGTGTTTATTTACATCCTTTACAACATTGACTATTAATGTTTATTTTTTAAATATATAAAAATATATTAAAAATTATTAATGAGGTTGAACAACTTTTACATCTGCTTTATTTTATGTAAATTTTCTATTCTTGTGGTCTTAAAAGTATTATAGCTATCCCATGAATAATCATTGGGATTTTCTTTACTTCTGAAAAATTAAGTGAGATTGTCATATAGAACTTTATCAATTAAAGCCAATTTTAAGTTGTTTTCCTTAATATTAAAATGTCTTTTAATCTTTGTTACAATTTTTAGAAGTACTAAATGACATCTTTTTTATCCTAGCAATGAAGCTACCCTTTTTAATGTTACTTAAAAGCTAGTAGTATTATAGCTTTCCGATATTCCCGGAAAAATCTCATCTAACTTTAGCTTGAATTTAAAGCATCTATTGGCTTTCGTCAATGTACTGAATTATGTCACACATTGTTTCTTAAGGAAAATGTATTTTGAATGTACATAGCTAACGTTCAAGCAGACTTTTAGAATGTATCACTTTAAAAGCTTAGAATTTCTTATTTTAGTGATTGTACAAATGAAAACGTTACCTGAAATTGGTGACTTACTACAAATTCTACAACATTGTTTTTCCTTACAACCTAATCTAATGTTTGCTTTTTCCCAGTTTAAGGCCAGTCCTCTTGCTGTGACTTTCAAACTAACTGGGGAGACAGATGACATATTTCAGATACAACCAGATGGACTTCTGTATCACAACAAAGCCCTGGACAGGGAAACAAGAGCTGTTCACAAACTCCAGGTGAACTGAGACCAGACAAAGAACACTAACTCTAATCTCTCTGAGCACTCTTTGTCCTGGAAGTATCACTGGCACCTTCTTCCCTAGCACAGAATCCTGTTTCAGCTCTCCTGACACTAATGACATGCTTTGCAAATCTCATTTGTCTTTTTTTAATTTAATTTTATTTTTTAACAACTAGAGAGGCGTGTGGCAAAGGTATCCTCTTTTTTAGGCTTTTTGACCAGAGTAACCCAATTTATATTGCTAAGGCTCTTAGATGGCATTACTCATCAAAATGAGTGGAAACCTGGATGGCACCTGGATCAAAATGATGGCACCTGGATCAAAACTAGCCAGTACTTCTCTGATATTTCACTGGTGTCTGCCTATGGCTGTTGGGTGGGCTCTGGACCCACAAAGAAGGCAGCACTGGTACTAGATGGAGCTCCTTTGGGCCTTGCAAGAAGCAGAAGTAATCAATGACCAAAGTCAGAGGCTGCCTAGAGAGACCCTTCTCTCTCTCTTTCCCCCTTAGTTTTCATGGTTTGTATCTCTCTCTGAATGATAGAGAGCTAATTGTGGGGAAAGAGCAAGCCAAAAGATTTCTGTTTAAGTTTTACTACTGGCTCTGCAGATCACCACTAAAATGCCTCTGTAACAGGACATATTTTCATACCCTCAAGGGTCAAAGTGTTCTTATTTTACTGATTCCAGCTATTTAGAAAAAAAGCATGTCTAGTGTCCAGCCAACCCCACTGCTGGAAAAACACAGTCATGATTAGATCGCTTTAACTGATAGGGCCTCTATTTTAGCAGCTCCCAATTTGGGCTCTTATGGGTGTCTTTCTCCCCTGTAGTGACCAGGTTATTGGTTATTTGGGCTCTAATTTCCTTCAAGTGACTTTTGACTGTGTGATATGAGGTCCAGACTCACCAAGGAGGTTTCCTTTTCCTGTCAACATCAGGTCTCAGCCCTGGATGCTGATGGCAATACAGTGGAGGGCCCAGTCCCCATCACCATAGAAGTGAAGGACATCAACGACAATCGACCTGTGTTTCTCCAGCCAAAGTATGAAGGTTCAGTAAGGCAGAATTCTCGCCCAGGTAATAGGCAGGAGCCTGGAGATATCTGTGGAAAGATGGAAGTGTAACAGGCAGAGGGGCAGATTTGTGTGGCTAACATGTGTAACTATCATTCATTAAGTACTTACCATCTTATTTAAATTTTATTTATCTTATATAAACTTCACAGCAATCCTCTGGGAGTTGTTTTATTATCCCCATTGCTCTAGGACACAACTTCTCCACGTTGGCACTATTGACATCTTGGGCCTGATCATTCTTTTTTTGTTAGGGGCTGTTCTGTGCGTTATAGGATGTTAGGCAGCATCCCTGACATCTGTCAATGCACCAGATGCCAGGAGCAACACTTCCCTTCTAAATTGTGACAGCAAAGACGTCTTCAGACATCGCCAAATGTCCCCTGGGGGGCAAAATCACCCCTAGTTAAGAATCACCATTTTAGGGTGAGAATTTAGAACACCTTACAGCTTTAGAACACTCTAGAACACTCTGGAAAGGTAAGCTTACTCTCCCACATCCTCCCAGAAATCCACACTCTCATGGTCACTGCTGGCTTCCAGTTCTTATTCTTCTCTGTCTTCAGCTCCTAGCTATGGCTCATCCCTTCACTCTTTTACTTTTCATTTCTACAAAAGCCCCTCATCAAAGCATAGGTGTGTGTGGCAGGTTTTACTGAAGATTTAGAGGAATGAAGGAGCATCATGTCATAACAGTGCACAAAATAAACATGAATATTAGAGTGTGAGTTCTCAGAAAGACTTTTGGCCATTTCCGTCAACTCACTGTCAAGCTTCCCTCTGGGTCACTTAATCGCTCTCACTCTTCAATGCCCACTTCCAATAACGCAGGAAGAATATTCCTTCCACTTTATTATGTGGAGCAATTTCACGTGTCTCTGCCCCTGAGGTTGCATACCAAAGGCTCACCACTAAACTCTGCCAAGTAATAATCTTCCAGGTCTTATTCTTTACCAATAGGGTTTTCTAATTCAGTGATTCTCAAACTTTTTGGTCTCAGGGCCCTTGTAGTCTCATAAAAACTATTGTGGACTCCAAGAAACTTTTGGTTGTATCCAGTGGTGTGCTGGTAAATTTTAATAGCTGTCTCTCTGGGGAGAAAAAACCCTGATTCGTAGAATTTGTCAATTTCTGTGGTATAAGTACTCTCACCATAACCTATTTTAAGCTACCACTGGTGTTAATAATTGGCTCACAAAATTTCTGAAAATTCAACTAGGTCTCACGAGTTGACTCCAATACATCACTGGCTATATCTATCAATATTTATCGTATTTGAAATTAAAACTGAGAAATTTAAAAATACTTATTTAGTAATTGATTTAAAGTAATAAACATATTTTAATAAAAATAACTATTTTCAAAGACAAAAGGAATGTTAAGAAGAATGGCATTGTTTTAATCTTTGCACATCTCTTTAATGTCTGGATTAATTGAGAACAGTTGGATTCTCATTTCTGTTTCTGCATTCATTTTGTTGCTGTATGCTGTTTTGGTTGAAATATTTAAAGAAAAACTCTCCTTACACAGTGTTAATAGTGTAATAACGCTTCACATAATTATGGATATTCTTTGATACTAGACCAAAACTCAACAAGTGGTGGTTTCTTAAATGCTAGTTGGAATGTATAATCTGAAACCATATTAATGCCTTTTTGGGGATATTCCTTTATGCTAAAATCCATCAAATTATGTTTTAATTTGAATGGGTCTTTTACACATGTATGACCCTAAAAACAGTCTCAAAGACCTCTAGAGGTCCCTGGACCATACTTTAAGAAACCTCATCCTAGAGGAAAGGGGCAGAATAAAGAATTATTCCACCACTGATATGAATTATGGCACCTTCCTCCATTCTATTTCTGCCTCTTAGAAGGCAAATGTGTCTATGGTTGGTTTGGGTTTCAATTAATATCTTTTTTTTCTGGGTACATTTTGTTAAACAGGAAAGCCCTTTATGTATGTCAATGCTACAGACTTGGATGATCCAGCCACACCCAATGGCCAGCTTATTTATCAAATTATCATGCAGCTTCCCAAGGTCAACAATGTCATGTACTTTCAGATCAACAACAAAACGGGGGCAATTTCACTTACTCGAGAAGGTAAGTTAAGTGATGCCCTCATATGACTCCATGAGTCAGTAAAAAGGACCTAGATCTGTATCACCTTCAGAGACATTTCCTTTTCTTTTCTCTCCTACTTCCCATAGGATCCCAGGAACTGGATCCTTTGAAGAATCCTTCCTACAAGCTGGTGGTCTCAGTGGAGGACATGGGAGGCCAGAATGATCATTCCTTTAGTGACAGCACATCTGTGGATATTATGGTGAAGGAGAATATTTGGAAAGCACCAGAACCAGTGGAGATTGAAGAAAACTCAACTAATCCTTACCCCATTAAAATCACTCAGGTAGTGCCCAAGGAATGCCTAGAGCTTACCCAGTCAATCAGCACTTACATTGTAGGGGCCCACCCTCATGGTCTTCACTGACATTTTTGCATAGCATCATTATGAAGCAAACTAAATAGACAAGGTCTCTGGCCCCAAGTCTCTGGAGTTTGCCATCATGGGTAAACTCTGGACTTTACAACTTGGATTCAGATATATATATGTGTATATATATATATATATATATATATATATATATATATACACATATATATATGAGTTTTAAAAGAGAACTTCACTCACCTTCACCTTCCAAGTAGATAATACTGTTGTTCCCTGTCAGTAGTGTAGGATATGGCTGCCCTAGAGTGGGTTGTATATGGTACATGTACATGATTCAAATTTGGGGCTGCAAATTATTTTTGAAAAGCTGTTTTTTATTCCTTTGGGAAAAATCTCTATGCGAAAGACTCAACCCACCACAGGCTGAAGAACAGAGATAAGACTGGTCAAGTGTAAAAGCTGAGTAGACAACCTTTACCCTTGGAGCCCACCCCTGCCAACTCCATCTCCTGTGGGTACCTCTCCCCTCCATTCAAACCCTCCCCTGGTCCCACCTCTATGGCTGGTGTTCAACCTGAGCCCCCTCCTCTTTCTTTAGCTCCTGGAAATCCACTCTGGTGTTCACCCAGATCTGATCTTTTCTGGAAGATCAGGAAGTTTCTTGACACAAAAGCTGTGAGTTAATGGGAGAGCACTGGATTTGGAAACAGATAAACTGTTATGAGCCCCAACTTCTCACCAATAAAATGGGGATAATAACAGATCTTTGGGTTGTTGTGGATATTAATTAGTATCTGTGGAAGTGAATAAAAGTTATTAATGTTATGAAGGAGTTGTAGTCTGTAGTAGCCCTAATTTTTTTTAGATGACACTGTTGTTGTTAAGGGGTACTGGAATCGCCTATCCCACCATATCTATTGTCTAACTTAAAAGGATTTTTATTTATTAAACGTTGAATTAATGAATTTCACCTTCAGAGGAAAAAAAAAAAAGAATGAAAGCAAGAAATATTCTGCTTTACGAGCTAAGAAAGTATGTCAGGACTCTTTACCATGAGAATTTCAGATTGGGTTCCTTTACTAAAGTCTTCCTGTTTATTGTTTAGGTTACCTTCATAAGGATTTGTAAATGCTAAAAAGAACACATACACATTGTTTTCTCTTAGGGCTGTCAAAGAAAAGAAAATCTAAAGAGCCACACCCAGTACCTAGGCCTGGGGAAGGTGCTTTGTGTGTCTTGAAACTGAAGAAGAGTGGAGGGGGACAGCTCAAGAGAGAAGAACTTAGGCTGAATTTTTAGGGCATAAAAGGAGCTCGCTTACAACTAAGAACATGGTCTTTGGCTTGGACAGAGGGTGTGCTTAAATAACTAGAAAGGGATACCCTTCCCAGCCTGGTTTGAGAGAATAGTTTAGTGTGGAAATTTCAAATGGCTGTAAGACTATAGGCAAGTCACTTAAATTTTTGTGCCCTAGTTTCCCCATTTATAAGGTGGGGATAACAATAGTCTCTACCTCATGGGGCTGTTTGAGGATTTAATGAGATAACATATAAAAGTGTTTAGAATTATGTCTGGAATGGGGTAAAACCCTCAATACTTGTTGTTATTAGTAGTAGACTATCAGATAGGCCAGGCTCTGTCTGTAGCAAGTAGACAGGTCTTACTATTGAGTTTATTGATTTTTTTTTTCAAACATCTTTATTGGAGTATAATTGCTTTACAATGTTGTGTTAGTTTCTGCTGTATAACAAAGTGAATCAGCTATATTCACTTATATCCCCATATCCCCTCCATCTTACACCTCCCTCCCACCCTCCCTATCCCACCCTTCTACGTGGTCACAGAGCACCGAGCTGATCTCCCTGTGCTATGCAGCGGCTTCCCACTAGCTATCTATTTTACATTTGGTAGTGTATATATGTCCATGCTACTCTCTCACTTCGTCCCAGCTTACCCTTCCCCCTCCCCATGTCCTCAAGTCCATTCTCTATGTCTGCGTCTTTATTCCTGTCCTGCCCCTAGGTTCATCAGAACCATTTTTTTCTTAGATTCCATATACATGTGTTAGCATATGGGATTTGTTTTTCTCTTTCTGACTTACTTCACTCTGTATGACAGACTCTAGGTTCATCCACCTCACTACAAATAACTCAATTTTGTTTCTTTTTATGGCTGAGTAATATTCCATTGTATATATATGTCACATCTTCTTTATCCATTCATCTATCAATGGACACTTAGGTTGCTTCCATGTCCTGGCTATTGTAAATAGTACTGCAATGAATATTGTGGTACATGTCTCTTTTAAAATTATGATTCTCTCAGGGTATATGCCCAGTAGTGGGATTGCTGGGTCATATGGTAGTTCTATTTTTAGTGTTTTAAGGAACCTCCATACTGTTCTCCATAGTGGCTGTATCAATTTACATTCCCACCAACAATGCAGGAGGGTTCCCTTTTCACCACACCTTTTCCAGCATTTATTGTTTCTAGATTTTTTGATGATGGCCATTCTGACCGGTGTGACGTGATACCTCATTGTGGTTTTGATTTGCATTTCTCTAATGATTAGTGATGTTGAGCATCCTTTCATGTGTTTGTTGGCAATGTGTATGTCTTCTTTGGAGAAATGTCTATTTAGGTCTTCTGCCCATTTTCGGATTGGGTTGTTTATTTTTTTGATATTGAGCTGCATGAGCTGCTTGTATATTTTGGAGATTAATCCTTTGTCAGTTGCTTGGTTTGCAATATTTTCTCCCATTCTGAGGGTTGTCTTTTCGTCTTGTTTATGGTTTCCTTTCCCATTTGTTTATTTTTGTTTTTATTTCCATTTCTCTAGGAGGTGGGTCAAAAAGGATCTTGCTGTGATTTATGTCATAGAGTATTCTGCCTATGTTTTCCTCTAAGAGTTTGATAGTGTCTGGCCTTACATTTAGGTCTTTAATCCATTTTGAGTTTATTTTTGTGTATGGTGTTAGGAAGTGTTCTAATTTAATTCTTTTACATGTAGTTGTCCAATTTTCCCAGAACCACTTTATTGATTTTTTTTGCCAAGTTGTTCACAAAACAACTCTAGGAGTTGGCAAATATTCTTTGTTTTAAAAAAGTAATTAATTAGTTAATTTATTTCTTTCTGGCTGCGTTGGGTCTTCGTTGCTGCACGCAGGCTTTTCTCTAGTTGTGGTGAGTGGGGGCTGCTCTTCGTTGCGGTGCGCAGGCTTCACATTGTGGTGGCTTCTCTTGTTGTGGATCATGGGCTCTAGGCACGCGGGCTTCAGTAGTTGTGGCTCGCGGGCTCTAGAGCGCAGGCTCAGTAGTTGTGGTGCATGGGCTTAGTTGCTCCGCAGCATGTGGGATCTTCCCTCACCAGGGATCGAACCCGTGTTGCCTGCATTGGCAGGTGGATTCTTAACCACTGCACCACCAGGGAAGTCTGTTGACAAATATTCTTATCCCTGAAGTCTTTAAGACTAAAGATTTAAGGGAGGAATGTTCTTTACTTATGTGTCGTTTGTCTTGCTTAAATAATAGCATGGTGAAGAACTGAAAGTGTCTCATCATCTTCACTGGTGAGTTCTGGGAGCTTGTTGTCCATCAGGGCTTAGTGCTCAGATAATGCCACTACTAAGTACATTTTGTTTCTTAAATTGGTGTTTCATGACATGAAGTCTTCACATTCGGACTTCCAAAAGAACAACCCACAAACTCTTTAGAGGGTTCACAAAGAATTGCTTTAGAAAAGAAAGATACCCTTATGTGCTTATTTGGAGCAATATAACTTAGTAAAAAGGAGAAAAAAGGGGAGGGATTATTTTAAGCTGAAAATGAAAAATGTAATTTAGTAGTTATAAGAAACCACAGACATCTAAACAAGGTTGTCAGAAATTTCAAATCGAGAACCAGAAAATTGTTTATTTCCTTTCCAGTTCTCTCTGTCTGGATGTATCTTTCCTAACAATTCACTTTGGGCCCTGTAGGTGCAGTGGAATGATCCAGGTGCACTATATTCATTAGTGGACAAGGAGAAGCCATCAAAATTCCCATTTTCAATCGACCAGGAAGGAGATATCTATGTGACTCAGCCCTTGGACCGAGAAGAAAAGGACGCAGTGAGTAAAATTAGGAGGAGTTTCACAGGTGATGAGATCCTGGGCCCATGGATATCTGAGAGCAGAAACAATTTTACTTAACACCCTGCCCCCCACCAATATCCCCCAAACTGTGTTCTGAACCTCAGTGCATTATTGCTCTCAGAGACTTGATAATACCCCGACAAATTCAACCCATTTTATATTTTCTCATTTCCCAATTCTAAGCGAATTGATGATAAGGGGATAAATGAAATAGCATTGAAATAGTTGTTTTCTCTGCCTTTTAAAGGAGATGATGAAGGATTCATGTCTTAACTCTGATCTCGTTGTAGTATGTTTTTTATGCGGTTGCAAAGGATGAGCATGGAAAACCACTCGCCTTTCCACTGCAAATTCAAGTGAAAGTTAAAGACATTAATGATAATCCACCTACATGTCCATCTGCAGTGACTGTACTTGAGGTCCAGGAGAATGAACAAATAGGTAAGAAACCGTGTATCTGTCCTCCCTATGTTAACTCTGTAATCCCTTTCTCCTCTTTGTCAGGTAAAAGATGGGCAGGTAAACCTGATTGGGGATCAGTGGTCCATGCCCAGCACAGCATAGAGGTAGAATAGACTTTGGGACTCACATAGGTACAGTATTTAATTTCAAGCAATATCTGGGAAGTGTTTTAAAATTGGAGATTTTATAACTACTACCCCTACTCCTAGCACTGTTACTGCCACTACTATTACTACTACTACTACCACCCTTACCACTACCACTAGCACCGTAACCATTTACACCAGTATCCTGTATACATGTATAAGGTTATCTCTTTGCAAGGTTTTTTTTTTTTTTTTTTTAGATTTTATTTATTTATTTACTTATTTACTTATTTACTTATTGGCTGCATTGGATCTTCCGTTGCTGTGCACCGGCTTTCTCTAGTTACAGTGAGTGGGGGCTAGTCTTCGTTGCTGTGCGAGGGCTTTTCATTGCAGTGGCTTCTCTTGTTGTGGAGCACAGGCTCTAGGCACACAGGCTTCAGTAGTTGTGGCACACGGGTTTCAGTAGTTGTGGCTCACTGGCTCAAGAGAGCAGGCTCAGTAGTTGTGGCACACGGGCTTAGTTGCTCCACAGCATGTGGGACCTTCCCAGACCAGGGCTCGAACCCGTGTCCCCTGCATTGGCAGGCGGATTCTTTTTATTTTTTTTTATAATTCATCTATTTTATTTATTTTTGGCTGCGTTGGGTCTCCGTTGGTGCGCGCGGGCCCTCTCCAGCTGTGGAGAGCGTGGGCCACTCTTCGTTGCGGTGCGCATGCCTATTGTGGTGGCTTCTCTTGCTGTGGAGCACGGGCTCCAGGCTCATGGGCTTCAGTAGTTGTGGCACGCGGGCTCAGCAGTTGTGGCACACGGGCTCAGTAGCTCCGCGGCACGTGGGATCCTCCCGGACCAGGGCCCGAACCTGCGTCTCCTGCATTGGCAGGAGGATTCTTAACCACTGCACCACCAGGGAAGCCCCTGCAAGGTTTTTCCATAGATTCTTATTTGCCTTCAACAAACTCAGTGACAGGTAAAATCCCATCAAATTTGCTAAATAATTTAAACAAACATTCACACTCAATGTCAGATATCCTGCAATTGACCCTTGATTGTCCCTCTCTAGGAAGCTGATAATAGCGCATGAGGCTGGAAGATGAAGTTCAAATCCTATCTGTTTTTGTCCTTTTGTTCTTGACCTGTTTTGTTTCCTTGTACTGTGCCAGGATAGCTTTAGTTTTGTACAGGGACAACTACTATTAGAGCACTGTGATTTCTGGGAGTTTTATGACTTTGCTGGATTTGGGACACCTATTGTCTATTACCCCTTGGTGTTGAGCCCATTGGCTGAGCAGGCTGGCATTGCTTGAAATGTTTTTGTCTGTTTCGTGTAAGTTTCAGGGCTTACAGGGTTAGCAGGCTCCCATGACTACCATTCCCAGGGCTTGGCTGCCCTTGTAGGCAGATCCTCACCTGCTTCATGGGCATTCTCATCATTTTCTTTTGATCTCTTTACTCTTCTTGCCACACACTTTTCACACAGTGGGTGCTGTCTTGGTGGCTTGGTGGACACTGCTCACATGGCTTGCTTGCTCAATGCTCACTTTTTTTCCTTCTTGCTGTCAAGAGTCACATGTAGGCTACCTATTGTCAGTGTGTTCTGCTTAGGTCTTCTCTTTTTCATTTATTCCAGTTATTCTTACAACAGGAAGTATTAAATGACAGTTTGAAGGATTTCAGTTAATTATAAGGAAGAATCTTCTAAAGTGACAGTGGAGTAACAATGAAATGTGTGACAATAGCCAAGAAACACTTATGGCATCACCCTTTTTGAAAACATGGGATGGTCTGTGATGCTGAATGAAGGCAGAAGACCTTTGAAGACCTTTGTAGATGATACCTCAAGTCTCTTTGCACAGGGCCTAACATTTAGTGTATTAGTCATCTATGTTGCATAACAAATTGTCCCAAAATTTAGCAGCTTAAAACAGCAAACATTTATTATCTCACAGTTTCTGTGAGTCAGGAATCTGGATATGGGGTGCATGCCTTTGATTCAGAATTTGGATGTGAGGTGAGTGCCTTTGATTCAGAGAGAGAGAGAAAGAGAAAGAGAGAGAGCTCAGAAAATGGCAAGTAAGATGGAAGTCAGTCTTCTTATAACTAATCTCAGAAGTAACATCCCATAACTTTTGCCATATTCATTAGAAATGAGTCACTAGGCCCAGTTCACACTCAAAAGGAGGAGGTTACACCAAGGCATCAATATCAGGGTTGGGGGGATTGCTGGGAGCCACCGTAGAGGCTGCCTGCCTTATTTGGGAGGAGGACAGTACTAGTTTTCTGAAGCTGCTAAGGATGTCATTGTTGGTAAAATAAATTGTTCAGAGGTGCAGCATGTTCTTTGCATCTCCAAAAGTGAGAATTTATTTTGTAACAATATTTCACAAAGTCTTGAATTGTGGACTTAATGGACCAGGAATTCTTATAAATCAACACAGATTGAGTCTATTTTCTATATGTAGCCCAAAGGGGTACAAAAAATGTCCCTGCCTTTTGGGGGCTTACCGTCTAGCTCAATAAAATACTCGATTATCCCTTAGTATATTTATATTCTCCTGTTTGGTGTCTTATATTGGCCAGAATCTTGTGGGACTTATGTCCCCAAGTCTCAGCAATAACAACATTAATTCTGAAATCCCACCTGCTACCAAGACCTTTGTGTTCATACGGGAACTTTACCCTCTTGTAAAAGCCCCACCTCCCTAAAGTATTTCTGAGTGCCCCAAGAGTTGCTGTATGTACCTCTGAATCAATTTGGGCTGGCCTTTATCACTCAGGGACATGGCACTTCTTTGACTCCTGGCTCATTCATAAGTTCTCTGCTCCCACTGAGTGGCATCTCCTACTGGAATTTCCCTGTCACTGACGTCAACAGACTTCACGGTGCCTCTGACAGCTGGAGGTTTCCTCCGTGGTGAGAGAAGGACAGTGTCCTCTGTGTTATGCTCACTTGCTGGGGGAAAGGTCCAGAGCAGGGCTGCTCAGACACCAAACAATCACAGAAGTTTGCAAGACACTCTTTCATTCCAACACACAGATGCTTTTCTTACAAGGGCAGATGCATATTCCAAAGGTGACTCAGTTGTTTGTGAAAGCAGAAATGGCAGCAGCTGCAACACTAGATATGTGTTCTCTTCTGCTACCCACGTTGCCCCTCCTCCCCAGCCCATGAGACACATCTGCTCGTGACAGCTCCATCATAGACATAACATAGGTACTTCCATTCCTCCCCTCACAAACCCTCCAAATCTCCCAGTAAATCAGTAGATGCAAAGTAACATGGGGGAGGGGATGAAACCGACCTCCACAAGTGGGGAATACATATTCAAGTTTTAGCCCTCACATGGGATTCTGGCTGTGTGTAGAGAAACCCACAATTCCCATTTCACGGAGCAAGATGACCCAGCACCAACCAGAACTCACCCAGACCTGGGTGGAGCACTGAGTCAGAGCCGGACTTCTGGAACTCCCTGGACTGAGAAGTCAATAGAAATAAAACTTAGGACTATAAACTGCAGCAAGGCAGAGACAGTGTCTGCCTGCTCTCTGTCCCGTGCCTGTCTTTATCTTTGGGGTGGAGTCAGTCTCTGCCATTTTTCCAGAAAGTTACTTAGAAGTAACCACGGTTGGCTTGTCCTTGTTAAGTTTTACCGTTTGCCTTGTGTATTAGTATCTGAGGGTGGCCGTAACAAATTACCACAGACTTGGTGACTTAAAACAACAGAAATTTATTTGCTAAGAGTTCTGGAGACTAGAAGTCTGAAATCAAGGTGCCAGCTAGGGGAGAAGTCTTGCTTGCCTCTTCTGGCTTCTTGTGGCTCCTTGGCTGCTTGTGGCAGCATCACTGCAGTCTCTGCGCTCTCTTCACATTGCCTCCTCCTCCTCTGTGGGCATCTCTGTGTCTTCTCTTCCTCTTATAAGAACGCCCATCACTGGATTTAAGGCCCACTCCAAATGCAGGATGAGGGACTTCCCTGGTGGTGCAGTGGTTAAGAATACGCCTGCAAATGCAGGGGACACAGGTTCGATCCCTGGTCCGGGGAGACCCCACATGCTGCGGAGCAATTAAGCCGCGTGCCACAACTACTGAGCTTGCGCTCTAGAGCCCGCGAACCACAACTACTGAGCCTGTGTGCCATAACTATTGAAACCCATGTGCCTAGAACCTGTGCTCTGCAACAAGAGAAGCCACCGCAATGAGAAGCCCACACACTGCAACGAAGAGTAGCCCCCTCTTGCCACAACTAGAGAAAGCCCGTGCACAGCAAGAAGACCCAACATAGCCAAAAGTAAATTAAAAAAAAAAAAAAAAGCAAATCCAAGATGACTTCATCTCAAGATCCTGGATTATGTCCTCCCAAAATTTATATGATGAAGTCCTAACCTCCAGCACCTCAAAGTGTGACTATTATTTAGAGATTGGATCTTTAAAGAGGTAATTAAGTTAAAATGATGTCATTAGTATGGGTCTTAAGCCAATATGACTGGTGTCCTTCTAAGAAGAAAAAATCTGGATAGATACAAGTACTGGGGAAGACCATCTGAAAACATGCACCAGACAGTTATCTACAAGCCAAGGAGAAAGGTCTCAGAAGACATCAGCCCTGCTGACACCTTGATCTCAGACCTCTAGTATCCAGAAACTGTGAGAAAATAAGTTTCTGTTGTTAAAGCCATCCAGTTTGTGGTACTTTGTTATGGTGCCCCTAGCAGACTAAGACACTTCTCCACACACTGCACTACTGAAAGGGTTAGAAGAACCAACATCGATCTAAGAACTTTAGTCTGCTACTCAAAGTTACTTCCAGTGCTTTCTAGGAACCTGATTCTTCAGTGAAATCATTTTTTAATAGAGTAAAAAGAGCCTATAATGGATGGGTTTCCTTCTTTTCTTCTCTACAGGGAGCAGTATTGGAACACTTATTGCTCATGACATGGATGAAGAAAACACTATCAACAGTGTTTTAGAATACAGAATTGTGGATCAAACCCCCAAAGTTCCTAGAGATGGACTCTTCCTGGTCCAAATCTACTCAGGAACATTCCAGTTAGCCGTGCAGTCTTTGCGGAAGCGAGACACTCCGCAGTACAATTTGACAGTAGAGGTGTCTGACAAAGGTTAGTATCGCGTTCACTGTGTCAAGAGTGATAACACTTGTTTTCTTTCTAGTTGTGATTTGTTAGGCTGCTCTAATGCCTGGGTGTATTACAGAAGGATGCTGTTTAAGAGTTCTTGCTTCCTATGTAAAACACAGCATAAAGGCAGCAGGCCCAACATGGTAACGGCCAGAGTTGCAGCTTAGGCAACGTTATTATGTTGGTTCCTTGAGAAGAAGATGCCCAAGAGGGGATTAAATATATAAGGATTTTATTAGGGGAATTGCCTATGAGAAAAAATGGGGAGGGATACAGAGAAGGCTGGGCGAGCCATCAGAACTCAATATAAGCCGGACGCTGAGTGAAGGAGAGAAGGAAGGACAGTGGTGGGAGTACCATAGACCACTAAGCAGTCAAAGGGAAGCTCAGCAAGGTCATTAGGAGTCCAAAGTTGGCCGTGGAAGGAGTCTGTGATCTCCAAAACAGGCCTACCTTAGCCTGCCGGCCTTGCTCTGTCACTGGCTTGGGGCAGCCAATGGGAAGCAAGGCCTTGGTGCAAATGTGGTGATGGGTTTCAGAGCAAGGCGGCATGTTGTCAATTAAGATCTCTGGTGTTAGGGGTTGGCAAGGCACGTTGTCATGGCCACCATGGTCACAAACAAGAAAATTAGTTGTATTTCCCAAGTCTCCCTTTCAGACTCAAAGGATTCTACTATATGACAGTGAAGGAAAAATATATCGTTTGGGAAGTTTTGTCTTCTTATATTAGCTTCTAGTTGGCCATTTGACGATATCTGGAGACATTCTTCCTTACGCCTTATACAATTTCAAAGCAAGTGGTTTTTAATCTGTGTTAAGTCATGAGACCCTTTGAGAATCTGATGGAAACTATGAATTCCTAAACAAATGTACACATTATCAACAAATCGCACAGACACACAAACTTACATGAACTCAGGGGCAGGCTTATTTTAAGATCATTAATACTCCTAGGTTAAGAATCTTTCTTTAACTAGCACTGAATCTTAGATTACCAAATAGTTCAGTGATTGTTATGTTACAAGAGAGAGATTATACAGGTGTGCGGAAGTGAAGAGCATCATTTCATACTGTGCGTCACATTTTTTTTTCATTACACAGTTGCTGAGATACTGAAGAGAGCTGGGGTTTAGCAGGCCCCCGAAGCAGAATGTTTGAGACATAGTGATTAGGCAAATATTGAGGGCCTAACATAATGTCTAGTGTTATGTTAAGAGGTACAATAGAAGTGGGTATAATAAATCACCCCTGTCCATGATGAGCTGACAATCTCACACCATTAGCCAGCCATTCTTTCAGCAGCTATTGAGCATTTACCATGATTGAGGCACCATTCAAGGTACTGGAGATACACAAATGAATAAGACCCAGTGTCTGTCTTCAAGGAGCATTTGTGGTAGAGGAGATGGACATGTGACTAAATAAATTGTAAGAAATATGTACAAGGTAGCCCATGAAGGCAATGAGTGATTCAGTGGAGAGGGAGAGAGCTGATAAAGCTTTCTGGAAGAGGTGTCATTGATCTGAATTTTGATGGATGAATATGACAAGTTACAAAATAGTGTAGAGGCTTACAGAGGAGAAGAAAGCCCATGTGAAAATGCATGGGGACCTGAAGCAGTTTGAGGCTGCAAGAGCATCAGATTACAAATTGTCTATGTACCTGACTACATCTATAGACTATATGGACCAGATTATACAGTATATTTATATATAACTATATATGTGTATTGATGGAGTTAAACATCCAGTTGTGTACTATAGAAAATTAGACTGGTAGGCTGTAATGAACATAGTTTTACCTAAAATCAGGGAAGATCTGTTAGCCAGGAGGTCCACTGCTGGCCCAAATAAGGTTTGTGCAGAGCAGGGAGCCAGTGAGTTCAGGCCCTGGGACCTCCTGAAATCTTCAGCCATTCTTGCTGTCTACAAACGTTCTGGGGACTGGACCCGACTTGAGTTAACATCCACTTCTTTGTAATACTGTTATTATTAGATTACACGCCTGGTTTTGTGTCCAGTGCGTCGAGCACAAGCTTTAGAGCTAGGCTGTGTGAGTATATTTGTCAGGATCCCAGCAGGAAACAGACAGCCCCCTCAAAAGAAGTAACCAAAAAGTGTTTAGAGAGGGGATTATTTGTAAAGGCTGGGGGTAGGGGTTATGGGAAACCAACAGGAGGTGTGAAGCACAATGGCAGCCTTTCTTACCTGAAGGTGAGAAGGGATGAGGGAAGGTAACATTCCCTGAAGGAGCAAGGCCTGTCCCTGTGACTATAGAAGAGGCTGCTGGCAGGTGGGGAACTAGACCCTGACCCTGTTCCTCCTGCCCTTCCTTAGATCTCCTGCCAGTGCTCCCACTGGTAGAACCCAGAGGGCCAGGATGCCCACTGATGCAGTTCCTAAGGTCAGCCTCCGGGGCACAAAGCAGGGTGAAGGGCGGAGAGTGGACAGAGAGGGAAAAGAAGCGCATGGATTTGAATTCTGGCTTGACCACTAGTTAGTTGTATGACCTTGAGCAGGTCACCAACTTCTCTGTCCTTTGGCTTCCTCATTTGTGAACTCAATGAGAATGATAATTGTACCTACATCACGGAGTTAGAATGAAGATGAAATGAGTCATGCAAGCAAAGCACTTAATATGGTGCCTGGTACATAGAGAGTGCTAACAATGTCAGTTAGGACGAGAACCTTGGCTCTGTTGGAATCTACATTTTCTAGATAAACTGACGACTGCACAGAGATTTTGAGTGACATTCCCAAGCTCTCACACATCTGATAAGTAGCAGAGATATAATGTGAACAGTGGGGTTCCAAAACCCAGAGTCTTCGCCCTTGTATAATACACTACTTCATAGTTAGAACAATGGAAACCCCAACAAAAAACCTATCATGTTGGGTCTCACTGTGGATATTTCCCTGGGGACCCCATCCCCACCTGTACTCCATGCTCATCTTGGACCTAGGTTGAACCTGCTGTCTCTGACTAGGTCTCTGAATTGTCAAACCCACCCCTCAAAGCCTATGCCATCTCCCAGAGTTCTATGAGCTACCTCTGCCTCTGTAGGCTGGGCAGCCAGGCCTTTTGAAGGGGGCTAATTGTACATTTCCTCCCTCACTTGGGCCTTCCCTTTAGGGGGGCAGAAGGGATACAGGACAGTAAGTGCTGGAAGTGTTCAGAGTAGGAAAGACAACCCTCTGGGATGCTCAAAGAAGTCTTTCTAGAAGGATAGTTTTGTACTGGGCTTTGAAGGCTACATAAGTTTCACTAGCCAGAAAAGAGAGGCTTGCCTCACAGAAAAGAAACCATCTTGCTCAGGGACAAGCCTTACTGAGGAGGGGGCAGGTAGAGGGAGTGGGAAGCCCAGGGGAGCCTCTCGTGGGGTTTTCTTCAGCCCCTGGTGACCTGCTCATGGCTGCAGGTGGGGAGCAGAGAATCCCCTCACCACACAAATCTCATGTCAATAGTAAAATTGTGGCTATGGCTGTCACTTTACATGCCAACTGTTTTTCTTGCAGATTTCTGATTTTAATGCATGATTTTCAATGAAAATTTTTGTGATATGACTTTGATTTTCAGATTTCAAGACCCTCTGCTTTGTGCAGATCAACACTATTGATATCAATGATCAGATCCCCATCTTTGAAAAACCAGATGTGAGTAGTTATCACCTTGTTTTTTCTTTACTTTGTTCATATTACCTGACCCCTACTTCTGGGATAAAGACACAAACAGTAGTTAGGGAAAATGGCAGACTTAATATCTTAGTCAATGCACTGGTACCAAACTCAAGCATCATCTTCAGTGGAAATCTTCAGGGAACAGTAACATTCACTGTTATAGTATCTGGGAGCATCTGTTCTTTTTATTAGAAACTTTTGCCAACAACTCATTTATTTCAAGGACTGCTTGGAAGCTACAACCACAATCTTTGTCCAATTGAAAGGAGTTGAGTGGCTGCTTGCAGTTTGTCATTATATATTTTGTGGGTAGTAGGACAATAAATAGATGACTGCTAGGTCTCAAACAAGCATGTGTAGTCAGAATTTAAAATTTTGAATATTGGCAATTAAAACTCATTTTGTAATTATTGGATAAGAGAAAAGGGGAAGAAAATACTAATCTCTGGTTTATGCCAAAAAATGTGCCCAAGACATCTGCAAGAATTAGAATTGGGAAAAAAGAGCAGGAGAAAAAAGATCGGTTGAGTATATCAAGAGGAATTCAAGTTAACTTATTATTAATGTGGGGGTAGTTTGACCGTTGCTTCCCTTAAAATGGATGCCTCTATTTATTTATTCTGGAGAAGAGAGAAGCCCTTTTGGCTAGATTGTTGTGTTTGAAGTCAGTTTATGAGGTGGCCCAGAGCCTTGTGATTATGTTCATAAATCACAATAGGGATAAGGCAGTGACAAAGAACGGGAATTGGTTTATGGGAGGGTTTGAGGAGGTAAAAGGTGTGACAATATAACTTGTAGAGTAGGCACTGAGGTTAAGCAAGTGTGAGACTAAGAGCCTGTTTCTACTCTGCCTCTATTCTCTTGGGCATTTGGTCCTTTCTGTGTGTTGTAGTTTCCTTGCATTACCTCTAGACAGTGTTTTTAGATTGAGGGTAAGAGTCCTGCTTTGGGAATCTCAGAGCTTGGAAAGGCAAACTGGGCCTTAGAAAGGTTAGTCCACATCTTTCATTGCTGTGGTCCTTTCCTGGACCCTGCCTGTTACCATCTTCATGATCATCATGCCAAGAGACATGATCTGGGGGATTTTCAGCAGAGGAGTGGGAGATGGTCTAGGTCAGTGTTAATTAAGAGCACCTGCTTTGGAGTTGGACAAACATTGGTTTGAATCCCAATTCTGTGACCAGCTAGCTGTGTGGTCTTGGGTGGGTTTTACCTCTCCAGTCTTTTGCTCCTCTGTCAAATGGAGATGATAATATAGCTACTCAGTAGGGTGCTTTGTTTTGTTGCTTATCTTTATTGAGCACTTATTATGTGCCAGGCATTCAGGAGTTTTATATGCATTGTCTCTGTAAATCACCACAGCACACATGAAGTAGGTTCTGTTATTATTATTATTATTATCATCATCATCATCATCTCCAAGGACAGATGATGAACCTGAGACTTTAAAAAATTAGATAACTTATTTCAGTTCACCCAGGTCATAAGTGACAAGCCTAGGATTCATACCCAGGCCATTTGACTCCGAAGTTCAGGCTCTTAACCACTATTCCCTGATTGATTTAAGAATTAATTAAAATAATGTAAAGTGCCTGCCACATTGTAGGTACGCCATTCATAGTAGCTATCTATTTGTCTCAACTATAATGATAATTACAGTTATTAAACATATTGGATGTGAGTGGAAGGATACGTTTTAGAATCCTATCAGTAGATCTCTGAGACGTTGTGTTTCCTGGTATGATGGATATCAGTCTACAAGTATGACTGATGTCAAAATCAACTGTAACCCACTCATTAATAGAAAAAAACATGCTTGGTAAGTATTGACGCAAACTGTGACTTGTGTCCATTCTGAAACCAAGGAGACAAGTTTGCCCTTTGACAACTGTACTCGCTGACAATGGACATTCTCATTGTTTCCTTCCCCTGTTTCCTTCTTAGTATGGAAACCTAACTTTCCCTGAAGATACAGCCATTGGAACTGTCATCTTAACCATCCAGGCCACCGATGCCGATGAACCACATACGGGAAGTTCTAAAATCCTGTACCGAATTACACAGGGAGACAGTGAGGGACGTTTGGAGATTGAAACAGATCCCGAAACCAATACTGGATATGTCAAGGTTAAAAAGGTAAATAGCACATTGAATGGAATTTGTCTTTTTCAAAGGTTAATTTACTTAGGACCATTCAAGGACCTATAAGCAGAGGTGACATATTAGCAGTGACCTCTCGGGTGTGTGATGGACTCCTGGAACACTCTCAGTCATTCCTGTCCTCCCAAAAGACAGAAGGCAGGATTCTTGTTCTGGGTCTGTCACTAACTGACCAAGTAGCCTTTGCAGAGTGAGGTAGAATTAACATATAAAATATATAAACTACAAGATAGAAAATTTTTTAGTACAAGTATGTCCCATGAAATACTTGGGACATACTTATACTAAAAAATTGCTTGTTGTTTACCTGAAATTCCAATATAACCAGTTGTTCTATATTTTTATTTGCTAAATCTTGGGCAAGGTGGTGCTCCGGGCTTTATTTCTCTCTTTGCAAATGTGCGGTATTAGACTAGACGAACCCTATGAGCCCTTTAGGCTGTAGACTCTTTATCCTAATGGGCCAGCCATTGGCTCCTCTTTAATAATGACTGGAAATTGGTAGGTATCCTTTAATAGACAAGTTTTAATAAACAAGTTTATTCTTTCATGGCTTCTTCCCTGCCTACCCCTTACTTTCATCTTTTATGGTATTGCTGAGTCCACTGGCTCTTGCTTTGTAAGGACTGGGTAGTCTAGAGCCAAAATCTTGATTACCATGATACTTTCTTTTTAATAGAGGGTCTTCCCATCCTTCCCTCAATCTACTCCCATCCCCCACTGTGTACAGCTGAAGTTTGACCCTTTCCTCCATGGCTGCCTTACTTATGCTTTAGAGCATGTAAACAGTTTAGCAGATGACTCAATAGGAAGCAGCACTTGTCATCCAATGTAGTTAGAATTAAAAGGGGTCAGAGTTACACCAATGGAGACTTTGCAGACATGGTTGAATGCTGAAGGCAGTGTGTTGGAGGCTGCAAAAGAAAGCTCGGGAGGAAAGTTTTGACCCAGAATAAAGGAAAGCTGAAGTAGACGCTAAAAATGAAGACAAAATAGAATAATTTCACAGAAAATGAATAGAAGCACAGGGAGAAAAGTGCTAGTGCTGAAGGAAGCCCTGGGGCAGAATCTCAGAATTCTGATACCATTATGACTATATGACCCACCTCTGACAAAGAGCCTCGCTGGGTTTTAGCTGTGAGGTTTTTGTGTGGACCTACTCAACCCATTAGTATTTTGTGTGAGTCTAGAGATTTGGAAAAGGTGCCATAACATCTTCCCCCTCTATTCATGGCTGCCTACATGGAGACAAAGAACCCAGAAGAAAAGGCCAGTTTTCAGAGTTTGCAGTGGGTGGTCCAGGCAACATACGTGATCTTTTTGCAGGAGGCGGGGGCAGATAGCTTCAATCCTCCTACAGGCCCAGAGGTCTCTAGGCATCTAAGAGAAGATAAAGTCCTGTCCATCTCAGTATGAATGAGTCCCACATGTCAGTAATTTTTCACAGTGGCTTGTTGTGAATCAACTTAATTGGACCATTTGTGGCTAAAGGTCACCTATAGGGAAAAATTGGTAACCTTGATGATTAACAGTAAGTGAGGGCTGTAAGTATCCTCCCACACGCTCTTGACATGAGGAGGTATGTTACAGTACAGCAGGCCTCTGGCCAAAATCTTTGTCACATCCTTATTTTGTTTGTGGTTATATTCCAAGTGTCCAGAATATTGCCTGGCACACAGTGGAGGTTCAATAAACATTGGTTGCATTGAATAAATAATTGAATTCTGTGCCACGTACAATTAATAACAAGCAGGGACAAAAACCATCATCCAACTTGTGCTTTAGGCTTGTGATGTCCCAGCTCTCTGTCCCTCAGGCACTGTGGGCACAGTACTCTAGTGAGAGGATTCATGTGACTGTCCAGAGAAAAGGTGTTGATAGACAGAACAGAACTGGCGCCCTGGAACTATGAAGGGTATAAGCTGCTGGACTAGCCAGATGCTACACTCTTGTTCATTTAATGACCAAGAGGTATACTGTATTTTTAACCAAACTGCGTGTCTTGAATACCACTAATATCACAAAACCTCTTTGTGAGATCACTTTGCTAATTAACAAACCTTCTAGTGCAGCTTGAGATAGTGTGAGCTCAAAGCCTGTAGTAGCTGCCTCTGGAGTGTGGATCTCTGATTAGGATCTGTCAAATGCTAAGTGACAGCCAGCCCAGAGGTGTGGATTCTTGATGAGGATACACTAGATGTTAGCCAACTGCCCTAGGATGTGTGTACTCACGTTGACAGATGTATGTATTCATACAGTTTTCAGTATTTTAAATAAATTAGACTCTATTATGTGGTTTTTCGTGTGTAGCTTAGCCTTACTTCTAACTCCCTCCCCATTAAGCCATCCATTGCTTCAGAACCATTGTGTTGATCATTTTTTAAAAATTTAAAATCCCAATGTAGGCTACTTTTATTTCCTGATATTTTCTTCTTTTTTTTTTTTAAATAAATTTATTTAATTATTTATTTATTTTTGGCTGTGTTGGGTCTTCGTTTCTGTGCGAGGGCTTTCTCTAGTTGCAGTGAGCGGGGGCCACTCTTCATCGCCGTGCGCGGGCCTCTCACTGTCGCGGCCTCTCTTGTTGCGGAGCACAGGCTCCAGACGCGCAGGTTCAGTAGTTGTGGCTCACGGGCCTAGTTGCTCTGCGGCATGTGGGATCTTCCCAGACCAGGGCTCGAACCCGTGTCCCCTGCATTGGCAGGCAGATTCTCAACCACTGCGCCACCAGGGAAGGCCTCTTCTTTTTTTTTTTAACATCTTTATTGGAGTATAATTGCTTTACATTGTTGTGTTATTTGCTGCTGTATAACAAAGTGAATCAGCTCTACATATACATATATCCCCATATCCCCTCCCTTTTGCATCTCCCTCCCACCCTCGCTATCCCACCCCCTAGGTGGTCACAAAGCACCGAGCTGATCTCCCTGTGCTATGCAGCTGCTTCCCACTAGCTATCTATTTTACATTTGGTAGTGTATATATGACCATGCCACTCTCTCACTTTGTCTCAGCTTACCCTACCCCTCCCCATGTCCTCAGGTCTGCTCTCTACTTCTGTGTCTTTATTCCTGTCCTGCTCCTAGGTTCTTCAGAACTATTGTTTTTTTTTTTTTAGATTCCATATATATGTGTTAGCATATAGTATTTGTTTTTCTCTTTCTGACTTACTTCACTCTGTATGACAGTCTCTAGGTCCATCCACCTCACTACAAATAACTCAATTTTGTTTCTTTTTATGGCTGAGTAATATTCCATTGTATACATGTGCCACATCTTGTTTATCCATTCATCTGTCGATGGATACTTAGGTTGCTTCCATGTCCTGGCTATTGTAAATAGTGCTGCAATGAATATTGTGATACATGTCTCTTTTTGAATTATGGTTTTTTCAGGGTATATGCCCAGTAGTGGGGTTGATGGGTCATATGGTAGTTCTATTTTTAGTTTTTTAAGGAACCTCCATACTGTTCTCCATAGTGGCTATATCAATTTACATTCCCACCAACAGTGCAAGAGGGTTCTCTTTTCTCCACACCCTCTCCAGCATTTATTGTTTGTAGATTTTTTGATGATGGCCATTCTGTCCCATGTGAGGTGATACCTCATTGTAGTTTTGACTTGCATTTGTCTAATGATTAGTGACGTTGAGCATCTTTTCATGTGTTTGTTGGCAATCTGTATATCTTCTTTGGAGAAATGTCTATTTAGGTCTTCTACCCATTTTTGGATTGGGTTGTTTGTTTTTTTCACATTGAGCTGCTTGTATATTTTGGAGATTAATCCTTTGTCACTAGTTTCATTTGCAAATATTTTCTCCCATTCTGAGGGTTGTCTTTTTGTCTTGTTTATGGTTTCCTTTGCTGTGCAAAAGCTTTTAAGTTTCATTAGGTCCAATTTCTTTATTTTTTTAATTTCCATTTCTCTAGGAGGTGGGTCAAAAAGGATCTTGCTGTGATTTATGTCATAGAGTGTTCTGCCTATGTTTTTCTCGAAGAGTTTTATAGTGTCTGGCCTTACATTTAGGTCTTTAATACATTTTGAGTTTATTTTTGTGTATGGTATTAAGGAGTGTTCTAATTTCATTCTTTTACATGTAACTGTCCAGTTTTCCCAGCACCACATATTGAAGAGGCTGTCTTTTCTCCATTGTATATTCTTGCCTCCTTTATCAAAGATAAGGAGACCCTATGTGCATGGGTTTATCTCTGGGCTTTCAATCCTGTTTCATTGATCTATATTTCTGTTTTTGTGCCAGCACCATATTGTCTTGATTACTGTAGCTTTGTAGTATAGTCTGTAGTTTGGGGAGCCTGATTCCCCCAGCTCCTTTTTTCTTTCTCAAGATTGCTTTTGCAATTTGGGGTCTTTTGTGTTTCCATACAAATTGTGAAATTTTTTGTTCTAGTTCTGTGAAAAATGCCAGTGGTAGTTTGATAGGGATTGCATTGAATCTGTAGATTGCTTTGGGTAGTGGAGTCATTTTCACAATGTTGATTCTTCCAATCCAAGAACATGGTATATCTCTCCATCTGTTTGTATCATCTTTAATTTCTTTCATCAGTGTCTTATAGTTTTCTGCATACAGGTCTTTTGACTCCTTAGGTAGGTTTATTCCTAGGTATTTTATTCTTTTTATTGCAGTGGTAAATGGGAGTGTTTCCTTAAGTTCTCTTTCAGATTTTTCATCATTAGTGTATAAGAATGCAAGAGATTTCTGTGCATTAATTTTGTATCCTGCTACTATACCAAATTCATTGATTAACTCTAGTAGTTTTCTGATAGTATCTTTAGGATTCTCTATGTATAGTATCATGTCATCTGCAAACAGTGACAGTTTTATTCCTTCTTATCCAATTTTTATTCCTTTTATTTCTTTTTCTTCTCTGATTGCTGTGGCTAAAACTTCCAAAACTATGTTGAATAATAATTGTGAGATTGGGCAACCTTGCCTTGTTCCTGATCTTGGTGGAAATGGTTTCGGTTTTCCACCATTGAGAATGATGTTGGCTGTGGGTTTGTCATATATGGCCTTTATTATGTTTAGGTAAGTTCCCTCTATGCCTACTTTCTGTAGGGCTTTTATCATAAATCGGTGTTGAATTTTGTCAAAAGCTTTTTCTGCATCTATTGAGATTACCATATGGTTTTCATCCTTCAATTTGTTAATATGGTGTATCACATTGACTGATTTGCATATATTGAAGAATCCTTGCATTCCTGGGATAAATCTCACTTGATCATGATGTATGATCCTTTTAATGTGCTGTTGGATTATGTTTGCTATTATTTTGTTGAGGATTTTTGCATCCATGTTCATCAGTGATATTGGCCTGTAGTTTTCTTTTTTTGTAACATCTTTGTCTTGTTTTGGTATCAGGATGATGGTGGCCTCGTAGAATGAATTTGGGAGGTTTCCTCCCTCTGCTATATTTTGGAAGAGTTTGAGAAGGATAGGTGTTCGCTCTTCTCTAAATGTTTGATAGAATTCACCTGTGAATCAGTCTGGTCCCAGGCTTTTGTTTGTTGGAAGATTTTAAATCACAGTTTCAATTTCAGTGCTTGTGATGTGTCTGTTCATATTTTCAATTTCTTCTTTGTTCAGTCTTGGAAGGTTGTGCTTTCCTAAGAATTTGTCCATTTTATTGGCATATAGTTGCTTGTAGTAATCTCTCATCCTTTGTATTTCTGCAGTGTCAGTTGTTACTTCTCCTTTTTCATTCTAAATCTGTTGATTTGAGTCTTCTCCCTTTTCTTCTTGATGAGTCTGGCTAATGGTTTATCAATTTTCTTTATCTTCTCAAAGAACCAGCTTTTAGTTTTATTGATCTTTGCTATCATTTCCTTCATTTCTTTTTCATGTATTTCTGATCTGATCTTTATGATTTCTTTCCTTCTGCTAACTTAGGGGTTTTTTTGTTCTTCTTTCTCTAACTGCTTTAGATGTAAGGTTACATTGTTTTTTTGAGATTTTTCTTGTTTCTTGAGGTAGGATTGTATTGCTATAATCTTCCCTCTTAGAAATGCTTTTGCTGCATCCCATAGGTTTTGGGCCATCGAGTATTCATTGTCATTTGTTTCTAGGTATTTTTTGATTTCCTCTTTGATTTCTTAAGTGATCTCTTGGTTATTTAATAGTGTATTGTTTAGCTTCCGTGTGTTTGTATTTTTTACATTTTTTTTTCCTGTAATTGATATCTAGTCTCATAGCGCTGTGGTCAGAAAAGAGAGTTGATACGATTTCAATTTTCTTAAATTTACCAAGGCTTGATTTGTGACCCAAGATATGATCTATCCTGGAGAATGTTCCATGAGCACTTGAGAAGAAAGTGTATTCTGTTGTTTTTGGATGGAATATCCTATAAATATCGATTAAGTCCATCTTGTTTAATGTATCATTTAAAGCTTGTGTTTCCTTATTTATTTTCATTTTGGATGATCTGTTCATTGGTGAAAGTGAGGTATTAAATTCTCCTACTATTATTGTGTTACTGTCACTTTACCCTTTTATGGCTGTTAGCATTTGCCTTATGTATTGAGGTGCTCCTATGTTGGGTGCATAAATATTTACAATTGTTATATCTTCTTGGATTGATCCCTTGATCATTATATAGTGTCCTTCTTTGTCTCTTGTAATAGTCTTTATTTTAAGGTCAATTTTGTCTGATATGAGAATTGTTATTCCAGCTTTCTTTTGATTTCCATTTGCATGGAATATCTTTTTTCATCCCCTCACTTTCAGTCTGTATGTGTCCCTAGGTCTGAAGTGGGTTTCTTGTAGACAGCATATATATGGGTCTTGTTTTTATATCCACTCAGCCAGTCTATGTCTTTTGGTTGGAGCTTTTAATCCATTTACATTTAAGGTAATTACTGATATGTATGTTCCTATTACCATTTTCTTAATTGTTCTGTGTTTGTTTGTTATTGTAGGTCTTTTCCTTCTCTTGTGTTTCCTACCTAGAGAAGTTTCTTTAGCATTTGTTTTAAGGCTGGTTTGGTGGTGCTGAATTCTCTTAGCTTTTGCTTGTCTGTAAATGTTTTAATTTCTCAGTGAATCTGAATGAGATTCTTGCTGGGTAGAATAATCTTGGTTGTAGGTTTTTCCCTTTCATCACTTTAAATATGTCCTGCCACTCCCTTCTGGCTGCAGAGTCTCCACTGAAAGATCAGTTGTTAACCTTATGGGGATTCCCTTGTATGTTATTTGTTGCTTTTCCCTTGTTGCTTTTAATATTTTTTCTTTGTATTTAATTGTTGATAGTTTGATTAATATGTGTCTTGGTGTGCTTCTCCTTGGATTTATCCTGTATGGGACTCTCTGCACTTCCTGGACTTGATTGACTATTTCCTTTCCCATATTAGGGAAGTTTTCAACTATAATCTCTTGAAATATTTTCTCAGTCCCTTTCTTTTTCTCTTCTTCTTCTGGGTCCCCTATAATTCGAATGTTGGTGCATTTAATGTTGTCCCAGAGGTCTCTGAGACTGTCCTCAATTCTTTTCATTCTTTTTTCTTTATTCTGCTCTGCAGTAGTTATTTCCACTATTTTATCTTCCAGGTCACTTATCCGTCCTTCTGCCTCCATTATTCTGCTACTGTTTCCTTCTAGAGAATTTTAAATTTCATTTATTGTGTTATCATTTTTTGCTCTTTAGTTCTTCTAGTTCCTTGTTAAAGGTTTCTTTATTTTCTCCATTCTATTTCCATGGTTTTGGATCATCTTTGCTATCATTACTCTGAATTCTTTTTCAGGTAGACTGCCTATTTCCTATTCATTTGTTTGGTCTGGTGGGTTTTTACCTTGCTCCTTCATTTGCTGTGTATTTCTCTGTCTTCTCATTTTGCTTAACTTACTGTGTTTGGGGTCTCCTTTTCACAGTCTGCAGGTTTGTAGTTCCTGTTGTTTTTGGTGTCTTCCCCCAGTGGGTAAGATTAGTTCAGTGGGTTGTGTAAGCTTCCTGGTGGAGGGGACTGGTGCCTGTGTTCTGGTGGATGAGGCTGGATCCTGTCTTTCGGGTGGGCAGGACCACATCCAGTGGTGTATTTTGGGATGTCTGTGAACTTATTATGATTTTAGGCAAACTCTCTGCTAATGGGTGGAGTTGTGCTCCTGTCTTGCTAGTTGTTCTGTAGGGGGTGTCCAGCACTGGAGCTTGCTGGTCCTTGAGTGGAGCTGGATATTAGTGTTGAGATAGAGATCTCTGGGAGAGCTCTTGCTGATTGATGTTATGTGGGGCCAGAAGTTCTCTGGTGGCCCAATGTCCTGAACTTGGCTCTCCCACCTCAGAGACTCAGGCCTGACACCCGGCCAGAGCACCAAGACCCTGTCAGCCACACAGCTCAGAAGAAAAGGGAGAAAAAATAGAAAGAAAGAAAAATAAATAAAATTAATAAAGTTATTAAACTAAAAAAAAATTTTAAATTATTAAAATAAAAATAATAAAAAAAGAAGAGAGCAGCCAAACCAATAAACAAATCCACCCATGATAACAAGTGCTAAAAACTAAACTAAGATATCCATATAAATTAGAAACTAGTCAGTTGCATACAGCAAACCCGAAGTCTACAGTTGCTCCCAAAGGCCACCACCTCAATTTTGGGATGATTCATTGTCTAGTCAGGTATTCCACAGATGCAAGTACATCAAGTTGATTATGGAGATTTAATCTGCTGTTCCTGAGGCTGCACAGAGATATTTCCCTTTCTCTTCTTTGTTTGCACAGCTCCTGGGGTTCAGCTTTGGATTTGGCCCCACCTCTGCATGTAGGTCATCCTCTGGTGTCTGTTCTTCACCCAGACAGGAGGGGGTTAAAGGAGCGGCTGAATAGGGGGCTCTGGCTCACTCAGGCCAGTGGGAGGGAGAGGTATGGAATGCGGGGAGAGCCTGTGGCGGCAGAGGCCAGTGTGACTTAGCAACAGCCCAAGGCATGCCGTGTGTTCTACCGGGGAAGTTGTCCCTGGATCACAGGACCCTGGCAGTGGTGGGCTGCATAGGGTCCCGGTAGGGGAGGTGTGGATAGTGACCTGTGCTTGCACACAGGCTTCTTGGTGGCTGCAGCAGCAGCCTTAGCGTTTCATGCCTGTCTCTGGTGTCCGTGCTGATAGCTGCAGCTCACGCCCTTCTCTGAAGCTTGTTTAGGCGGTGCTCTGAATCCCCTCTCCTTGTGCACCCCGAAACAATGGTCTCTTGCCTCTTAGGCAGGTCCAGACTTTTTCCTGGACTCCCTCCCAGCTAGCTGTGGCGCACTAGCCCCCTTCAGGCTGTGTTCATGCAGCCAACCCCAGTCCTCTCCCTGGGGTCTGACCTCCGAAGCCGGAGCCTCAGCTCCCAGCCCCCACCCGCCCCGGAGGGTGAGCAGACAAGCCTCTCGGGCTGGTGAGTGCTGGTCGGCACCGATCCTCTGTGCAGGAATCTCTCCGCTTTGCCCTCCGCACCCCTGTGGCTGTGCTCTCCCCCATGGCTCCGAAGCTTACCCCCTCCACCAACCCCCATCTCCACCAGTGAAGGGGCTTCCTAGTGTGTGGAAACTTTTCCTCCTTCACCGCTCCCTCTCAGAGGGGCAGGTCCCGTCCCTATTCTTTTGTCTCTGTTTTTTCTTTTTTCTTTTGCCCTACCCAGGTACGTGGGGAGTTTCTTGCCTTTTGGGAAGTCTGAGGTCTTCTGCCAGCGTTCAGTAGGTGTTCTGTAGGAGTTGTTCCACAAGTAGATGTATTTCTGATGTATTTGTGGGGAGGAAGGTGATCTCAGCTTACTCCTCTGCCATCTTGAAGGCCCTCTCCCTGATATTTGCTTAATCACAATTCTATCAGCACCTGTTCATCTGAATTACAAATGTGCTAACGGCAGGTAAAATTCACTGAGGAGCACACACTCCACAGCTGAAGCCCCTTGTGCTTCATGAAGCGCTTCTGCACACGCTCCTTTTCTTCTCACGCCGACTCTGAGGGAGGCAGAAATAACCCCGTTGTACAGATGAGGTTCAGGCCCACAGCAAGATACAGTCAGTCCCCCAGGGATGGCAGAGTTGGGAACTTGACCCCAGGCTTCTGACTCCCTTCAGGAAATGATTTCTGTTGGGGCCTGGCATTGCCATTTACTAGCTCTGCGACCTTGACCAAATGTTGTAACCTCAGACCTCAGTTTTCTGATCTGAAACATTGGTGAAATGGCAACACCTTCTTGATAAGGACATTGGAGGATTCGGTGTGAAAATACATATATAGCTCTTAACACAGCCCCCAGAAGGTAGCAGTCAATTTAATAAATGTCCAGCATTATCTTAATTCTAATTAATTAGAGTGAGGGCAGAAGCCAGGATTCTGCCTGTGGACAGATGTGTTTTCGCTTCTTGCCAAGGGGACCAAACTTGTCTAATCCAAGAGTCAAATGGTGCCCACTGGGGACTGCTGACTCAGCCTCTCTATGGGAGGACCTGGAAATCAGTAATTTTAGTGCCCTGCAAAGTGTTCCTCCTTTACTCTTGCATTACTACCACACTTCCCTTTTCACACCAGGTTTGTGGGTTTTCCACACATCAAGCCATTCTCCAACAACAGCCTGATGTCCTACAATTTAACTCAGTTCTGACACTGTCTACCTGGAGATAGCATCAGACCCCACAGGTTAAGGGCTCAGTCCCACAAGACTCCCCCCACCTCACTTCAAGAGTCAGTTGCAAGTCCTAGGTTGTCACCTGTCCTTCTGACTGACTGGCTATAAATCAGAGGTTCCCATGACTCTCTCCTTGGGTTGGATCATTCGCTAGAACAGCTCACAGAGCTCAGGGAAACATATTTACCAATTTTTATTTAACAAAGGATATGATAAGGGATATAGATGAGCAGCCAGATGAGGAGATACATAGGGCGAGATCTGGGAGGGCCCCAAGAGTAGGAGCTTCTGTCCCATGGAGTTAGGGTGTGTATCACTTTCCCAGCACATGGATGTGTTCACTAACCCACAAGCTCTCTGAAGGCCTTACTTTGGGGATTTTTACTGAGGCTTCATCATGTAGACATGATTGATCATTAACTCAGTCTCCAGCCCCTCTCCCCTTCCGGGGGAGGGGGGGTGGTGGGGCTGAAAGTCCCAAGCTTCTAATCATGGCTTGGTCTTTCTGGTAACCAGCCCCCATCCTGAAACCATCCAAGGAGCCACCAAGAGTCACCTCATTAGAATAAAAGGCACTCTTATCATCCAGGAAATTCCAAGGGATTTAGGAGCTCAGTGTCAGGAACCAGGGGCAGAGACCAAAATATACATTTTTTATTGTTTCACTTGCCCCAAGTGATGCTTAGGATTAAGCAAGTTTTAGAAGTGCTGTCCTCTCTCTGTTTACTGCTGCCCCAAGCTCTCGCCTGCTGTGTGGTAAATCATCATACTCTTGGGACCAAGCAGGTGTCAGGAGCCAGGAAGGCTATTTCTTTGAGCCCTGCCTGGCTCATCAATAACTCTCCTGGCACCCCTTTCTTGAAATTCAGGGGTTTGTTTTGGCTTTAATTTTTTTTTTTTATACAAATTTCGTCACTTCTTCATTATAGCTGATCCTTTTTAATTCTTAGTACGTGACTTATTTTTAACCAACCAGAGTATCATCTGGAAAACGAATGTGCACTTTTTTCTCATCACTGATGATTGGTGAAAATGTTAAATATCCCCAGTCTCAATTCCTTTCCTTCAGCACTTTATCTCTGCTTCCAGGTTGAATCTAAATCATGGGGCTTGACCTTTTGAGCAGTTGTATGCAGAAGAGGGATTGTGGCATGAGTATGTGTTTTCAGCTTACCTGATGAGTAAGTTGCCCAGATGGGCCCGAGGTTATCCCAAGAGGCCATGAGGGTCTCTTGACTTGGTTTTGCAGGCCTGCCATGTCATGAAAGACAGTATACGTGGTTTGACAAGGCTTGTCCTTGATTAAACTCTGCTGATTATCATTTGAAAATTTAGCATCTTCCATTTCTAATTTTATCCCTGGAAAATTTGGTTCAGTGTTTTACGTGGTGTGAAAGTTAAGCAGACTGATTGATGACAGGCTGATTCTTCCATTCAGTAAGTGTTTCAGGAGCACTGACACCCTCTCCTAGGAGGGTGACTCCCAGGAGACTGACACTGGTCTCCCTGCCCAGGTCAGATAAATTCAAATCCATCCCTCCCATGGCTGCTCCCAGAGTTAACTTTCTACAACACAAATCCCCCGCTTGTCAGTCTTGCACTCACCACCTCTCTCTGCTCATCAAGAATAAAGTCCCAACTTCTTAGCTTGATGTGCATCTTCTCTGTCATCCCTCTCTTCTCTCAGCTTCACATGTTCTGTTCTGGTAACACAGGCTGCTCCTCATCTGCAGATATACCATCTCATTTCTTTACCCCTCACCTCTGGTGACCACATGAAGGGATGGAAAAGCCAGGGAGGGCACTTAGGACCTGATGGCAAGAATGGAGGGTGTGCATACTCTGCCTGAGCACATAGAATGCTGTGCTGCCTGTCTGAGCCTGGGTGTGGCTGGACCCACAAGGAACAGAGTGCTGTGTCCTTTATCCACATGGCAGGCTTGCTCTGGGGGCCGCTGCCTTTCTGCTCCATCAACCAGACCTTCTCAGTTTGACACCCCTGCCCTTATCCCTTGAGATGATGAATGGGTCCCGGGGAGTCAGATGCTCCAGCTTGCACGCACTTCCTCACAACCCTCTAGGTGAGGGGCCCTTTCAGACCATGTGGTAGTGATCAAGAGGTCATCATGGGGTTGTGCCCTGCAGGCAGTGGGTGCTTATCTCTATGAAAAACCTCTTTTATTACATCTTAGCTAGCTTACAAAATTTTATATCCTGTATTTTAACAAAGGTCAATTGATTCTTATTTTCTATCTCAAATGACCTTGAGTCTTCATACTTAATTCTTTCTTTTCCATATGGGCAAACTTTCTATTATACTTTCTTTTGAACTAGAAATTGGGTTGTGATGTTGTGTGTGTTTGTGTGTACATGGAGGAGAGGGTTTCTAGAGAGTGGGGATTTTCTCCAGAATCTCTTTCCCACTGGAGTCTGCAAGGGCTTGAGAAGGACCAAGGCCTTCTCATTTTTATCTTTCCTAATGGATATACTATAGGCACTGCATGTCAGGGAAGTGACGAGAAGCAAAGAAGAATATAAAACAATTCCTCTTCTCAGAGAGCTCATGGTCAATAAGGATCTAGAATACATAACCAAACAATTAGAATCCTGAGTTAAGTATGATGAGATTACAGAGGACATGGAGCTCACCCATTTGGGGATAGAGAGGAAGGTCCAGGGAAGCCAATATGGAGAGGACAGCATTGAGCCAATTTTTGACTGAGGGGGAGAATTTTTTCGGATGTTGGGGAAGGGCAGGTCAAGCTAATGCAATCATGTGTCAGTTTTTCTCTTCATGAAAGGATACTACCATTTTTGTTTAACTGATGAGAAACTGATATAAACTCAAGTTAAAGAGCTGACAGCTCACCAGGAGATCCTGGGTCCTCCAGGCCTGGAAGAGTGAATAAAACAGTGCAGTTCCCATAATCTATAATGTGCCTTTTGGGCTTTACTTTGGTTCCTTCATCTTTTTGAGGTCATGGGTACCTTTGAGACTCTGACAAAAGCTACATATCCTCTCCCTACCAAAAGATTCACATATGTATTGTTAAACAACAAAAATTCAATTGAGTAAATTTAAGGATCAAATTGGCTTTATTAAATACTTCATAAATCAACTGTCATCCCATTTAGCAAAAAGAAAGAAGCTCCACCAAGCTGTAGAAAAGAAAAGATTTTTTAAAGGTAGAAAGGGGAGGGACAAACGAAATTATTAACAAAGAATTCATTGTTTCAGACAAGGTTGCCCCCCTAAGGGGAACAAAAGGGCCTATGGGGTGGATTACCTCACTAGTGCTGACCAGATAATTCAAGACTGACTGGTTAAAGGTTGCATTCCTGGAGCAGGGATTGAAACTGCAATAAGTTAGTTATTAAGTTTTGATTTGCTTACATGGGGTTTAGCACAAGTGACTCCATTTTGGGCCTGCTGTTTCTTTTTAACAATTTTCCCCTTTTGATCAGACTCTCAGCTTATCTGAGAGATGTGATCAAAATTTAAGGCATTAAATGCCACTATCACATACCTCTCTGTAGTTCTCTCAGCTTCTGTTGATCCTCTGTGTGGTATTCACAAGTCATAATGTTTTTTTGCTTAATCTCTGTGATAGTCACAGGCATCAGCTTCAGGTTCACAATTTTTAAGTTGGTCATTCTCTTTGTCTCTTTTCTGATGTTCTAGTCTTAGGGAGACTTGGTAGTTAGCAGTTGTGAGCATGCATTTAATGCTTTTGAGAGAATACAGCACATGAGGGAGAGTACTCTGATTCTAACAAGCAGGATAATTCCCAATGTTTGGAGTGCACTTTGGAGCCATGGTCCCCAAGACCCAAACCAATCAAATCAAATAAGTCAAAGAAAGACTCCATTGCAGGAGTCACCCTTTTAAGCCAAGAGGAGTGGCTTGCTCAGTGATCTTATGGAACTGAATTTCAGCTTCCCCAGAAGTGTTACTCCAGCTGCAGCAGGTGGTGTTGGCCACAGTGCAGACACCTCCTTGCTCAGCTAAAAGAGAATCAAGGGCTATATTATTATCAAGAACAACTTTGGCCAGAAAGTCTAAAGATTTTTTTGTTGGACACCTATTGCTCTAACAGAGGATTTTTCAATATGTTTCAATATTTTCAAGAGTTAAGGAAAGGTTCCTGATCTAGTCTCATTTACATATACTCTTTTTTTTCCCTCTCATTTACATATACTCTTAACCGGGGAAGTATGGCCCTGCTAAAGGAAGTGAATCCTGAGTCATGAATACCTCTTGATAATTCCTTTCTAACTCGATGTAAATCCAGGGGAGTCAACCAATGAGGTGTCTCAGTTTGTTTGTGAACAGTTAGGGGAACAGTTAGATAACCTAAGAGACATTGCCTGATATGTACCAGCCGTCTAGGTACATAAGAAGAATGACAACCACCACAGAAAAAGATAAATCCCGTCGGGACACAAATCACTTCCACCAAGGTGGCACTGTTAATAGATTCACTTGCAGGGATAGTTGCATTTGCCTGTTCAAACTAGATGTCAGTTAGGTTTTCTCCTAGCCTGAAATAGTAGTTGTTTTAAATTTCAGAGGTTACCTCCCTTAGCAATGGCCTGGAAGATACAGATGATGGTGTTACCTTTCCAGGCCAATGCCAGAGTAAAAGAAAGGGAAAGAAAAAAGAAAGTTTCTTGTTCAGTTGAAGTGTGATGTGGTGTCTTGGAAGGAAGCATCTACCTCAGTGTCAGCTACTTCTCTTCCCAGTCAATTTGATTTGGAGATTTCCAGCATTTGTATAAGACCTGATGTCAGGTGGAGCCTTCTTCAGCTGTGAGATGTGTATCCAAGGTTTAAGACCCTGAAGTTTGGCTGCCATCTGGGTAGTGAGGAGGACCTTGTATAGTCCCTTCCAAGGAGATTCAAGGGCAGTCTTTGTTCTTAGTGATTCCAATTCAGAAGGGTGGGAGAAAACTGGAAACATTAGCTTGGAAAGTTGTAGCCAGATATTTGAGGAAAGTAGAAAAATTCAGGATCCAGTCCAGTTTACAGGTATATAACAAATCCTTAAAGATAATTAGCGGGATTAGAATCTAATATAGATAAAGGTACAAACATAATTTATTAAGCAGTTAATAAATTTAAGCAGTTATTCCTGCTTTTTAAAAGAAGTATTTTTAAGGATAATCCCACTAAAACTTAATTTGTTTGCATTAAATTTGCCTTGATTATTTACATAAGTGCAGCAAGAATAGTGATTGACTATATAAGCTCTTTTTTTTTTTTAACATCTTTATTGGAGTTAAATTGCTTTACAATGGTGTGTTAGTTTCTGCTTTATAACAAAGTGAATCAGTTATACATATACATATACATATGTTCCCATATCTCTTCCCTCTTGCATCTCCCTCCCTCCCACCCTCCCTATCCCACCCCTCTAGGTGATCACAAAGCACAGAGCTGATCTCCCTGTGCTACGCGGTTGCTTCCCACTGGCTATCTATTTTACGTTTGGTAGTGTATATATGTCCATGCCACTCTCTCACTTTGTCACATCAAGCTCTTTTTAAGATTGCTTTGCTGGAACCTTGGAAGCAAGGTACTCTCTGAGTCTATGTACATCTCTCTCAAATGTGACAATTCAGTCCAAGCCTTGGTAATATGGTCAATGTTTCCAGTTGTGTTCCATTACAGGAGAACAGATTCTTATTGAACTTACGTGAATGACTACCTATATTGCCATGAAAAGAATACATTAAGAGTTTCTGAATTCTGGAGAGATCATGTAGAAAAAAATGTCATTTTTGTTTACAGAGGTATAGTGTATCAATTTCTGTAAGTCATAAATAGCTTAAGAGAAAAGATTTCTTTAAATCTGGAAAACCAAAACATTAAGGAACCAGCAGTGTTTTAAAAGTCATACAAATTATAATCAGTCATCCTCCTCAGTTTATTTAATCCAATGTAATTAATACTTGCTCTATTTGAATCTAGTTTTTCCACTAGTTCTGGAAATTCTTACTCAGTTTAGTTTTATGATCTTAAAATGATCAGAAACCTGTATTCTAGAATACCTGTCAGTCCTTTTTATGGATTTCTCTGAAGATGAAGCAATTTTGTAGGAACATTTTTGCAAAAGCATTAGAATAAAAAAATTAACTATCTGTAAATGACAAAATCCTTAAAATGCCCGTTATTAAAGATCGAATGAGAATTCATTATAATAGAATTGACAAGGAAATTTGGTTATTTTTGTAATATGTAATATTTAAGATAATAATTACAATTATGACTGATAACATCATACCAGGAAATAATAGATTTCCAGGAATTTTATCCCATTTCTGTAACACTTATAACATGTACCTATACAAATATAACATAAAGAAGGCTCGGTATTACTTGTTTGATGATTTTTCCCATGTAATTTAACATATCAAATAAGCCTAATTAGTGTAATATCTCTCTTTTTATAAGGAGAAAGAAGAAATCTTTTCTGATTTTTCCAAAGGCCCTCTGGAAAATCCCAAAGTTATTTCCAGGTCAAAAAGACTTCACTTAGAATTTGATTTGGGGAAGTTTGCCAAAAACTTCAAAAGGTTTTGGACACTTGGCTAAAAAGGATTACAGATCATTATGAAACAATACTTAATTATCCACTTAATTATCCAAAGTGACAATAAAAGATTTCAAGAGCAAATGCAATAAGTTACATACTTTTGAGCCAAACTTTGCTCTTTTAATATTGAGAAGACTCAGTTTACTTAAGTAATCAAAGACCTGATAATAAAGATATAAAACCCAAAAAGTTATTTTGATAAAACACAAAATCTTTGCTTTCCAGGCAGGTTATTTTAAAGGTAAAGAAAAAACTTTGTTTAAATTTCTTATTAAGAGTAGATCTCATTTATTAGTAAATCTAATAAAACTTTGTCCTTTTAACAGAGGAAAGAAAATTAAGTTTTAGTTTTACATAAGTATACTACTGGTATTAAATCTTATTTTAAAACCCTTATAATAACAATTTAATTTTTAACCAACTTGACCACACAAGATTTCCTCTTTCTTCCTCTCTTTTTCTTTTTCTCTCTTTCATTCTTCTTAACTTCCTATGTCCATAGTTTGTCCTTTTTTTTTCTTCCCATTTTGAAATAACTAGTTTTACTTTAGAGCAAAATCACTTTTATTTCCCTCAACAAAATGTATCTCCATACTTCATACCCTTTTAACCAAAAAAAAAACCAACTCCAAAACAAAAAACACATCCAATTTTCCTTGCATACAGAGTTGTTTCTTATTATTTTAAATTGCATATATTAGAATTCTAAACCCTTAGAAACCTTAATTTATAGTGAAAACTTAGTAAGCAGTTGTGAACTATTACACTAGCATTCTTTAGATTAGCAAATTTGTGAATACATTTCATAATTTTTAGAAATACATGCTTCTTCATAGTAAAATTTGTAATGTGGCACAAACCATATATACTAATAGAGCCAAATATCTTTAGTTCCTCTGCAAAAGGAAACCAAAAGTAGGTAAAAATCTATGTTCAGTAATTAATGTTTTAGTATTTTATATTATTTAGAAGTGATCTAGATATTCAATGAACTTCTATCATTTAATTTAGCAAAATGCTAAGGGTGTAAGTTATTAAAGAGATTTGGGAGACTAAGTACACATACCATAAAATATAATTATTGCAGAAAAAAGGTTACCTAAAAACTCTTATCCCACTTCCATCTATCTAAATCACTTGCTCCCAACTAGTATGTTTAGATTACTCATGAAAACTTCATGAGACATTAGACAAAGTCAGCCATCACCCCAAGCTATTTTTTTTTTTTAATTTTTTGCTGACAAATTTTGTAACAGAGATAACATGGACTTATTTGACTAATAAACCCATGTAGAATAAAACTTGTGTGCCTGTATTATATTCAGTGTAATTCTAGACACATTCTATTTTAATCAAACCAGCAACTTTAAATTAACTTTGATATAAAATATTTTCCCAGAATATATAAACCTGAAAAACATTTGGATTAGCCTCTATTATATTTTTAAGACTTTCTATGAAGACTAAATTTATATAAATGCTTGTTTGTTTAAGCCAGCTAAATAGAACTCTTTTGTAAATGAGTTTTAGCAATACCATACATCTGCAACACATGTATATGTAGACACACACGAACATACAGACGGATGCAGAGACCTTATCGCTTCTGTTTTACTAGTTATTAAAAGAGTTGAATTTAAGTTGCTTTTTTTGGTCCTAAATTTCAAATGACCTTTCCCCTTTTTGTTTTTCTTCTGATAAAACTTACCTCCCTGAAGTTTGTACTTTAACATTTACATCTCAGAGGCACAGGGAAAGAATGCAAGTTATAAGCCTTTTAAGATAAAATAGGGGAGGTTTGGAGATGATTGGTAAAAGGAATAGGTGAACTTTGAATCTCCTCTAGAGCTGCATATCTAGTTTTGCAAAGATTTGTAAGATGAAAAGAATTGTTCTTGATTCCTCAAGGAATTGGGTTGAAACCTAAACGACATCATAAATAGCTTGTCAGTGTTCAGCCTGTTTAAATGGTAAATGTTTCTGGCAGTATTAAAGAACTCCATGGACCCAAGAGGTATCCTCAAAGAGGGTGCAAAGGTTACTACCTTTCCAAGATCCAGAGTTACTCCCAAAGATAGCGAAGGGAAAAAACTGACAGCCTGCTTGCCCTAGGTAGGCAGAAAGCCAAGCCAAGCTCTTATTTTATTAATAAAAGGTAACTAATTAATAGTTTCTTCAGAGTGGAGAGGCAATTCAGACAGAAAATTACCAGAATGAATATTCTAATAAAGGAGGATGGAGGGGAACACTAGGAATTACGTCAGTCCTATAGTCTTTTTTGGATACCTTTTATATCTCTAATTTTTTATTAGCCTCTTGCAATGAAATTTTCAATGACACTATTTTGGAATTTTTAAGTCTTTTGTAGGCTTCTGCATGCCAATTAAAATAGGTATTCCTTGATTTTAAGTGCAATTCTTAAATGCTTTTATCTAATTGGAACGTTCCTCATGATGGTCATTGTCATTCCCCTGAGGGCTGGCAGCAGTTTGCTAGGACCCTTAGCAGCAAATGGAGTTCAACTTCCATTACTTTCTGTTCAGCCATATTTGGGACCTCAATCCGATGGTTACCAAGCCAAGTTCTTATGCACAAAATTCTAGGTTGTCTTTAGTAAAATTTTGGCCATTTTTTGGTAGGTATTTATAGCTCCTGAGACATAGTTTTCAGACATAAAATAAGCAAGTATGCTGGAAGGTGGCACACTTAACTCTTTAGAGTTTATGGATCCCATTAGCTATGCTGAACTAATACCTAAAAGGCCTGTGCCACTGACTTGGGGATTGTGCATTGTTTTACCATGTACTGTACCTTGTTGCACAGAAATTTTCTTTAGGTTGGCAGGTGGTCTGTATCAATCTAACCTGTTCTATGATCAATTTATCCTAATACAGGGGTCTTTGAGTTAGGTGGTGAGCACTCTAACAGCCCTAAAATGCTCCATCTGTACCCACCAAATTTTGCAGCTTTTTTTTTTTTTTTTGGCTTCTGAGATCTCTGCTAGCAATAGCCCTTACCTACACAAAATAAGACAAACAAACATGTACACCTTAACACCAGAGGTAACACACCAGAGGTAACCAAGAGATGTTACTGCAGACTGACCAAGAGAAGGCTGTGCACACCATCAGCAATTCTCAGCTTGGATTAAGCCAACAGACTCCAGTAAATGGGGACTGTGGAGTGGAACTAGGGAAAGGGATTCTATACAACCGAGGGGAACTTCAGACAGAACAATGGGCTAGGGACTCAGATTCTGCATCGAACCCTCTGCCAGCTCAAGTTGACCCACTGAGCCCTGGACTGGAAAGCCAATTGGATCAGGAGCTAAACACAAAGAGAGTGGAGCTCAGAGGGGTTTACCCCCAGCTCTTGGAAATGGCAAGAACAACGGTGAACTTAGAGTTTTTGAGGGGTACCACACCTGTGTTTCTCATTGTCCTCAAAGCTGTTGTAAAAGTCTCCTTCTATCCCACCACTGCCACCAAATATGTTAACAAAAATTCAACTGAGGAAATTTAAGGATCCAATTGGCTTTAGTAAACAATTAATGGATTGGGCATTAGCAATCTAGCAAATAGAAAGAACCTCCACCAAGCTGTAGAAAAGGAGAGGTTATTAAAGGCAGAAAGGAGGCAGAAAAAGGAAATTATTAGCAAAGAATGCATTGTTGCAGGCAAGGTTGCCCTCCTAAAGGGAACAAAAGGGCCTATTGGGCAGATTACCTCACTAGTTCTGATGAGGTAATTCCAGGTTGATTGGTTAAAGGTTGCATTTCTGGGCGGGGGTTGAGACTGTCATTAGGTTAGGTATTAAGTTTTGGTTTGTTGACATGGGGTTTAGCACAGGTGACCCCATTTTGGGCCTCCTGTTTCTTTTTAACAATACAATATTTAGATTTTGGTTTCTAGGAGTTCATGGATCCCAGGAAACCCTTTTTTCCCCCTTTAGAGGCCCTACTTTAGGGTCTGTCTCACTCCTCAGCAGGACGCTAGGATTAGGACTTTTCCCCCATAGAATTATGGATTCTGCCTTGAGAGGAACCTTAAAAGAATGTAAACCAATCGTTTGGGTGATATTTTTAAAAAAAAACAATTGCTTAAATGATACTTAAGTCCTTTTATTCTAGCCTGACATGCATTGTTTAAGCCTATTCTTGAAAGCTTCCAGAGTTAGGAACTTGCTTTTTGAAGCAACTCTTTCTGTCTTGGGTAGTCCTAACTGTTAAATTCTTCCTCAAACTAAACCAAAATTAGTTTCTTGATTTTCATTCCTGGTCCTGTCTGACATGGCTTGAATCAGAACAGACCATCAATCTCTTGATTGTCTCTGCTAACCTCTCCCACCCTCCATGAGTTTAAAGTCTTTTATTTTGAGGTTTATTTTGAGGTTTCTGGGAAATCATCCTCCACCAATGTGAAAATCTCTGCATAAGCGTTTCCCAATGACTTCTGAGAACCATCTTGAGAGAATCAGTAAGTTTCTGCTGAATGAATGAATTACTCCAGGGTTAATAAACTTGAGGAGTGCTGCATTGATTTCCTCTTCTAGGAGAGTCAGAACACATATTAGCATCTTAAAAGTCCTGAGAAGTCCTGCAGCAAAAACTTTTCCATGGCTCTATTATCCTGAAAAGTAAGTTTTTGCTGACACTAGATTAAGAACTGCTGCTCTGTAAGCGTTTTTCAAGGAACATAGGGAATGAATCTTAAGAGAGCTAATTATCCCCCAATTAATTTTCCTTCTTTTTTTCCCCTACACAGCCTCTTGATTTTGAAGCAGTAGCCGTTCACAATATTGTGTTCCAAGCAGAAAATCCTGAGCCTCTGGTGCTTGGTGTACAGTACAATGCCAGCTCTTCTGCTACATTCAGACTTATTGTGACAGATGTGAATGAAGCACCACAATTTTCCCAACAAGTATACCAAACAAAAGTCAGTGAGGATGTGGCTAAAGGCACTAAAGTGGGCAACGTGACTGCCAAGGATCCGGAAGGTCTGGACATAAGGTAGAGGAGAGCAGTGCTGGGCAGGCCTAGCCGCGCGCTGTGACCACAGATGGTGGGGAGGAAGAAGGGCTGGGAGGGGCAGAGAAGCTGGCCTGACTCCAGGACTCTCCCCTAAGGGAGCAGCCAGCAATCTGAGGCCATGTTCCAGTGCACTTGGTGAATCTGCCCTTGGTTCTGGCAGGTGCCAGTACCCTGGGGGGCATCAGTGAGAATCCAGGCTCGGGCAAGCAGGAAGCGGGTCAGATTCCACCCCAGCCTGCCTACTGCAGGTCCCAGCTGAGAGCTGGTGAGTTCAGGAGGTGGGGTCTAGAGACTGGGCTGTCCAAAGCTAGGCCCTCTGTCTGGACCATTCATGGGACCGGGGTCTGGGGAAGAGTTCCAGCCCCTAAGGCGGACTGGAGTTCTAAACAGAAGAATAAAGCAAAAACCTGACTGGGCAGACTCAGCCACCTGACAGCGTGAAGGGAATCTTCTCAAAGGGGGTTGTATAGGATCCTCAGCTTTGCAGAGAGCAGGTCTGGGGCAACAAGACTCATTCCAGAACTCAGCCCTGGAGAGATGAGTACATGGGCTAAGAAGGTTAAACAAGATGTGTAACTCTTTCTATCTTAGCAATTCTCAAACTTTTTTTTTTTCAGTGCAATAGAACCCACACAGATTTGCCTTAAATATGTACAATGATAATTAATTTTTCCAAGATAACATATGTATGTGTATGTATCCATATCTGTATCAATATCTATAACCTTTTTAAGATCATCTAGTTAATAAGCACACAGATAGGACTTGAACCAGGATCTTTTGCTTCTATTGTATAACATCAGTCCTACTGTCCATGGCATGACAAATATTTTAGCATGACTTAAAACCCATGCATGTGGTTATGAATGACAATTCCTTAAGTGCCTCTAAACATTTAAGGGGAGTTTTGCCTCCCATTGAAAGATCATTTAGGCAATTGGAATCAGTTCCAAGACCTTTTTCTTATTGTCTGTCAGAGTAAAGATCCCACCTACTGTTCCGCTCTGCAAGCACTTGCCAACTTTCATAAAGACAAATATGAGAAAGGAAAGAAGACTTGGGTTGTACTGTATGGATAGTGTAGATACTGCTTCATACATCAGAGTCACTAATTATGATGAGGCACAAAATGTTCCTAATTTAACAGCCATTTATTGTTTAACAAATGCTTCTATCTCCCTTATGAGAATGCTATGAAAGTTATTAGTCAGAGACAAGTGAGTAAAAATCTGAGTTTATGAGTGGAGAAAACAAAGGCATTTAAGATCATTCCTCAGATGGATCCAGGAAAAGATATAACGCATGTACTATTAAGTTAAAATCAGGAAGATGAGAAAGAAGACTGAGAAAGGGAGTGTCCTGTAAGAGACAAATGAAAAAAATACTTCATGAATGAGGAATAATCAATAGTTCGAATGCTAGTAATGAGTCAGTTAAGAATTAAGGATGACTCCAAAGCTGCCAAAGCCTGAGCAATTTAATTCTTTTCTTTCTTTCAGGTCCACAAACTTAGAATCCATTAGCACCCAAGGGCTCCTAATCCAATGTATCAGTAAATATTAGAGATTCTTTCATTGAAACATATCCAGAATCCACCTGCTTCTCACCACTTCTGCAATGGTCCAGGTCACCATAATCATCTCCTCCACCCCTCCCTGAGTCCATTCACTGCAATCAGAGTGTGGGTCTTTAAAAAAGTAAATCAGATCATGTGACTCCTCTGAAAACCCTCCAAAGGGTGTCTGTCTTACTCAGAAATCCCAACTACATAGGAATTTTTAATTCACCGACCATACACATAACCTAACACAGTGCTTGGCATATAGAATATTCTAACACTGGGGAAAAATTAATTTGAACTAACACATCATAACTTCTTAATCATTCTCCTATTACTGGACATGTAGGTTGCTTCCAGTATTTTTTTTTTTAATTCTAGAAAAGTTTTGAATGTATGTATATAATTCTTTTTTTTAACTTCTATTCAATTGTTTTTTATTTGGAGAACATTTCCAGAGGTGGGATTCTTTGACCTAAAGATATAGACATCCTTATGGCTCTGATGTGTTGTTCCCAAAAGGCTATAGAAATTGGTTTTCCTGGGTTCTAGGCTTGTCTCTCTCAAATTCACCTTTCATACACCTACCAATGAGTTCCACTGAAGACACAAACATGACTAGGTCACCGTCCTGCTTACCACCATTCCCTGGCTGCCCACTGCTACTCATGATCCAGCTCTTTCCAATCTCTCTGGCTTCATCTTTTGCCATCCACTGCGTCCTATTGATATTTTATCCCACCACTGCTGGAATGTCTGATGCCTCCACACCCTAAGCTACTCCTTGGCCTCTCAGCCTTAGTTCATACAATTCCTTGTGCTTAAAGCATCCTTCTTTTTCTTGCTTTAGTTAACATCTACTCTTTCAGAAAGACTTCTCTGGTTCCCATTAACTTATTTGGGATTCCACATGGCCTCTTTGTATTCACCACATTTTACTGGAATTGTCTGTCTCCGTGTCTGTCTCCTCCACTGGCCTAGAACTTCTTTTTGTAATCTCCTCTCTTGGTCCACAGCCTGATGTTTGCTAAGCCCTCAATAGATGTCTGCTGAATGAGGAATTCACTGTGCCACCCACCAGTAGCCTCTGAGTATCCACCCATTCGCACATTTCCACCAATGAGTGTTCAAGTTTTCTGAGAGGGGGCGGTTTGCTAATCAATTTAAAAAGATAATTCCAGGTTGTTTTAATTGAAAATCTTTGATTGCCAGAAAAGTTTAACTTTTTTTCTGCTAGGGTTTGTGACTATACCTTTTCTTTTAAAACAAGTACAAAAACCACTTTGTAAGGATGAACAAATCCTCCCTTTGAAGGCAGATGGTATACAAATAAAGCAGTAATAATATTAGATCATGCTTCTTTAAATATGTTGTCAGTAATATGCAAGGAATAGTGCTGATATAATAGCATAGTGATGCATAAACTATCTTACATTTTCATGCAGAGTAACGTGGGCTTTCTTTTGCTCTTTTCTCTTACTAAAGTTATTCATTAAGAGGTGACAAGAGAGGTTGGCTAAAAATTGACCCCGTCACCGGCGAGATCTTTAGTGTGGCTCCGCTGGACAGGGAAGCTGAAAGTCTGTATCGGGTACAAGTGGTGGCAACAGAAGTAGGTGAGCCTAAATAGATAAATAAATTTAAAAAATAATAAATAAAAGGTAACACAAATGATTAGGGGCTACATCAGTACAAATGGGAAGGAGGGTGAGGTGGGTGGGAAACTGGGTCAAATTGTCAGAATATCTTACAGTGGAAAAATGAGAAGGGTACAAAAGTGGAGAGAAGTGCTCACACCTCAGTTTTGTTCAAGATGAGAACCCCCATGCCCGGTAGCAGGGCTCTTTCAGGCAGGGATGCACCTGGAGGCTGGCTAGGCTTCAGGGCTGCTGCTCACTCTGGGGTGTCCTGAAGGGACCACAGCTTCTAGGATGGTTCCTGTGTCCCCACTGAGCTACCTCCCTTCCTCCAAAGTGGCTGTGGGTTTCTCCAGGGAGCAGGGTCAAACCACTGCCCTGCTGACCTAGACTATTACTTGTTCCTTCAGGCTTAAACTGCAGTGACCGAGGTCTCATCCTTTTGAAACATAAAATGTTTTGTTCAATGTTCTCAACTTTATATATGCCAGAATCACCCGGGAGCTTGTTCAATACAGATAGGAATTCACCTGGCAGATTCTGATTTGGTAGATTTGGGTGGCCCTGGATATCTGTTTTGATGAAACCGGGTGAACTTTTGAAAGGAAAGATGTATTATAAAGATAAGCCAAGGATGTTTGAATCTTATATAATCTATAAAAATAAACTCACAGGAATATTATGCTTACCAGGGATAAGGCTTGTGATTAAAACACTGAGTTTCTTTACGTTTAAATGGAATTTTCCAACTTGGAGTCGGGATTCTGTTGATCTTATGCTGGTCAGAGCCTCTAATTAGACAAATATATCTGCCTGGTTTACCAAAAAATTAGAATTGAACAAATTATGACTAAATAAATATAGTTTTATACCAAAGAAGGAAACTTTCAAAATGTGAAGCCCAGGGTTGGGAGCTGGAATGTGGAACATTCCAATAGGTGGGAATCATGAAAATGGTCCCTGTCTGTGAAAAGATGAAGAAAAACAAAAGTACTGCAGTCACGTTAAACCAATGAGGGTAGACATGCAGAAGCGTGTGTCGAACTTGGAATGGTGTGTGTGAGTGGACCGGCCTCGCTGAGGCAGGTCGGGGACTGGCTCTCTCTCTTACTTCTAGTTGATGTGCTTCTAGCACATACCACTATCACACTCTATAAATTTAACTCTCAATTTAAAAGTTCCTGATTTAATCAGCAGGAAGTTTCTGGCTAAGCCTTTGTGCTGTCCCTTCCGCTAAAATGTATTGTGGTGTCAGCACTTCGCTTTAGATGTGTCCTAAAGGCCTCTCACATTTTAGAAGTTTCATGAATCAAAACCAGGGTTCAAAACCCTGCTCTGTTTGCAGTTGTTGGCCCTGAAATGATACACATTGATGAAATGACTTCCTCCTTTGGTTAAGGAGACGGCTGACAAGAAAAGCAGGCAAATAGGGTTTACCGTAATTGAAGCAGCTCGGAGTCAGAAATTCTAGAAACATCAGGGAGAATGAGAATAGTAAGTGTTTACGTTGTACTGACCATCCTGTTCTAAGCACTTACCCCTCATACAACACTATGGGGGTAGGTACTATTATTGACCGTATTTGATGTATGAAGAAACCAAGGTACTGAGAAGTAACTTGCCCATGATCACACAGTTACCAATTGTTCAGGCTACAGAGGTCAAAATTTTCTCCGCAATACCACAGCAAATAACATTTGTACAGCTCTGTACAATTTTCTAAGAATACATGTCAGATCCTCATAAAGTCACGTTTTACAGCTGAAGAAATGAGCCTTAGAAAACTTAACGAACATGCCTAAGTCAGTGTTGAGCAATTAAAGGTGTGGGCTCTAGAGTCAGATCCCCTGGGTTGGAAGCCTCTCTACCGCTACGTGACCTTGGGCAAGTCACACAACTTCTCTGAGCCTGTCTTCTCATCTGTAAATGTACACCAGTGTTGTTTTGAAGTAATGTATATAAAATATTAGCACATAATTCTTCTTATTATCAAGACTTTCTAAGCAGAAAACGAAACTAGGTCTGGATTGTAAATTCTTGTTTAAAGAAAAGGAAATATCCTTTCTTATTGAGAGGAGAATGAGAAAGCAGATACCCTATTTCAATGGTTCAATTCCTTAGGTGGATCCTCCTTAAGCTCCATGGCGCAATTCCACCTGACCCTCACGGATGTGAACGACAACCCGCCGCGGCTGGCCAAGGAGTACACAGGCTTGTTCTTCTGCCATCCCCCTAAAGCACCCGAAAGTCTCATTTTCGAGGCCACTGATGATGATCAGCAGTCATTTCGGGGTCGACACTTTACATTTTCCCTTGGCAGTGAAAGCTTACAAAAAGACTGGGAAGTTTCCAAAATCAATGGTGAGTTGTCAAAAGAACATCGAGAAAAACACTGATGGGCGATGGAGTGAGTTTTTATTTGCCTTGGTATGCATGCAGCACTCAACACAGAGCTTTCTTCCACGCTCCAGGAAGGAAGTTCCTGCTGTGGAAACTTGCACAGGCAAGCTCTCCAGAGGGTTGAAAGCCCCCGGGGTTTGGAGGAAAGAAAGATTGTTAATACACAACATCTCTCTTAGTGTACATGAGTAGTTGGACGATCAGAGCAGCATTGCAAAATTTCCAGCGGCAGCTGAGAAACAGGTTTCATCATGATTTTTTTAAAAATAAATTTATTTATTTTATTTATTTTTATTTTTGGCTGTGTTGGGTCTTCCTTGCTGCGCGGGCTTTCTCTAGTTGCGGCGAGCGGGGGCTACTCTTGGTTGCGGCACATGGGCTTCTCATTGCGGTGGCTTCTCTTGTTGCCGAGCATGGGCTCTAGGCATGAGGGCTTCAGTAGTTGTGGTGCACGGGCTCAGTAGTTGTGGCACGTGGGCTCTAGAGTGCAGGCTCAGTATTGTGGCACATGGGCTTAGTTGCTCCACGGCATGTGGGATCTTCCCGGACCAGGGCTCGAACCCGTGTCCCCTGCATTGGCAGGTGGACTCTTAACCACTGCGCACTAGGGAAACCCGCTCATCATGATTTTCAAAAAGAGCTTTACTGAAATGTAATTGACTTACAATTAACAGCACATATTTAAAGCGTACAATTTTATAAAAATCAATATATGTATATACTATTGAAGCCATCAGCACAATCAGATAAGAACAGTTCCACCACCCCCAAAGTTTTATTCATGCTCTGCTGCAATCCCTATTTTCCACCCCACACTGTCCATCCCTCACCCCCAGGTAATCACTGATCTGCTTCCTGTCACTATAGATTCGTTTGCATTTTCAAGAATTTTATCTAAATAAAATAAGAGCATGTACTCTTTTTTTGTTTGGCGAATATCACTTAGTATACTTATTTGGGGATTTCACCATGTTGTTGCATATATCAACACTTCACTCCTTTATATTGTAGAGTAGTATTCCATTGTATGACTATATCATGATTTATTATTCATTAACATATTGATTATTACTTAAATTGCTTCCAAGTTTTGCTATTTCAAATAAAGCTGCTATGAACATTTGTGAACAAATGCTTTGTAGGAGCTATGTTTTCATTTTTCTTGGTTAAATACCTACAAGTCATCATGTGGTAGCTATACAGTCCAATTTTTAAGAGAATATCAAATTGCTTCCCGAATAGTCTGTAACATTTTACATTCCCACCAGTGAATGAGAATTCTAGTTGCTTAGTATTCTTCCCAATGCTTGCTATGCTCAGTCTTTTTAATTTTAGCCATTGTAGTGAGAGTGTAGTATTTCATTATGGTTTTAATTTATATTTTCTTAATGACTAATGGTGTTGAACATCTTTTCATATGCTTATTTGCCATCCATATATCTTCACTGGTGTAATGTCTGGTCAAATATTGTGCCTGCTTAAAATATTTAGCAGTTTGGCTTCTGTTGTTGCGTCATAAACATTCTTTATATAGTCTAGATTCAAGTTCTTTGTCAGATATATGTTTATAAATATTTTTTCCCAGGCCATGGCTTATGTTTTTATTTTGTAACAGTGCCTTTTGAAGAGCAAATTAAAATTTTTTGATGACATCTGGTTTACTGATTTTTTTCTTCTATAATTTGTGACTATTTTGGGTATTAAGAAATTTTTGCCAAGGTCACTAAATTTTTCTAATTTTTTTTCTGCCAGAGGTCTTATAGTTTTAGCTTTTACAGTTATGGCTATCTAATTGTTTAAACACTATTTATTGAAAATATCCTTTTCACATTGAATTATCTTGGCAGCTTTGTCAAAAATCAGGTGACCACATATATATGAGTCCATTTCTGGACTTTCTTTTCTGTTTCACTGATCTCTTTGTCCTTATAGCAATACTCTAATGTTTTGATTACTGCAGCTCAATAGTAAGACTTGAAATCAGGTAGTGTAAATGTCCTTGCTTTGTTCTTTTTCAAAACATTTATTTTGCATTTCTATATAAATTTTAGAATTGAACTTGTCTATTTCTACCCAAAAAACCTATGCAGATTGTGATTGAGATTGTGTGAATCTATAGCTGAATTTGGGGGAGAATTTACATCTGAACAAAATCAAATTTTCCAATCCATGAATATGATTATGTCTCCACGTATTTAAGTCTTCGTTACTTTCTCTGAGCAATGTGTTTTAATTTTCAATGTATAGTTCTTATAGAATTTCCCCTAAGCATTTCATATGTTTATGCTATTTTAAATATTTAAAAATTTAAAATTTTTAAGTAATTCCAGGATGTGGAAATATAATTGATGATTTTTGTATATTGATCTTGTAGCCTATAATATTGCTGACCTCACTTGTAAGTTCTCTCTCCCTCTTTTTCTTACATATTCATAGATTTTCTACATAGACAGTCATGTTGTCTGTGAATTATGTTTTATTTCCTTTCCAGTCTGGATGGCTTTTATATCTTTAGCTTGCTTTCTTAGAGGCTAAAATCTTCAGGACAATATTGAATGAAGGTAGTGAGAGCAGAAACAACTTAGCTTGTTCCTGATCTTAGGGAGAAGGCATTAATAGTCTTTCACCATTAAGTATAAAGTTAGCTATAGGTTTTTTGTAGATGCCCTTTATCAGACTAAGGACTTTATATTCTATTCTTAACTTGCTGAGAGGTGTTTTTTGGTTTTTTAAAATTAGGAATGGGTGCTAAAAATTTCAGCGTTTTTTTCTGCATCTATTGAGATGATTGTATGGTTGATTTGGGGTTTTGGTTGTTGTTGTTTTTGTCTGTTAACTGGAGAAGTATATCAATCAACTTTTGGATGTTAATTCAGTCTTCTCTTCCTGGGATAAAGCTTACTTGGTGGTGAAATATTAGCATTTTTATATGCGGTTGGATTTTATCTGCTAAAATTTTAAGGATATTTCTATCTATATTCATAAGGGATATTGGTCTGTATTTTTCTCTTCTTGCAGTGTCTTCATCTGATTTTGGTATCAGAGTAGTGCTGGCTTCATAGAATGAGTTAGGAAGGGTTCTACTTCTTCAATTACCTGGAAGTTTGTGTAAAATTGTTTTTTATTTCTTCCTTAATGTTTGATAGAATTCACCAGTGAAGGTTTCTGGCCCAAAGTTTTCTACAGTAGGACTCAGTGCCTACTGTAGTCCTTACCCTCTTTCAACTGGTGTCCTTACCATAAGTTAACTACAAGTTCAATTTCTTTAATAGATATAGGGCTACTCAAGTTATAGATTTATTTTTGGTTGAGCTTGTTAGTTTGTTTCTTTCAAATAATTTCTCTATTTCATTTGATTTGTCTAATTTATTGGCACAAAGTTATTCATAATGTTATTTTATTATTCTTTTAATATCTGCAGAATATATAGTGATATCACCTCATTCTGATATTGGAAAATTTTGCCTCTTTTTTGGTCCTGATCAAGCTGGCTAGAGGTTATTAATTTTGTTGATATATTCTCAATGAACCAGCTTTTGGTTTCATTGATTTTGCTCTATTTTTTTGTTTTGTATTTAATTGTTCAGATCTTTGTTATTTCCTTTATTCTTCTTATGTTGTATTTAGCTTTTTCTTCTGGTTCTATTTTTATTTAGATGGAAGCTGAGGCAATTGAGAACTTTTTCTTTGTTAACACAGGCATTTGGTGCTTTAAATTTATCTCTTAGTGTCATGTTAGCTGTATTCTATAAAGTTTGATATGTTTTCATTTTCATTCAGTTCAAAATACTTTCTAATTTCCCTTTAGATTTCTCCTGTGACACATGGTTTATTTAGAAGTGGGCTATTTAGTTCTCATATATGTGGGGATTTCCCACATATTCCTGGTTACTGATTTCTAATTTAATTCTGTAGTGAACAGAGAACATTTGACTGGAATATTTTTAAACTTATTGAGACTTTTTTCTTTGAGTACTTTAAAGATATTTCTCCATTGTGTTCTGGATTGTATTGTTTCTTCTTCATTTCTTTGAATGTCATGTGTCTTTTTTCTCTGGATGTCTTTAAGATTTTCTTTTTCACTAGTTTTAAGTAATTTGAGTATTATGTGACTTGGTGTAGTTTTGTTCATTTTTCTTTTTCCTAAGATTTGTCTGTCTTCTTGGATCTGAGGATTTAGACTTTTCATCAAATTTGGAAAAAAGTTAGCAGTTATTTTTTCAAATATGTTTTCTCTTTCTAATTCAGTGTTTGCGGTCACTATATAGAACATAACTACCATGAGTAATGACAACCTACTATATTTAGTATTCATTTCTACAGAGAAGTCATGAATTGAGAACTTGAAGGATGCTTTAGCATCCTTTTTGACATTATGGAGGGTACCTGTGGAGTGGTGATACTTTTGGTAGTTTAACTCATACTTATATCTAACCATTTCCCAGTCAACTTTAGTATTATATGATACAGAGATGAGCTTTATTCCTGCTCATCCAGGGGCCTACAGTTGTGTTTTCATGTCAGTCATTTTTTCCCTATTCTGACAGGAACTCATGCCAGCCTCTCCACCAAGCACACGGGCTTTGAGGAGAGAGTTTACCACATCCCAGTCCGCATCAATGACGGTGGTCGGCCACCCTTGGAAGGGACTGTCTCTTTACCAGGTAGATATTTTGCTGCAGGCAACTTGGGATAATGTCTGTCAATATGGTAGTTTGTAGGAATTCTTGTCTTTGAGATGGGATTCTGCAATTGTTCGCTAGAAAATTTATCTATCAAATATTGTTCTGTTTTTCAGTTACTTTCTGCAAGTGTGTGGAAGATAGGTGTTTCCAACCAGCAGGTCACATGCCTGGGATACCCACTGTGGGCGTGACAGTTGGTGTACTCCTTACCACCTTTTTGGTCATTGGTGAGTATAATTTCTCAGATTCAAGGATTTCTGTTCTGGGCCTTGGAAACATAAGCTCACATCAGGGTCTGACTTCATGGACTGGTCTGGGACTGCTCAAATGGCAATCTAGGCAATAACCAAGAATATAGATCACCAGTAAACCATATCCAACTTTCCTGATTGGGAGCTACTGCTTTAGTACCACCCTCTACCTATCACTGCCTTGCTGGTTAGTTTGGGAAATACAGCATAAGAGGCTTTAAAGAATAAATTAATGTATTTTATGCCTAGTTACCAAGTTTTCATGATGAAAGAGAAAGAAATGCAGTAGCTGTGCCTCTGCTATGTGTCAGGCACTGTGCTTGGTGGGGAACACAGTGACAGACATACACAGATCCTTCACTCACAGAGCTTATGGTCTAGTCTGCCATTGTTGGAATAGGTAGAAGCTAGCCTTCCAGTGGAGATGCTGGCATACCTGAAAGTTTGCAGAACTCCCCTTTTTATGTTTTGTGACTGCGGGCCTTGATTCTTTATTATCTCAGAATAATTCCACTGCATCACAGGCCTCACTCTGCCATGGCCCCTGGCCCGGCTAGACAGCAGAGTTCCCTGTCTTCTTTTTTGTAAACAGCTCAGTGCCTACTGTAGTCCTTACCCTCTTTCAACTGGTGTCCTCACCACAAGTTAAGTATTAGAAGTAGATACTTCTTCTGCCCATTTTTTAATTGAGTTGTTTGTTTTTTTGCTGTTGAGCTCCATGAGCTACTTGTATATCACCAAAGAAGACATATAGGTGGCCAAGAGGCACATGAAAAGATGCTCAAAATCACTAATTGTTAGAGAAATGCAAATCAAAACTACAATGAGGTATCACCTCACGCCAGTGGGAATGGCCATCATCAAAAAATCTATAAACAATGAATGCTGGAAAGGGTGTGGTGAAAAGGGAACCCTCCTGCACTGTTGGTGGAAATGTAAATTGATACAACCACTATGGAGAACAGTATGGAGGTTCCTTTAAAAACTAAAAATAGAACTACCATATGACCCAGCAATCCCACTACTGGGCATATACCCTGAGAAAACCATAATTCAAAAAGAGACATGTACCCCAATGTTCATTGCAGCACTATTTACAATAGCCAGGACATGGAAGCAACCTAAGTGTCCATCAACAGATGAATGGATAAAGAAGATGTGGCACATATATACAATGGAATATTACTCAGCCATGAAAAGAAACGAAATTGAGTTATTTGTAGTGAGGTGGGTGGACCTAGAGTCTGTCATACAGAGTGAAGTAAGTCAGAAAGAGAAAAACAAATACTGTATGCTAACGTATATGTATATATGGAATCGAAAAAAAAAAAAAATGGTACTGATGAACCTAGTGGCAGGGCAGGAATAAAGACGTAGACATAGAGGATGGACTTGAGGACACAGGGTGGTGAGGGGGAAGCTGGGGTGAAGTGAGAGTAGCATCAACATATGTACACTACCAAATGTAAAATAGATGGCTAGTGGGATGCAGCAGCATAGCACAGGGAGATCAGCTCGGTGCTTTGCGAAACCTAGAGGGATGGGATAAGGAGGGTGGGAGGGAGGCTCAAGAGGGAGGGGATATGGGGATATATGTATGCATATGGCTGATTCATTTTGTTATACAACAGAAACTAACACAGCATTAGGAAGCAATTATACTCCAAAAAAGATGTATTAAAAATAAAAAGTAGATACTTCATCAATTCACCTGTGTAAAGGGGTTTATACAGTTCCACATCCTTTCTCTTTTAAAGGAAGAGCTGGGATTATTCTAAGTCTTCTTAATTGCTCTCTTGGCATCTCGTCTTTTCTGCTGCCATCCAATCTACCACATTGGACTCTGATTCACATCTCTAAAAGGGATCTCATTTCTTTATACCCTTCCATTCGAATTCCTCATTATTATGACATAGAAGGGCCTTTGTGACATGACCATTGTGCATCCTAATATTGCATGGTGACCATCATTTCTCTTTGAGAACCACAGTTTGGTGCACACCTTTTATACTAATTGAGCTGGCTTTTGAGGTTTACTCACTTATCAAACTCCCCTCTACCTCTATGCCTTTTCTTATTCTATTTGTCCTCTCATCTTGAAAGGATTTTTGAGTTTATATGCCATGGTTTTCTAACATGACCATTTACTCTCATAATTTTACCACAAGTTAAAGATTGGATGAGTTTGGTGATCTAAAGATAGGATCTTGTAGTTTCATATCCTTACTTTTTTCAAAATTAGGAGGGTTGGGATTATTGCAAGATTCTTAACGGGCTTCTGAGCAACCAGTCTTTTTTGCCATGATTCCTCTTGTAAACTTACTGACAAGTTAATTTCTTAAAAACAACTTACTTTTCCAGATAAGTCTCTGATTTATAGTATACATTTAGTGCTAAAATGCACAATGTAATTTTGTAGGAAGTCAGAGATGGGGGAAACCAGAGAGGTTAGGTAGTCTACTCAAGCTAGAGTGATGAGGAAGATGGCAAAGAAAATGTAATACTTGATGTGGACATGGTGAAAGTAGGCTTTAGGTAGGTGAATTGGTCTAAGAACAGCTTTCTGGTTTTTCTCATTGGACTACTTCCTCTAGGGAAGAGGAAGAAGAACTGGAATCAACACTTATTGACTGTGTCTGAAGTTCAGGAATTCTGTCCGATGCTCATACACTTAGTCTTCAGGGTAGTGCAGGCATTAGGTCCTATATTCCTTGATAGAGACCCAGCAATCACCACCAGCTTCGATATGACTTGGGACTTGTTACATACTTACTGACAGCAAGATAAGTGGTAAGCTTACTTATCCAAGAAAGCCCATGCCTAGAATCCCTTAATCACCAGGACAATGAAACTTTGTTGAACCACAAACAAAAATGAAATTATATGAGTCATTTTTTCCTATGTGGGTGCTACTTTATAAATGAATGTGACAATACATTTTAAGACTCCATCTATTTGACTCTGAATTTTCTCTTTTAGGTATAATTTTAGCAGTTGTGTTTTTCCAGATAAAGAAGAATAAAGGCCAACATAATGTTGAAAGTGCTCAAGCATCTGAAGTCAAGCCTCTGAGAAACTGAATATGAAAAGGAATGTTTGAGTCTATGTACCAAGTGCTATTTCAGTAACACAACCATTTAATCCCATAATTTTGCTTTTCATCCAACATGTGCACTATAATTTTTTATGATATACCCTCTTGCCCTTTACTATTTTATTACTCTTAGATATTTCATGTGCTATAGACATTAGAGATATTTTCCATTTTCTCATGACACTTTTCCACCCTGCAAAAGCCTTAGCTATTTATCCAAACACAAAAATGTATGTGCTTTTCCCTCTTAGGGAAAGAGGGGCTGATGAAATACTCTGTGCATCTTTTTCTTCGTCAAGAGATCTATCAGTCATCCATCACAGCACATCCTGGATTCCATTTATGCTTTTTCTAATTCCATCCCGTGTCTCCTTCCTCCATATCTCCTTTGGTATTTCACTAATTTTAAAACATTTGTTGGAGGAAAGAACAAAGCTAAGTCTCAGGAAAAAAGTTAAAGCGCAGACCTGTCCCTTAGTTTGAACAGAAACTCTTTGTTGTTATTAGACTCCTTTAGCCCCACGTGGCTTATGTTGCTTTTCGTTGGAGGATTTTGCACTTGGGAACAGCATGAACTCACTGCAGACCATGCAGAGGCCTGCTTCATAAACCCTGGTGCCAACACCAGCCGCTAACCTGTTTACTCACTACCTACCATGCTCGCATGCTGCGCATGTTTTCTTTATGTGTATATTAGTAAAGTTTCGGTTATTATATATTTAACAGTAGAGGAAGATAAAGAAGCACAAAAGATGTAGTGACAAAAATCAAGAATAAACATTGGCTTTGGTTTTGTTTCTTGGATCTCTTTGTCTCTGCTTCCTGGTTCTCTGCATTTGTTGAGGGAAGGACTAGATAACAATGGTTATCTGTCATTTATCAAAATTGCCTCCCATGTAGAATTAACCCATAAAGAGGGGGTCCACAATGAAATAAAAATTCCCTGTGCTCATGACTGTGGATTGGGGTGTTCAAGGCAGATACACTAGGAATTTTAAAATTTTAAATAAGAAAACCTTAGAGATTTGGAAGCATTTTGAGGCCCTGTAGCTGTTTTCTGGCTCCTGATTCGAGGCTTGAAAGCATTCAACATTACACAGCCTCTCAGAATTTTCAAGAATTTTTGGGAAAACAACTTGTATCTGAAAAGGTGCTCCTACAATGACGGCTGAAGCAGGCCATGGAGTTCTGTTTTTCATAAATAATCCTCTTTGTGGATTTTTATTATATTTTTTAAAGGCAAAGAAGTAAAACAAAAGAAAATATCCAAACTCTATTTCTAAGACCTCAGTATTACTTTCTTGTATTGATATAATGTTATCCTGTGCTTCAGGATGATATTGAGCTCTTTCACCTGTTTTTTTTCCACACAAGTCTCATCAGAAATCTCATAATGGCGAGGTTCTCTCTTGTCTCACCATATGCTGAAAGACAAAACAAGAAAACAAAAATCTAAGAGCACCAACAGCAAATTATACCCCAACCTAAGGAATGGCTTAACTTTCTCAGCAACTTCTATAGGTATTTTTTTGTGTGTTTTTGACCAAGAGTGACTGTGATATGACATTTAGTTCACTTAAAATTGCATCATTGCTAGCCCTGCTTATTTTCCGGAAATCACTTTATCATTCCTGAAAGACTGAGGCAGTCCCAAGGCAGGTCTGCTCAGAGGGCTCAGGGATGCCTCCTGCCTCAGTTCAGGGTTGTTCTCTCTGGACCAACTTGTATCACCTAATAATGGACTGATCACACATAACCTTCTCGTCTAAAATCACTGATTAGTATTCACATTTCTTGTGCTGTTCTTCCTCTGGGTGGGCCTTCCCTCTAAACCTTCTCTTCCTTCCACGACCAGATCCCACCCATTCCTAAAGGCTTAAAGACCAATTTATATACTGGTCCCTTTGGGAAGCCTTCTCTTAGGAAACTACAGGGTACCAGGCCACTACCTCATCTAAACTTCTATACTGTGGTGAGGAAAATTCTAGGATCTACTCCCTCTTCTGGTAAAGATGGTTCCATTTCCACTGAAAAACATCTTCCCCTCTCCTTCACCTGGCTCTTCCACACCTAGTCTGTATAGTTTGAGTAGAGTCAACTTCCTGTTCTCCCCCATCTTCCCATCTCTCACTTCTAGAATTTTGTTGAAACTCTTAGAAAATAGCTCTCTTTAAGTGGAATTTGCTAAACTAGTAGAAAATAAACTCAGAGCATTCTAGTTACCACAAAATGCAAGCCTACCCCAGAACAAGGACCACAGAGACTTGAGAGAAGATTCTGAAGATGTTGAGTGCCTGGATCCAGCTGTGTCTGAAGGCAACCTTGCCCTGGACTTTCCTATCCTGTGAGCCAGTACATTCCTTATTACTTAAAGCTCAATATATTTCTGCCCTTGCAACCAAGAGTGCATATTTGTGCCTTGCTTATGGACCTTATGTTCTACAGTTAGAGCCCATTTGATCTCCCCAACTAGTCTGGGACTTCTTGGAATCCTTTCAATGTCTCTATGACAAGTCTTGGCTCATAGTGGCTCCTCTATAAGTTTTTGAAGAATGAATACATGAAATAGCTGATTCATGTAGGCCACTTATGCTGTTGTCGTCTTAGAGCCACCCACTTGACAAAACTGAAACTAATCCTCTCTCTGTTTTTAGTTACAGTATCCTCAAAGAGGCCTTAAACTCCCACTTCACTACACTCCGTTTCCCTACATACAAACTCTGATGCTCCGTTCAAACATCCTCTGAGCTGAATGCAGTGGTGAATGAGGCTGTGAGTGACAAAGCCCTCAAGAATTTCTGGATGGTTAAGAAATAGCAGGGAGAGTGAGAGGGTCTCAGGGTGGGGGTGGGAAGTATAGGGGCAACTCCTGTGAGCAGCTACGTAGAAAGTCTCAGGGGTTTCTGAAGAGCAGTAAATTAAGAGTAGAGATCTCAGGGTGCTGGTCCATAGTCTAGATAGCTCACAAGAAGGAAGCTGAGATTACCTTTGAAGTATCTAGGGCAAGAAGGAAATAATTTGTTTCCAAGATTCTGTGTAATGCCATATGCATCATGGGAACTTGTTAAACTTGGAACCTTAAAAGTTACCTGAAAAGATACAATATCTTACAATTTGATTTTAAAAACTCATTTAAACTGTTTTGAAATGTACAGTTCAGTTGCATTAAGTCCATTCACATTGTTGGGCAATCACCACCATCATCCACCTCCAGAACCTTTTCATCTTCCTAAATGAAACTCTACTCATTAAATAAGAACTCCCCATTCCTTCCTACCTCCAGTCCCTGGTAACGACTATTCTAACTTTCTGTCTCCATGAATTTGAGTGTGCTAGGTATAAATGGAATCATACAATATTTGTTCATAATATCAATGTTTTAAAACAGGTTTTAAAATAGTAAGGGAGAAAAAAATAGAATTCAAACCTAAAAGTTATCTTATGAGGAGACTCTCTCAAGACTAATGCTATTTTTGATTTTGTTGCATTCAAATGTGTCACACATTGTATATACTTAAATATACATTTTACACACCTGTGAAGATATCCATACAATGTATACACAATGCAGGTGTGTTCTCCAAACACCACTCATTGCTCCTAAATTTCTTCTCACCAAAGCCTGTCTTATTCTGACTGAGTCCCAAAACTGTGGTCAGGTGTCGGATGCCCAGCTCTCTACCACAGGAGTGCTCAATGGATGCAGGTTAGAAACACCTGGGGGAGTTTTTCAAAAATACTCATTCCAGAGCCCTATCCCCAACTGAGTCAGCATCTCTGGGCAGGGTGCCCTAGCTTTAATATTCTGAAAAAATATCCCCATGTGAGTTTAATGGGCAACCACAGCTGAGATCCCTTATTCCAGACAATCCCCAGAGGAGTTAGTACCAGTCTGGTGCAGAATATGATCTTTTGTAGGGTCTGAATCAACGTCTTTCTTCAGAACATCAGCTTCCCAATCCTCTCAACTTTCTGGGCACCTTTAATCCTAACCAGGCCTGCTTAGACCCTTTCCCAATGCAAACATGGGCCATGCCCCAGAGTTCAGGGAAGGTAGGAAGGGCTGCTGTCAAGAGAGCCATCCCTTGGCCCACAGAGATCCTTCAGCTAAGAGCAGCCTGGTGGGTCAGGACCCAGGTCACTCTTGCCAGCACATCGGAGCCTATGAAATCCAGCCACGAAGCTGAGAAGAAAGAAGCTGGTTTCACCTGCAGGAGAGTCGCCCCTTTGTAGACCAGAGCAAAAATTATTGTGAAAACACACATTTCTGTAAAGTGATCTTCTTGTGCTTGTGCTTGGAAAACTGGCTATTTAAAGGGAAATTCCTGACAATGTTAACAAAAATAAATAACATGTTTTATAACACAAACAATTATTTCCCATTTTATTGGTTTTCCACTTTTACCTCCTAGCATAGTTCAGGCTCCATTCGACATTTCAAAATGACTATATGCTATGTGTTAGTCGTGTGTCAGCCATCTGGGCCCTTAAGACAAGCAGGACGGCCTCCTGAGATGGTAGATAATTCTAAAGGGTAAGATGCTGCCCTGGAATCCAGGGCTAATAATGTCGATGGCTAAAGCACAAGTCCCACTTTAGGCCTCCACAAGTTCCTTGCCTCGAACAGTCATTGGTTTCTTTGGGCGGAAATCAAAACTCCCCTTTTTTTCATGTGATCCTTATCCTGGAAGGGCCGACTGAGTGCACAGTGCTACAGGAAGGGGTGTGACGAATGGCCGGTTATGGAAACAAGCGTTCATCTGATTGAGAGAAAGAGTTCTCATTTTTTCCATTGCAGCACTTGGGCTGAGGGTAAGTCCAGGATTTGGAGGGCTGCATTTGGAAGGGGAGGAGGGTATGCAGAAGGAGGTGGGAATAAAAATAGCCCCTGTGTGTACCCAGCATTTCAGTTAATCTCTTGAATTAAGCACAGGACAGGGAGACAACAGAATATATTTTTAGTAACAGAAGTTAAACTGAGCCTCTTTGGCTCCTGGCCAAGAAGAGATCCCGGAGGCAGAGTTTCCGGGGGCTCTGCTCTGGGACAACCAGAGTCAGCCATGGCCTTGGTTGGCGGTGGACACAAAGAACGAGGGAAAGGTCCACTGTGGGGCAGGAGAGGAGAGGCCCCAGCTGAGGTTCCCTGCTGAGTTTTGCCTTTTGTGGTGGGGTCTCAGACAGCCTTCCTGGAGCCTACGAGGGGGAGGGAGTCCCCTGAGTAAGGAAACATGGCTTGGTGTATGCTCGCAGAAATCCCAGCACAGGGATTTTGACCTTGAGCCGTGATGGAAGGTTGACAGGTGTTAAAGAAGAGAAAGAGGGAGGGGGTATTGATGCGAAGAGCCTCAGGCCCATTATACAGCTCTGAGAGAGCCTGGGCCAGGCAGGAGCAGAGCCCCGAAGCAAAGACTGATGGAGGAGCCCATGTTTGGCAGAAACCACTGATCTTAGAACCCCTACTCTGCCAGGTTGCTGACTAGGGGTGTGATCCTGAAGGTGAAGATGGCAGTCAGCCAGCTCCTGCAGTGGGGGCCTCTTGAAGGAAGGTCTGAGCCTGCCCTCCCATGGCTGTCATAGTTTGCTGTTTTGCTCTTTTGCTTATTTGTCGGATATTTATCGAACCCCCATCATGGCCAGATACTGAGTTGGTCACTAGGAACACAAACAGCAGTAGCTAATAATTCTACAACATTTATAATGTGCCCTGAACTATTCTAAATGCCTTACAAAATATTGTCATTGAATCCTTACAACAATTGTATGAGTGAGATACAATTATTATGTCTATTGTACCGATCAGAAACAGTGATAGAGAAAGCTTAAGCATGTAACTTGCTCAAGGTCACAAATAAACGATTCCAGAAGTCTTACTCTGAAGGCCATGCCCAAAGCTACCGTATTTCGTCTAATCTATGGAACCATATATTGTAAGATGTGTTGTTATTTTATGTGACACTAAGAAAGAAAAGAGCACTATCAGTTAACTTTGCCGTACCATTATATGATTGCATCCTCAACTTCAGAGATGTTAAAATGTGAAAAAATGTGAGTCTTGAATCGACAGTTGTTATGCAGAGGCACTTTCTCTGTTCTCATGGGCTGCACAATTGCACAGGAGAGACAACCTAAACAGTCATTATGCAATAAGGTGAGCATCAGGTATCACCAAGGTGGAGCACACAGATTGCTGTGGTGATGAGAGAAGAGAGACCTTCACTTTTGCCTGAGGGTCTGGGAACCCATCACAGAAGTGACACCCAGCTGTGCCTTAGTGTTTCTCCAAATACAGAAGGGGAGGATGAAATGGGAAGTCTGGGGCATTTTAAGGGCCATGGTTGATAATGCTAATGCTAATAATATAGCTATAGCTAACAACAGCTAATCATGAAGCATTCACTGTGTGCCAGGCACTGCCTAAGGGCTTTCTTTGCATCATCCCATTTAATCCCCACAGAAACTCCTTGAGAAAGCACTCTTGTCAGGAAGAAACCTGAGGCTAAGGAGGTGAACCGATTCATCCCGAAGGGCACAGCTAGAGGGAAATATACCAGGATAAGGACCTCCGGAAGCCTGACTCCCAAGTTTCAGACTTTAACCACACTGCTGGACCACCTCTCAGAAGTAAATTAGTCTGATAACACTGTATTGTGTAACTGAAACTTGGAAGACAGTAGAACTTCAATGTTCTCACACACACACACACAAAAGGTAAATATGTGTGGTGATGATTGTGTTAATTTAAATAGTTCAATGGGAGGAATCCTTTCATAATGTGTACATAACTCAAATCATCACGTTGTACACTTTTGAATACTGGATTGGCCAAAAAGTTCATTTGTAACATCTTACAGAAAAACTCGGACGAACTTTTTGGCCAACCAAATTTTATTTTATTTGTCAATTACTGTACATCTCAATAAAACTGAAAAAAAGAAAAAGAAGAGAGTTAGTGATGAGACATGCTCACCAAAGTCATTCTCATCCACTGAGCTCTCCATTTCCTGGGATAAGCACGAATGAGGACTGGACACTGTCAAACACAAGGATTGAAGAGAGACCTTTGGGAGACCTGACTCTGAATTTGGGCAGAGAATGACTGATGGGTGGGAGGTTCTGGAAGGGTTGCTCAAGACTGGGACCTCAGTCATTTCAACTATCAAGTATCTTCTGAAATCTCATCCTGAGCAAAGGTCTGTGCCGGGCATTAAGGGGACTGTTGAAGGAAGTCGTGTCCTGAGAGCCAAATGCTGAATGAAAGAAGTATAGTGTTGAATCCCTTCGCAGGCCTGCCTGGTGCGGCACTCTGACCTGGTCTCCTTCCTCTTGCTCACCATGCTTTAGCCACACTGACCATCCGGCACATTCTTGAGGAGGCTGAATGCCTTCCATTTCATTCCTTTATGCGTGCCTTGCCTGGAACATTCTCCCAGCTCCAGCCTCTTTTGTATGGCTTGCCTTTTCTCTTGCTTTAGGTCTCTGTAAAGTTGGTCTCCTCCGAGCTGTCCTGCCAGTTATTTTCTACCTGTTAATTTTCTTCCTAGCACTTTTCGTAGTGTATAATATGTCCTTTATTAGTTTGCATCTTTGGGGGCAGAAATTTTGTTCACTGTTGTGTCCCAGCACTGAGCATGGTGCTGGCATATAGTAGACACTCCCTATTTGAATGGATGAATGGCTTAGCTTAGAATCTAATCATGGAGCCAAGAGGTACGTCTATGATACAGAAAATAGCTGCTGAACTTCTCAAGGAATGGAGAGATTGATGTGGGTGGAAATTGTCAAGGAGACGCAAGCATTGAACAGGGTGGGCAGAATTCAGACACTTAGGGATGGCCTTGGAGAAAAACCAACCGGGGGAGATAATGCAGTCTGTGGGAGAACAAAAAATAGTTTTCTCTTCCCTGCAGGTTTGAAGCACCTTTATTTTCAGTATCTGGAATCACCCTAGCTTTCTTTACCTCCTGAGCTCTCCTTCAACTTACTGTAACATGGGTGAAAGCCATGGCGG